>NC_137127.1:2105807-2538307 GCF_949319135.1 Squalius cephalus | reverse complement strand
TTGACATGGGCGGCGAGTATTACTGCTACTCCTCCGACATCACCTGCTCTTTCCCGGCCAACGGCAAGTTCAGCGCGGACCAGAGAGCCGTTTATGAAGCCGTGCTGAAGTCCTCCAGAGCCGTGATGGACGCCATCAAACCTGGTACACACTCTAGAGTCACAATATTACATATCAGGAGCAAAACTGAGTCTTTTACTGACCGAAGTAAAAGACTGATCAGCAGAAAGTCTGATCTACACTAACAGTCGAAGGTTTGGGGTCAGATTTTTCTCACGTTTTTGAAAGTCTTCTGCTCACCAGCTGCGTTTATTTGATCAAAAATACAGTCAAATTGTGAAAAATTATTACAAATTAAATCGGCCGTTTTCTATTCTATATATAATAGATAGAATATAAAGTGTAATTTATTCCTGTGATCAAAGCTGAATTTTCAGCATCATTGCTCCAGTCTTCAGTGTCACATGATCCTTCAGAAATCATGATTTGATGCTCGAGAAACATTTATGATTATTATCAGTGTTGAAAACATTCAAAATCTTCATTTCTTGTGGAAAGAAGGTAATTTTCAGGATTATTTGATGAATGGAAAGTTCAAAAGAACAGCATGTATTTGAAATACAATCTTTTGTAACATTATAAATATATTTACAGTCACTTGGCGCGTTTCCATTACAGATTTGCACAAAACTTTTGCGATTTTTTTTCTAAATTTCGACAATAAACTATTGCGAAATGACGTTTCCATTAACCGATGTTATGCGACTAAAACTTCATTTTTTCCTCTCGCGATAAGTAAAATCATTCCAAAAACTATGTAGGTTTATGTACTATATCCCAGACGCTGCACTGGCCATTATTATTAATGGAAGGAGATGTAGCCTACTGTATGAGTGTTTTCCAAGCATTAATGGTAAGGAACGACCCTTATTATACTGTGAGCGGCTCATATGAGGAGTTTCTGGGTGTTTCTCCCTCATTTCTGCTTCGAGGTCTTGATTGTGGCATTTATTTGAGGTTTAGAATCCATTATTCCTGTAATTATTTTGTCTTTTATGAATTTAATAAAGAACTCTGTCTGAAAACCCCCCTCATCCGAGCGTAAAAACTCTTTTGGCATAAATTGGAGTTTTTGCGAAATTGACGTGTTTCCAATGGGCGTATTTTCAATTGGCAATTTCAATTTGCGCAATTTAAAGGGTAATGGAAACATGGCTAGTTTTGATCTATGTAATGCATCTTTGTAGAATAAAATGATTAATTTCGTAATTTCCAATCTTTTGAATGGTAGTGTATATTGAAATTTGAGTTTTGTTATTTAAGAATGCTCTTCCTAAAAAATCAAATAGACACTGTGTGCTTGGTTAAAGTTGAAGAGAGCTGTAAAATGACCTTTGACCTCTCCTTTACCTTTAATCCTCCCTTGTCTGGCTTATTCTACTCTAAGAACTTTGTATTTTGAGACTTCTTGTGTTGTTTTTGCCTCTTCACGATGACTTGCTTTAGTCCTCATTTGTAAGTCGCTCTGGACAAAGGCGTCTGATAAAGGACTAAATGTAAATGTAATGAGGGTCTCAGCTCAGCGTCTGATGTCCCGGTCAGGTGTGAAGTGGACCGACATGCACCGTCTGGCGGACCGGGTTCACCTGGAGGAGCTGCTGAAGATGGGGATCCTGCGTGGGGCGGTGGAGGAGATGCTGAAGGTTCACCTGGGCTCCGTCTTCATGCCTCACGGACTGGGACACTTACTGGGCATCGACGTCCACGACGTGGGTGGGTATCCAGAGGTCAGTTCTGAGCTTTCACTGATACAACACATTCACACACTTTTTTACCCTGTATAATGTATAATCCGGTGCTTAACGGTGAGTGATAAGACAAAAATCACAAATGTGTAATTTTGAGATTGGAAATTGTTATAGGATCAGTAATTATGTGTTACTATGCTAAAATGTGAAGAGGCCAGATATGATTTTAGATTTTTGTTGAAGATAAATCTTAAAACCTTTCAAAAAACTTTTACCTTTTGTTTATTTCTTCTTCTTTTCCTGCATTTTAACATTTTTCTCACCATGAATGGTGAACACCACATGAACACTACAATGTTATACATTAAAACCAAAATCATACAGATTTTATAATCATCAATGTCACTGCAATGTGATTTACTCACTTCATTTGATAACTTTTATACTGTACATATATAATTTTATCCATTTTGATATTGGAAATTGTTATAACATCAGTTAATAGTAATTATGTGTTACTGCGTCAAAATGTTAAGAGGCCAGATATGATTTTTTTTTTTTGTTGAAGATAAATCTTAAAGCTTTTCAAAAAAACGTTTAAATCTATACTTTTACATTTTTTATTTTGCTACATTTTAGCATTTTTCTCAAAAATGCCATGGTATGGTAGCTAACAAATATGGTAATAAACAAAAAACTAAATGTTGTAAACTAAAACCAAAATCATACAGATCTTATAATCATCAATGTCACTGCAATGTGATTTACTCACTTCATTTCACAACTTTTAGACTGTATATACATATATAATTGTATGCACATAGTCACTCACATAAAGCCATATACTGTACACTATATATCAAATCTCTACTGTTTGATGATTTATATTGTCTCCAGATTTAGCTTCAAATTGCTAAACTTCTCAACAAAGACTATAAAACATTACGATTATAAACATTAACATTTTGAATTTCTGTAGAGCTGCTTTGATATATGTATGATGACAGGCACTATACAAACAAAACTGTATTGAATGTTTTTCTTTTAAACTACGCTTTCATAGTCAAGCTTCTTTATTTCTAAAGATCAAGGGAAATATTTTCCTCATGAACTGACTTTGTAAAGGAAGGAATGAATCATTTAAACGCGTGATTAAAACCAAATGTCGTTAAAAGTGTTTCTCACCCTTGTCCTGAAGACCCTCATCACTGACACACTCATCAGACACACTGTTCAAATCACCTCCTACACCCTCATTCACTATTCCCTACAATACTCCACTAATATAGTCCACTTGAAGGAGTGAATGAAAACGAGTGAGTGAATCTGGACACTGAGTGAGCTGCTTCTGCAGAGTTTGTGATTGCTGTTTAATAATTCATTATTGAAACATAGCTCCAGTAGTAATGAGAAGATTTATCCTGAACTCTGCTATGGAAAATAGCATGTATAAGCCATAATTAAACAATTTAATAATCAATTTATACCTGTATGATATTACGCTGGACCAGCACGGTTTGGAAAATGGATGATTCAGCGCCGGCACCATCTCCTTTTGAATTGTACACTTGTTATTGCGGTGCATTGTGGGATTGAATGAGTGCACTAAATGACGTCAATAACTATGGTTTAGGACACTACAAATGGCTGTATCCTCAAATTGAGCCCTATTTGATGAGATAGGGGACGATTTCAGACACAGCCCAATGCTGCATCTCAATTCACCTACTTATACTACGCCATAAAAGTGTGTACTCTTATTGTGAAGAAAAAGCAGATACTTCTGAGTGTGTAGCAGAAAGTAGACAAGCTTTGGGACAAACTATCACGTCATACAATAGTGTCTTTAACGGTTGCTCTCTGTCGGATCCTGTCACAGTAAACTGGCCTGTCAATCATCTTCATTTCATTTCATTTAGTTTCCTACCGAATCGGAGAGAAATGCAGAAGTGTTGGAGACTCTCCTCATATTAATGCATAATGATGCATTTAAAAGTGAATGGCCAAACGGATCTTTATAAAAGTCCACGTTGTGATTGCAGATGAAATATAAGAGGGATACCATTAAATAAATATTTTCTTATCTGGTTAAAACTATGATTAGTCACTCAAAGCTTTATCTAAACCTCTCACCGTCGGTCGCGCATATCCACCATGTTTTGTAGGGGGGTTTTTTCACACTTTTTACTCGTGTTTGTTGTTCCTCCTCCAGAGCGCGATGGATTGTGGGTAATATTAGCTGATATAATGAGCACGGATCCACACTTCAAAAATCCACCGGAAATAGTAGACCATCTTTGGACTTCTGGCATACTCTATTCAACATACTATGCTTTGGGACACACTTATTTTAATCTCACACACTGTTTAGGATGGATAGCATGGACATTGAGACGCAGGGTTTGTCTTGCAATCTCTACTAATGAGCAGGTGAGTGTAGTCAGGTGTGTGTTAGATGAAGAGACAGACACAATGTGCAGTGAATGTGTCCTCAGGACAGGTTTGAGAAACGCTGCTTACGATGACCAGCAGCAGCAGCGGTTATAAGTGTGTGTGTGTGTGTGTGTGTGTGTGTGTGTGTGTGTGTGTGTGTGTTGTCCAGGGCATCGAGCGCGTGGACGAGCCGGGGCTGAAGAGTCTCAGGATGGGTCGTGTGGTGCAGGAGAGGATGGTCCTCACGGTGGAGCCGGGAATATATTTCATCAATCATCTCCTGGATAAAGCGCTGGACTCCCCGACTCAGTGCGGCTTCATCAACAGAGACGTCCTCAATCGCTTCCGCGGCTTCGGCGGGGTCAGAATTATTACTAACAAATACATTCCAGTAGATATACAGATACACATCAGTTCATTACTAGTCCTTTCTTTTCACACCATATCGTTTTTGCTGATAATTTTGTTGATTTGTCAATGTATAATATTATATGCTGTAATGTAAGCATATAAATCATACATTATATACAGTACATAATACACTATATTTATTTTATCTTTCACTTTTAATCAAAAGGACTAAAGTTCCATGCATCCAGATTTTTATAAGTGAATATTCTGAATGTTTATGCTTTTTCGAATATTATATTTCATGTAGTGTGTAAAAGAGATTTTTGAGAGAGTTTTAAAGATCAAAGAAAAGATTCTGAACTGCCTGAAACGAGTCGTCAGTAATTCCATTCTCACTTGTAACTAATTAGCATAATGCCAGCCTGTGGTCTTGATTGGCTGAGCAGCGTCTCTTAGCTCCGCCCTCAAACACTGTAGTGTATCTGAGACTGGAAGAGTTTGGTTCGTGTTGTTCGTGTCGAGAAGACGCTGTCAGGGCTTAAAGTACTCCGGCCGGGGGCCGGATTTCCGGCTTGAGGGCAGGTCCGGCATCCGGCGCAGGCAAAATTTAATTATCAGGCTACAAATTACAGTCGGAGGCACTTTCGGCGCAGACGCGCTTGTAAAAAAACGAGCGCGTCGCTTCCATTTACATTTGAAATAACGAACTTAAGCGCGCAAAAGACGCGATATGTGAACAGGCCCTAATCTGACTTGAATAACACACCGGTCCCCTTCAACCTACCACCTTGATTCAAGAGTCAGCGCGCACAGCTGTCACAGCCAATGGGAGCATGATATTAGGTTGTCTTAGCCAATTGCTAGAGAGGAGGGCGGGTCTTGTGCAGGAACCAGTTCGCAGTTAGCTTCAGAGCTGCCAACTCTCACGCATTCACCGTGAGACACACGCAATTGACACTTCACACGCTCTCACGACACACATCCATTTTCTCACGCACAGAAAAATCGCGAAGCAAAGAGGACACGGAGACCGACAGACTAGACAGAGCAGGCTACTTATGATATTAAAAAAATCTCAGCTCTCAGATTCTGTCACTTTTATTACGAAACTCAAACAATAAATACCGTTTTGGCGCTTGTAAATGTGACGCGACCACTGATCTATATAGAATGACATTTTATAGATCAGTGGACACGACAGATCCCTAGCGGCAGGTGAACCGATCATCTCTAGCTAGTAAATAAACACGAATGAATAATGTTGAAAGATAAATTACAACTTACCGAAATGTATATTCCTCATACATAATATCGACCAATCAATCAAACAAATGGTTTAATAAAACAGCTGGAGAACAATTATGTCACATAACATTTACCTCAGGAAAGCCATTTAATGACCATAATATAGGCTATATCACGTTAGCTGGCTAGAAAAAAAGAGCTATAGAGAGTATTTTGCTAAATATGTGTAGCCTACTATATTACATATTATATTTTTATTTATATCATTAAATAAAGTTGTTATTATAATAAAAAACGCATTATATATCTCTCCGCATGTTTACAGCATTAGGTGAGTTGTTTTTTTCTTTAAAAAAATTAATGCCTATCTTGTGTAGCCTACCTAATATTTATTTAAATGAGTCAATATTAAATAAAATCACAATAATTTAATTGAATTGAAAACCAGAAATTGTACCATGTAGCCTAGGCTAAACATTGTAACATGTTGTCACTAAGCCTAATAAAATTCAGTTTAGTTACTAAAATGTTTCGATAAATGTTTCGCCATAAATCTCACTCCAAGCAAAACTCAAAAGTTGGCAGCTATGTAGCTTGTACACACGCTATATGGAGAATGGAGTTGTTATTTTCTTGACACAGTTAGCCTAGTACTGCAAAAGTTTCAGTTATTTTGGCACAATAGTTGTTAATGCGTTGAAAATTTGACTGTGCTGTTGCTCATAGAATTGGTTAATAGAAAAAACAGGCTTGGTAAAAGTCCTGGTTGAGCCACAGAAAGTTCAGGCTCAGGATTTTTTTTCACTTTAAGCCCTGCGCTGTTTTCTGAGATTGATACGGTAAAACCCACGCCATCGTTACTGTTCGTATCACTGTGATCAAGAGCTGAGATTCAGATATGATAATGAGCGTTTGCTTTCTGACCAATCACAGCAGAGCAGCTCTCAGAGAGGCGGAGCTTAGAGAGACTGAATCCTTGATGGAAGCGTTTCAGACACTGAGAGAAAAGAGCTGATGCTGAAATTACAGTATATGATAAGATGGGGGAAATTAAAGTGAATAAGACAGTATAATGAGAAAATGAAATGCAAACATGAATATTGCTGATCGTGTATGTGTGTGTGTCTCAGGTGCGCATTGAGGATGATATCGCTGTGACGGCTGACGGCGTGGAGCTTCTGACCTGCGTTCCTCGAACCGTGGAGGAGATTGAGGCGTTCATGGCCGAGGAAACGTCCAAACCCTTCAGTCCCATCAGCAGCCAGAAACTCTGAGATTATGATTATGATGATGATGATGATGATTATAATAACGACACTCCTTTTCTTCAACATATCAGACTTTAAACTTTAAGTAAATGAGTATCTTTGATATTTAATTCTATAAAGGGAAACACACATGTGACCGCTTCTGTATGACTTCACTTATGAAAATCAGTGTCAGAAATGAATTACCGGATCATTTATGCTTTCATGTAGCAGCCGTGTAACATTTTCAGAGTTTGATTCTTTATAAAGCAGCTCTGAACTTTATTTAGCCTGACTTAAACTTTACTCAATTCATTTGCATTTTATCCTGTACACTTTTTGCAAGTTTGTAAGAAAATGTAATGCTTATTTTTAATAAACATCTGATTTTTCTAGCATCATTTTAGAATCGTGTGCAACCTTTTATTTACTAATTAATAACATTCTGTCATGTTTAAATCCCATATGAGTTGGTTTTGTCGAACTAAACGTGTGGGAATAGCAGTAAACAGAGACGGATGAGAGAAATCCTGACACTCAATAATAAGACTGTATGAATGAAGTGCTTTTACAGTTCAACGACACAATCACCTTTTAATTTTTACCCTAAAGTAAATAAATGTAGCCTATGACACCATCATCATCAGATGTTACTGCTGTTTTAATGATAATCTTGGCACACAGTTTTGGAGATTGTCTTTCCTCACTCCAGTAGATTCCAGCTGTACTTGTTTCCACACGTGTAAAACAATAGTTTGAGGCTGTTACTGCACTAAAATTGCTGTTGAGTCACTGACTTCTCTTTAATGAACTTTACAGTAAATCAGCTGAATGAAGGGAGTTACTCAGTCTTCATGAGGGCGCGACACTTTAATGTCAGTTTTGTTGCATCCATTTCCATCATTTATTGTGTTCATCTCAACTGTGTATGTTTTTTATTTGAAAAGGTAGAAAGCATTTTTGTGGTCGTGTGTCTACTGAAATTCAACACAACAAAAGAAACAGAGTCCCTTAAACTCTCAAGACTTGCTCTCTAACAGCAAACGTCTCGGTTACGTATGTAACCCTCGTTCCCTGAGTAGGGAACGGAGACGTTACGTCGGATGACGACGAATGGGGTTTCGCTTAGAAATCCTATCATCTTCGAGTATTAAAACACGAGCCAATGGCAAAGAAATGCCATGGGTCTGCGGAATTTGCATAGCGTAACTCCGCCCCACCCTGGGGGTATATAAGGAAGTCGCGAGCAATATGCAGATATGTCTTCGCTGAGGAGCCGAGACTGAACTCAGGCGTTCCAGCGGTACAGCGGAAGTGGCAGGGAGACGTAACGTCTCCGTTCCCTACTCAGGGAACGAGGGTTACATACGTAACCGAGACGTTCCCTTTCGTTGTCACTCCGAGTTACGTCGGATGACGACGAATGGGGTTCCCGTATAATCACGCCACCTCTCGACTGTCTTCCAGTGCCCTGCGTAAGTCTGAGCTCCCTGTCGTGAGACTAGCACGGACGAAGGAGTCCTACCTAACACAGGAATACCAAGGTACACTGGGAAGCATATCCAGTGGAAATATGCAATCATGCCCAACCCGAAGGGGGGGACTTGGAATACACATATGACCCCGAAGGGCTGCATACGGAG
Organism: Squalius cephalus; assembly: GCF_949319135.1. Taxonomy (NCBI): domain Eukaryota; kingdom Metazoa; phylum Chordata; class Actinopteri; order Cypriniformes; family Leuciscidae; genus Squalius; species Squalius cephalus. The sequence goes on along the minus strand of NC_137127.1, from coordinate 2,529,640 downwards.
TAACACTGGGGTGTCCAGCCGCAGGTGGAATATTTCAACCCCAGGGGTGGCAAGGTGGCTTGCCAAGCAAAGACACATGCTCAAAGAGGCTTACAGTGGAATACACATGTGGGGGTCGCCCGAAGGGAACCATGCACATGGAGACACCTAGCCAAGCGCGAAAGCTGCCAGTGGCATAACTCTGGCGTTGACGTCGTCAGTGCTGGAGGAGACTCAGGGCTTATGAGGCTCACCTGAGGAATATCGCACGTATCCCGTCCGTGGAGAGGAATGGCGAGCAAGCGAAGACACCTGAGCAGAATCTAGCACCGGCTAGTTGAAGCGAGTACATGAGAAGAAACTGGCTCTACTCGGAGATTGTAGAATCTCGCGAATGTGTTAGGTGTCGCCCAGCCTGCAGCTCTGCAAATGTCTGTTAGCGAGGCGCCATGCGCTAGAGCCCAAGAGGACGCCACACTCCGAGTGGAGTGGGCCGTCACACCAAGGGGGCACGGTCGACCTTGCTGCTGGTAAGCCAAAGCAATGGCGTCCACTATCCAGTGAGACAACCTTTGCTTGGAGAGAGCCTTTCCCTTCAGCTTCCCACCATAACAGACAAAGAGCTGGTCTGAGGTCCTGAAACACCGCGTTCTGTCTACGTAAGCACGAAGGGCGTGTACTGGACAGAGCAGTGCCAAGGCTGGGTCTGCCTCCTCCAAGGGCAGCGCTTGCAGGTTCACTACCTGGTCTCGAAAGGGTGTGGTAGGAACCTTGGGCACGTATCCAAGCCGGGGTCTCAGGATCACGTGAGAGTTAGCTGGCCCGAATTCCAGGCACGCTTCGTCAACCGAAAATGCCTGCAGGTCCCCTACCCTCTTGATGGAGGCCAATGCAACCAGGAGCGCTGTCTTCATTGACAGGAACTTAAGCTCCACTGATTGCAGAGGCTCAAAGGGAGCACTCTGCAGGGCAGTTAAAACCACTGAGAGGTCCCAAGAGGGTACGAGGGGAGGACGAGGAGGATTTAATCTCCTGGCTCCCCTCAGGAACCTGACGATCAGGTCGTGCTTTCCCAAGGACTTACCATCAACTGCATCGTGATGTGCGGCAATGGCGGCAACATACACTTTCAGGGTGGAGGGAGACAGCCTTCGCTCCAACCCTTCTTGCAGGAAGGAAAGCACGACACTGATGGGGCATTTCGTGGGTTCTTGATGTTTAGAAGAACACCAGTTGACGAAGAGGTTCCACTTCAACGCATAGGCATGTCTCGTGGATGATGCTCTAGCGGAAGTGATGGTAGCCACCACCACTGGTGGTAGGGTACTCAAACCTGCCTCGTCCCGTCCAGGAGCCACACGTGGAGGTTCCAAAGACCGGGACGAGGGTGCCAAAGGGTGCCCCGTCCCTGAGAAAGGAGGTCCTTCCTCAGAGGAATTGGCCAGGGAGGTGCTGTCGCAAGGAGTATGAGTTCTGAGAACCAGGTGTGGTTGGGCCAGTACGGGGCAACCAATATGACCTGCTCCTCGTCCTCCCTGATCTTGCGAAGGGTCCGCGCAAGAAGGCTCACTGGGGGAAACGCATACTTGCGGAGGCCCCGCGGCCAGCTGTGCGCCAGTGCATCCGTGCCGAGCGTGCCCTCGGTCAGGGAATAAAACAGGTCGCAATGGGACGAGTCGTGGGAGGCAAACAGGTCTACCTGTGCGTCGCCGAACTGATCCCAAATCAGCTGGACCGTCTGGGGATGGAGTCGCCATTCTCCAGCGAGAGGCCGAACTCGAGACAGCTCGTCGGCCGCCTGGTTCAGGTGTCCCGGGATATAAATGGCTCGAAGCGACCTCAGATGCTTCTGACTCCATATAAGGAGGTGGCGGGCGAGTTGTGACATACGGCGGGAGCGCAGACCACCTTGATGGTTGATGTACGCTACTGTCGCGGTATTGTCTGATCGGACTAATACGTGCTGACCCCTGAGCAGCGCATGGAAGCGGTGCAGGGCAAGACGTACAGCCAGCAACTCGAGGCAATTGACATGCCATAGGCGCTGGGGTCCTGTCCAGGAGCCCGCGGCAGCATGTCCATTGCACATGGCGCCCCAGCCCGTGGTGGAGGCATCTGTTGAGACAACAACATGCCGGGAAACTCGTTCCAGGGGCACTCCGGCCCGTAGAAAGCTGAGGTTCGACCACGGGGTGAAGGTCTGACGGCAGGTCGGAGTCACTGGGACCCGGAGCTTGCCGTGTTGCCATGCCCACCTCGGGACTCGATCGTGAAGCCAAAGCTGAAGCGGTCTCATATGAAGCAAACCGAGCGGCGTTACTGCGGCTGCGGATGCCATATGCCCCAGGAGCCTCTGAAATAGTTTCAGTGGAACCGCACTCTTGCCCTCGAATTGGCGAAGACAAGTCAGCAGTGACTGCGCGCGCTCGCTCGTAAGCTGCGCGCACATGGCGACCGAGTCGATCTCCATACCGAGAAAAGAGATCCTCTGCACGGGGCAAAGTTTGCTCTTTTCCCAGTTGACCCGAAGGCCCAGACGGGCTAAGTGTTGGAGCACCAGATCCCTGTGTTCGCAAACCCGGTCTCGAGAGTGAGCTAGGATCAGCCAGTCGTCGAGATAGTTCAGGATGCGAACCCCTTGTTCCCGGAGGGGAACAAGGGCTGCCTCGACGACCTTCGTGAAGACGCGAGGAGACAGGGCTAGCCCGAAAGGGAGAACCGCGTACTGGTATGCCTGCCCCTCGAAAGCAAACCGTAGAAACGGTCTGTGTCGAGGTAAAATGGAGACATGGAAGTAGGCGTCCTTCAGGTCGATCGCTGCAAACCAATCTTGTGGCCTCACACACTCGAAAATGCGTTTGGCCGTGAGCATCTTGAACGGCAGCCTGTGAAGGGAGCGGTTCAGGACGCGCAGGTCCAAGATCGGTCGTAACCCACCCGATTTCTTCGGAACAATGAAGTAAGGGCTGTAGAAGCCGGACCTCATTTCGGCTGGAGGGACAATCTCGATCGCACCCTTCGCCAGTAGGGTGGCGACCTCCGCTCTCATGACCGGGGCATTGCCACCGACCATAGTGAAGCGGACTCCGCTGTAGCGGGGAGGAGATCGCGCGAACTGAATCGCGTAGCCGAGCCTGATGGTTCTCGCGACCCAGCGGGATAGTCTGGGAAGCTCTAGCCAGGCTTCCAGAAAGTGCACCAGCGGGGTCATACGAACCACAGACGTACCGTCGGGGGTGCAGCGAGGCGGAATGACCGGCCCAGGCGTGGGTGGCATAGCGGCCCGGTGCGGGGGCACGGTCATTAGCCGCGTCCTGCCAGAGGAGGCCAGGGGAGGACCAGCGTCCCACGGGGGCGTGCTCTGGCAGGGGTCTGGCGACAGAGGGGGATGAGAGGAGCGTGGCCCGTGGGCGGCGCGTGCTCTCATCCACACACTCCGTGTGCTCAGAGATGGGATAGTGAGTTCTTTCTTTAACCATTTTAGGGTGCTGCCCGTCGTGGGACGAGCAGCGGGAATGGGAAAACCAAGGATTCTCCCCCGGCCCTCCACCGGGGGAAGGAGCGGCCCTGCTACCGGCTCCTGTGCAGAACTCATCGCCATCTCTGAGCAGCCCGTCTCAGGAGCGCCGCTTAGCCTGGCGTTTAGCGGGGCGCGGGGCGGGAGAGGGCTGTGGCGCCTTCCTACGGCTTCCTCGACGACGTGACCCGGGAGCAGCGGACTGCTGGGGCCGATCGGGAGGGGTGGGAACCGCAGGAGGGCGCCCTCGGCGGCGAGCGGGCTGAGGCACCTGTGCCGACGGCTGCGCCGCCGAAGCAGCGGGCCACCGGGGCAGGACATGTTTTAGAGCCTCAGTCTGCTTCTGGGCAGTCGAGAACTGCTGGGCAAAGTCCTCGACTGCACCGCCGAATAGGCCAGCCTGGGATATGGGGGTGTCGAGGAACCGGGTCCGCTCGGCCTCCCGCATATCAGCCAGGTTTAGCCATAGGTGTCGCTCCTGGACCACCGAAGTGGCCATCACCTGACCCAGCGAGCGTGCGGTCACCTTCGTCGCTCGGAGAGCAAGGTCGGTGGCGGCACGCAACTCATCAAAGAGTGCTGGGTCAGACCTCCCCTTGTGCATATCACGCAACATCTGGGCCTGGTAGACCTGCAGAGTCGCCATGGCATGCAGTGAGGAGGCCGCCGTCCCCGCGGCTCTATAGGCCTTCGCCACAAGGGTGGAGGAGAACCTACAGGCCTTGGAGGGGTGCTTTGGGTCCCCGCGGGAAGAAGCACTCTGAGGACACAGCTGCATCGCAACAGAGCGTTCAACCTGGGGAACCCCAGTGTACCCTTTGGCGGCCGCCTGATCAAGGGGAGGCAAGGCGGAGGCGGTCGCCGAGCGATCACGGGAAGACAATGGTGCCTTCCAGGACCTCGTGACCTCCTCATGCACGTCCGGGAAAAAAGGCATTGGGGTTGGCCGCCGACGCGGATCAGCGGCCGCACCCAAAAACCAATCGTCCAGCCGCGAACGAACCGGCCCAGGTGGCGGGGACCACTCAAGACCGATCGCCGCGGCTGCCCGGGAAAGCATGGCCGTCATCTCGGGATCAGACTCGGACAATGCTGGGGCACCCGAGGGTGGCAGCACAGCCGAATCCTCACTTCCCGAGGACTCCTGCCCACCTTGTGATGCAGCGATCGACATCACGTCTTCCTCTGGAGCGCCGAATGAAACTCGCGGCAAGTCAGAGGACTGTACAGCGGTTTCCACGCGGACACTCGCGGGTTGCACGGGAACAGAGAGAAGTGTGGAGCGTGGAATAGTCGGCGCTTTGTTCCACACTGTAACCCTCAGATCACCCTGGCCGCCAGCCGAAGTACCAGCCCTCTCGGGACCAGTAGATCGGGGTGCGGATGAGGGGACTCTCACATGAAGATCATTGAGTCTCGATCTCAACCGTGCGATGGGCATGTTCCCGCAGTGGGAACATGACTCATCCACAAACGCTGCCTTAGCGTGCTCAACACCCAGACACACAAGACAGCGATTGTGCCCATCAGAGTCAGACACGAATAGACCGCAACCAGAAGTGCACGGGCGAGGCATCTTTAAAAAGACGTGCCGCGTGCAAAGCTCTTTTGTGAAAGGAGATTTCTCCGCAGAGTGTTGAAGCGACCAGGGAGAGAACACACAAACTCTGGCAAATCACTGCACAGATCAGCAGGGAATGTGCACTCGCTGGAACTCGCTGTCACACCAACACCTGGAGAGAGGCTTGTCTCGAAGAGATGAAGAGATAAACTCAGGATTTGGCTGTGGAGTGAAGTACATCAACTTGGCTCCGAAGCGAAAACATATCTGCATATTGCTCGCGACTTCCTTATATACCCCCAGGGTGGGGCGGAGTTACGCTATGCAAATTCCGCAGACCCATGGCATTTCTTTGCCATTGGCTCGTGTTTTAATACTCGAAGATGATAGGATTTCTAAGCGAAACCCCATTCGTCGTCATCCGACGTAACTCGGAGTGACAACGAAAGGGAACTGTCTTTTTTATTATTTAGAAGTCAGTTTAAAGATGCTTACTATAATTCCTTTTAATAAAAAAACAAAGAAAAGTAATTTTCTCTTTTGCATATTGTGGCGAGCAGGACGAGGTCGAGGGCCGTGGGAGGACGGCGCGAGGCCGGTGTCGTGATTATGATGAGCCACACCTGTGAGACGCACCGGTCTCGCATCTCTCACGGAGGAGCGGAGGCATAAAGGAGGAGCGACGACAGTGAAGAGGGAGAGAGGACAGGCCTGTGTTTTAGTTGATGTTTTGTACGACAGTGAAGAGGGAGAGAGGACAGGCCTGTGTTTTAGTTGATGTTTTGTTTTTGTTTGTGTCGCCAGCAGTCGTCCGTGAGGGGCTGCTGGCTTTTACTTTCATTTTGTATTTGTTTTATTTTTATTATTAAAAATCTTTAAATGTTCGCCGGTTCCCGCCTCCTTCTTCCCATAACAACATACCACGTTACATTGGTGCCGAAACCCGGGAGGAAGGAGGGACACGCTGTCGGAGAGCCCTCGCTGCTGGGAGGTATCGCGGTGCTGAGGAGGTCGGGCAGCACGAGGGAGCGTCTGCCGCCGATTGCTGCCCGAGGCGATGGTGCTGGATCGAAAGAAGATCTGGTGGGACGGAGAGCTCGCTGCCGTCCTCCTGGGTCGAGGAGGGATGGCTGCCATCCGCGAGGGAGCGGAGGAGTTGCTCCCGTTCGCCGTGGGCCGGAGCCTGTTGCCGTCGGCCATGATGGGGGCGGAGCAGGGGACGGGAGGCTCGCTGCCAGCTGCCCTCGATCGGAGGAGCCATCGCCGTCCGCCAGGAGGCGGAGGAGCGTCGAGCCGTCCCCCAACGGATGTCCAGTGCCATCGCATGGCACCGCGAGTGACTCTCAGCTGGTTGAGGACCGAGCGGCAGTGTGTCCGGGAACCGGATCAAGAATTTTTTTTTTTTGTTTGTTTGTTTCTCCTCTCTCCCCTCTCTCGTCTCTGTCGCTCCTCATGCTTCCGTCTCCTTTCCTCTCGCCTCGTCTGTCCATACCCCCAGGTACCGCAGCCGCCGTGATCGGTCCCCCCGGGGAGGGGGGGGGGGGGAGTAGGCGCAGCCTCGGGAGTACCCCCCGGCCTGCGAGGGGCGATGGGGGTATGTGGCGAGCAGGACGAGGTCGAGGGCCGTGGGAGGACGGCGCGAGGCCGGTGTCGTGATTATGATGAGCCACACCTGTGAGACGCACCGGTCTCGCATCTCTCACGGAGGAGCGGAGGCATAAAGGAGGAGCGACGACAGTGAAGAGGGAGAGAGGACAGGCCTGTGTTTTAGTTGATGTTTTGTTTTTGTTTGTGTCGCCAGCAGTCGTCCGTGAGGGGCTGCTGGCTTTTACTTTCATTTTGTATTTGTTTTATTTTTATTATTAAAAATCTTTAAATGTTCGCCGGTTCCCGCCTCCTTCTTCCCATAACAACATACCACGTTACACATATTTTCTGCTATTGTTTCATGTAGTTTATACCATAAACTTGGCTTTCTGTACTATGATTATTGTTGACTTGTGATGTTCCTCATTTTGGATAAAAGCATCTGCTAAATGAATAAAAGCAAGTGTTTGTTTTTGTGTCAGGATCATATCAGGGAGACAGAGCCGTAATGGCCACCATCAAACCAGGTTTAAACAAAGACTCAAAGAGAGTCACAATACAAAACTGCTTTCAGAGAGACATGATAAAACATGAATAATCATAATCTCCATGTTCAGTGTGGAGGATATTAATAGAACTGGGATTCCTCTCGCCTGTTGTTCCTGGTCAGATCACTGAACTGAGTTCCTCTTTAGCTTTTACTGAAATGTGACTGGAGATGATGAGGCCTGACCTCGGACTATCAGCAGCAGAAAGTCTGATCTACTGTACATTATTCAGCTTATTCTGGCCAAGAACTGCATGAGACGAGAACACACCGTCTGACTCGCATGTTTAATGACGTTTGTTTTGTTTTTACATGTTTTTAGGGGCAGATTTATCTAAAAATGAACAGTTAAACACAGATGTGTCAGATAATGGTGTGGCAGTTTCCACAGAAGGCTGAACAGAAATGTGTGGATCTGTGATCATAATTTCTGCTTTTCCATAAACTACAGATTATTGCACATACAGTTAAACCAAACATTATTCAGACACTAGATATATTTTTTTATATTTTTTACTAGTGAGTGCAGGACACTGTAGTTCATTTATGTAAGTGAGGAGAGCAAAATAAAGTAAACTGTGACATATTATCCCCAAAAATTCTTAAAATAAAAAAATGTTGGACCAAAAAATTTTTTAACCTGATCATGTTTTGCTGAAGTGTGTTTTCTTTAATTGCTAATGCTCTTTTTACACACAGACTGAACAAAATGAAGCATTGCTTGGTCACTGGTTGAGCTAAACTGGTATTATCTAATTGTGTAGTTAAATTTAACAGCTGACAGATATTCAACATAATTCATGTGTGAGACAGTCTAACAGAAGGACGGACAAAACCAGTCAAATATCAACTGAGTTCTGCTCATATTTATTACCGTTTTCTAAACTATAGCGAATAAACTGATAATGTGAGAAATGTTGACGGTGTCTGAATAAAGTTTGACTGTATATTATTTAGAAAAGATGCGACTAGAGAAGATTTGATGCCGCTAACCTTACACTTTATAGTTCTTCAACACTATAAGTCGCTGTAAATCTGGTAACTTTGAGAGACTGGTTGAATAATCTAAAGGAGAAACACGAGTCCTCGGCTGATAACAGAAATACTCTTGATCACTGTGAGGATGATAGAGGACTGAGGGTTTGCTGGATGAAATGTGTGTGTGGATTGTAACTTTATGTCTCATTACAGTTTTTTACGATTGCTATGACAGATTTTTCAATACTTTTAACAATTTTCCAAAACTCTTAACACAGTTAGCACTACATCCGGCTGTGTAAGCTATACTATTAACACATTTCTTGTTGCTTTAACACAAAATGCATACAATTAACACAAATTTAAAATGCTTGAACTTCTTTTACACACAAGCTCAAACAAGACCAAAACAATGGATTTTTACTGCCAAATTTACCAATGCTTTAACACTGTATGTCAGAACAGATAACACCATGTTCTAAACCTAACCTTACAGGTTAAAGTCAAGGAAAACAGCTGCTTATACTGTGAACTGAAACACAAATATATATCCCCTGTATTTTATTCTATTCTTACTGAGAAACAGCTGATTGAATTATGCAAATAATTAGAAGATCTTTTTATTTTTTTATTTTTTTATTCTTCTGGTGCTTTTTCTGTTCGTATATTTTGTATTTTCACATTATTCCATTGCTAGTGAGAAACAGCTGATTGAAGTTATGCAAATATGGGACAATGTGGCATTCCACCATTCCCGTCTATAGTCACAGCCTGGTTTGACGCCCATCAGAGGATAATGTCCATTTTCCTTGCCCCTTACTTCCCTTTCCTCAACCCCACTGAGGAGTTTTCTCAGCCTGGAGATGAAAGGTTTTTGACCATAGTCCACAGGACCAAATGTCCCTCCTGTATGCAAAAGATGCTGCATACCAAGACATCACAGCTGAACACTACCAGGGGTGGATAAGGCATGTTACTGTAAAAGATTCTTCCCAAGATGCCTTGCCAGGGAAGATATCAGGTGTGATGTGGATGAGAACATGTGGACAAATGCAGAAGACTGGGCAGATTAGAAGATGGCCTTTTCTGTTTGTATATTTTGTATTTTCACATACAGTAATACTGTAAATGGCAGCTATATGCATATTTTTGTTATCTTGCAGAAATGTCCTGTTGCAAATAAAGCCGTTACAGCAGTAATTCTGTCTCTGTCTTCTTTTTTTCATAAACCATACATTCTATAAAGCTACTCTAAGAAGGGTAATTTATTTTGTTGTATTGAATTTCTGCTGCAAAAAAACAACAACAAAATGCATTTACAGTACATTACAAAGAAAACAAAAATGTAGAGAGACTTCAAAAGAAACTGCAGTGCAAAACACAATCTATGATCAATACAATATCTATAGATATAATAGATATAGTATAATATATCTATAGAATAATATGTCTGTTGTATAAGGGCAGACCTGACACATATAAAATAATGCAGTTTCTGTAATTCCATCTGATGTTAGTGTTTTTTATGACATTGTGCTATGATTGACTAAATGTTCCTGGTGTAAGAGAACATGTGTTAATGTTTTGGTAGACATGGTGTATTGTGTTAGTGTATTATTGTATTTTGAAAATTAGTTTTGGAGTTTAGTTTATAATGTGTGATTTTGAGCATGAAATTAACCGTTTTGCCAATTTTGTGTTTTAGGTGTGTTGGTGCGTTAAGAGTTTAGGAAATTTGTTAAATGTATTGAAAAATCTGTCATAGCAATCGTAAAAAACTGTATATACACACTTCATCATTTAGTGTTGTTTAGTGTCTTTAGTTTGTTTCAGCAGTTCAGTTGTGATTCTGCTCTTCTCTGAAACCTTCAACTCTTCTCGGAAATATAGAAAAATATGTTTATTGGAATGATGTTTCAGTTTTCAGTAAGACGGACACTCCTAGGTACAGTATGTTGGAGATCTGGTTGTGTCAGACGTTTAATGTGTTTTTATTTTTGTTTTATTCCTGAATGAATCATGCATTCAAAACCAGAGGACTGTAGAGCCGGATCAATGTCAAACCCTTCTGAACCTGATCTAAGTTTATATCAAATACATGATGAAAAATCACATGTGGTCAGGATGATCATTGAGGTCAAGATATTTTAACATGCTTTCTTCTTTTAACTATATATACACACACACAGTATATATAGTCTGTCTGGGATTGGGTTTGATCATTTCTCTCTAGTTTGGGACACATCTGAATAAAGCTTGTCATGGAAACGTTGAAGGTTGAGCTGTTTTATCATTGAGCTCCTGTTGTAGTCGGACTCTCTGCTGAATTTAGTTCATCATTATTACAGATATTCTCTGTTTTTTATTTAACAGTATCAGTGTGTTTTAAACATCATAATCTTGATGTTGAAATTGACATCTTAATCTCAAATGTGTTGGGTCAGAATTATTATAAACAAATCATATATTCCAGATACACCTGATGGAAATTTACAGATTCACATCAATTCATAAGTAGTCCTTCCTTTAACTTCATATCATTTTGTTGATGATTTGTAAATATATAATATTATACGCTATGATCGTATGCATATAAATACATTATACATTTATATTCTATATTTTTTATCTTTAACTTTATAATCTAAAGCAGTTAAGTTATTTTTCATTCAGATATTATGAATACACAGTTCTGAATGGAGTTTCTGATTTTTCTAGCATCATTTACAATCGTGTGCAACCTTTTATTGACTAATTCATGAAATTCTGTCATGTTTAAATCTCATATGAGTTGTTTTTGTCGAACTAAACTTGTGGGAATAGCATTTAACAGAGACGGATGAGAGAAATCCTGACACTCAATAATATGACTGTATGAATGAAGCACTTTTACAGTTCAACGACACAATCACCTTTTGATTTTTACCGTAAAGTGTTCATGCGTGATTTGAGCTGAAGAAGTCAAATGTATGACACCATCATCGTCAGATGTTACTGCTGTTTTAATGATACTGAAGTGTAATCTCAGCACACAGGTGGAGATTGTGTTTCTTCATTCCAGTAGATTCCAGCTGTACTTGTTTCCACACGTGTAAAGCAATAGTTTGAGGCTGTTACTGCACTAAGATTGCTGTTGAGTCACATGACTTCTCTTTACAGTAAATCATCTGGATACAGAGGGTTACTCAGTCTTCATGAGGATATACGACACTTTAATATCAATTTTGTTGTGCCAGTTTTCATTGTTAATTGTGTTCACCTCATAGCAATGTGCATCCAGAGAAATGAGTTGAAAAAGTAGATTCGTTTTTTTATTTTCTCTTCTAACTTGAAAATGATTATAACGAAAGTGACAGAGTCCCTCAAACTCGCAAGTCTTGCCTACTTAAAACTAATTGTCTTTGTTTAGAAGTTAAAAAACATACTATAAATCTTATTTATAAAAAAAGAAAGAACAATTTTCTCTTTCGAATATTTTCTGTTCTTGTTTGTACTGTTTTAGTTTCTAATCTTGGCATTGTGTACTATGATTACTGTTTACTCTTATGACAAATTGCCTGTGATGTTCCTCATTTTGGATAAAAGCGTCAACTAAATGAATAAATGTAAATGTGTTTTTGCTCTTGCATGATAATTTCGATGGAGGTCAAGCGTTGTGGATTGTTCCAGTAACACTGCAGTAACTCAGTGTATGCTCATAGTCACACGAGTATTCAGCTGTTAGCGGAGAGAAAACGATCATCAAGAGGATCAATGTGGTTTTCACAGAGGACTGAGGGTTTGCTGGCTGTGACTGCAATCATTTGCTTATTTGATTTGGGTGGATTATAACCTTTATGTCCTGTCTCATTGTACACACTTCATCATTTAGTGTTGTTTTGTTTCTTTAGTTTGTTTCCAGCAGTTCGGTTGTGATTCTGCTCTTCTCACGAAACTGCAACTCTTCTCGGAAATGTTTCTAATTATGTTTCATTTTCAAGTAAGGTGGACTCTTAGGTATGTTGTAGATCTTGTTGTCAGATGTTAAACTCTATATGTTTTTTATTCCTGAATGAATCATATTTGTTGAAGCTCCAGTCAAAACCACATGACTGATGAAGCCGGTTCAATGTAAAACCTGCTGATTCATTTTTAACACAGGAAAAAGACTGAACAGTGTGAAATATGAAAAAGATAAGCCAAGATTATGTTATACCAGGTTTAGAATGACCCAGGTTCAGGTGTGAAAAGCCCTATAGAGGCTATATAGGGGGGGGGGGGGGGGTTATTTAACATTTATTTTGTTAAATAAACAAAAAAAATGTTTTTTTTTTGTTTATTTAAAAAAAAACATAAAATTACTGTATCTAATCTCTGCGATCTTCAGGGTTAGGCCACATGTTTTCATCAAGATCACATCTGATATCATCCAAGGCGATGCACCTGGGATAAAACTGCTTGGTATGTCGGATCCACCCTTGGAGCTAGCATCCTTCAAGGAGGGACATCTGGTCATGTGGCTGATGGTCATAAACCTTCCACCTCCACATTACATTTCGTCCAGGTCGACGCCTTTTGGCCAGATTGAATCCTGCCTCATCTATGTATATGAATTCATGAGGGGCCTGGTTGGCCTCCAATTCCATAACTCTCAAAACAAAGTTGATGTAAATCATGTCATTACTGTATACTATACTGTACTGTGTAGGTTACCTACTTGCAAAGTGCAAAGCTTATAGAACTGGACATTGAATTGAATATACAGTACACTATACCTGGACATATTGTCGTTGTAGCTTGTAATGGAAATTTTAGATTTTCATTGATTTACAGTGTTGATTTTCATTATTTTCATTATTAAGACATTGAAATGATCTTTGCTGGACTGTATGTAGTCTGCCAACATATGACTAATGTGTGTGTGTTTTTAAACACTGGGGAACAGGTGAGACATCAGGAGGAGGCAGACCCCTAGGGTCAGAGGCCGTCCAATTTAGAACTTGTGAGTTTGTAAGAATAAACTCAGCAGAATTAGATGACTAGCAGAGAAACCTTCCCTTGTTTAGATAAGGGCCTGTAAGCAGGAGACCTTGAAAGCAGTATAAAGGCTCCTCTGCCCTCCCTCTCGTGGTCGCACTTGTTTCACAGACTGTACTGGTGACTTCTGTGTGGCAACTGGGCCTTCTTGCAAGAATAAAGTCTCTATTATACTTGCAAGTCTCTTACGCAGTTTACAGTTTTTTACAATCGCTATGACAGTTTTTTCAATACATTTAACAAGTTTCCTAAACTCTTAACGCACCAACACACCTAAAACACACAATTGGCAAAACGGTTAATTTCATGCTCAAAATCACACATTGTAAACTAAACTCCAAAACTAATTTTCAAAATACAATAATACACTAACACAATACACCATGTCTACCAAAACACTGCAAACATGTTTCAAAATCAAATAATTATTCAAAACACTAACACATGTTCTCTTCCAACAGGAACATTTAGTCAATCATAAAACAATGACAAAAAAACACTATCATCAGCTGAAATTACAGAAACTGCATTATTTTATGTGTCAGGTATGCCCTTATACAACAGACAGTATATTGTATTGTACTGATCATAGATTGTGTTTTGCACTGCAGTTTTTTTTTTTTTTTGAAGTCTCTCTACATTTTTGTTTTGTTTGTAATGTAAATGCATTTTGTTGTTGTTGTTTTTTTTGCAGCAGAAATTCAATACAACAAAATACAGTAAATGACCCTTCTTAGAGTAGCTTTATAGAATGTATGGTTTATGAAAAAAGAAGACAGAGACAGAATTGCTGCAGTAACGGCTTTATTTGCAACAGGACATTTCTGCAAGATAACAAAAATATGCAATACAGCTGCCATTTACAGTATTACTGTATGTGAAAATACAAAATATACAAACAGAAAAGGCCATCTTCTAATCTGCCCGGTCTTCTACATTTGTCCACGTTCTCATCCACATCACACCTGATCCATCCCACACCTGATCATCCACATTCCCTGGCAAGGCATCTTGGGAAGAATCTTTTGGCTTGCCTTATCCTGGCAGTGTTCAGCTGTGATGTCTTGGTATACAGCATCTTTTGCATACAGGAGGGACATTTGGTCCTGTGGACTATGGTCAAAAACCTTTCATCTCCAGGCTGAGAAAACTCCTCAATGGGGTTGAGGAAAGGGAAGTAAGGGGCAAGGAAAATGGACATCATCCTCTGATGGGCGTCAAACCAGGCTGTGACTGCACGGGAATGGTGGAATGCCACATTGTCCCATATTTGCATAACTTCAATCAGCTGTTGCACTAGCAATGGAATAATGTGAAAATACAAAATATACGAACAGAAAAAGCACCAGAAGAAAAAAAAAAAAAGTCATCTTCTAATTATTTGCATAATTCAATCAGCTGTTTCTCAGTAAGAATACTGAGGATATTATACTGGGGATATATTTGTGTTTCAGTTCACAATATAAACAGCTGTTTACCTTGACTTTAGCCTGTAAGGTTAGGTTTAGAACATGGTGTTATCTGTTCTGACATACAGTGTTAAAGCATTGGTAAATTTGGCAGTAAAAATCCATTGTTTTGTTCTTGTTTGAGCTTGTGTGTAAAAGAAGTTCAAGCATTTTAAATTTGTGTTAATTGTATGCATTTTGTGTTAAAGCAACAAGAAATGTGTTAATAGTATAGCTTACACAGGCAGATGTAGTGCTAACTGTGTTAAGAGTTTTGGAAAATTGTTAAATGTATTGAAAAATCTGTCATAGCAATCGTAAAAAACTGTAATGAATATTTTTGCCACAACAAGCTCCTTGACTCTCTCACTGATATATTGTTTTTGAACTAATATCATTGCAGAAGCAGAGGTTTTTATAAACTTTCATATTGTAAAATATTAGTACAGTTTGAAATAACTGATTTCTGTTTAAAAATATGTATGTCATGTAATAAATTGTGTAAAATGTAATTTATTCCTGTGATGAAAAGCTGAATTTTCAGCATCATTACTCCAGGAAGATGCATATGGACTCGAAAAGCTTGTTTCTTCATGACATTGTTCAAAAGCAACACATTTTGCTAGCAATCAAAATCACATTTTGCTAAAATCATAAAAAAATTTAAAATGGTAAAAGTTTCATGTAAATGGTAAATACATGTAAATAAATGCAGTCCATACTGTATCTAAGGTTTGGAATATTGTTTTTGCTATTGTGGGATTGTGTTAACATTTGTAAATTTGTAAAACATTTTGTAAATACTACAAAAACAATCCATAATTTTGTTGGGAGGTATAGCTTGTCTGTTAAGAAAATGTAAGCATTATGGAAATGTGTTCACTGACTGCATATTGTGTGAAACCGACAAGAAATGTGTGAATGGTATGGCCACAAAAGACCGATGCTGTGCTAATTGTGTTTAGAGTTTTGAAAATGTGACAACTGGCTGGACAAACGCTTGTTAGCGACTGAAAAAAAACTGTAATGTCAGTGGTGATTGGGAAGATCTGGAAATATTCTGTCGCGAGTTTCCAAATCATCTACGGGAGATTAATAACAATCCTGTCAGAAACAGTCCAGTCGATGACCATATTGAAGATCTGACAGCAAGATTTCAAGACCTTGAATTAGAAAACATAAGACTTAGAGAACAGCTGCAGAATTAAAGAAGTCCTGCCTGAAACATGAGGTACAGTAATACAATCACACTTGTCATTGCATTAACTAATGTTAACAAATACAACTTCTGGTTTTAATAATGTATTAGTAAATGCTGAAAATAACATTAACTAAGATTAATAAATGCTGTAGAAGTTTTGTTCATTCCTAAAGTTAAATAATGTTAACTAATGAAACCTCATTGTAAAGTGTTACCCAAAGTTCTACATGAATATTCACTATTATTCATGTGCACATAAGGGATGTGATTCATCTAATATAGCAACTGTTAGATTCATGTTTACTCTGTAATAATAGATATGAGATCATGAATATAACAGTAGTTTATCTGTTTCATCTCTTCCACACAGAGATCATGTTTTCATCTGACGGGAGACACTGAAGTCCTTCTTTCATCAGATTTAAAGCAAACCAAATCTATATTTCTTTTATTTCTCTTCTCTGTCATATTCAAGTGTGATCAAATCTGTCACACAGCTGAATATTTATCAGGGTGTGTTTATTGTTAAAATCCAATTTCTGTAACACAAATCTTATTACAGTTTTTCCCGAATTGCTAAAATACTAAACCCCATTATGTTACTAACACTCTCCTGTGTGTTTTGCTTGTTCGGTGTTCAGTAGTTACAGGAGTTTCACACGTACATGTATGTGCACAAATACACTGTATATACAGTATGTACAACTGATGAACTTTTCATAATGAACTAAATCAACACTGAACTGTCTTGATCTGAATAATGACACTATTGGCTTATTAGAGGCTTTTCAGGAGAATTTTTATTTGTTACTATTGTGAAGCTCCTTTGAAACAATCTGTATTGTTTAAAGCACTATAGAAATAAAGGTGATGACTTACTGGTATGTGTGTATTCAGGATATATTTACAAAATAAACAGAAATGCAAGGGTGAAAAATACAGTCAAACCAAAAGTTATTCAGACACCAGATATCATTTACTGTAGGTAACACTTTACAATAAGGTTCATTAGTTAACATTAGTTAGTGTCTTAACTAACATGAACAAACAATGAGCAATAGCCTACATTTGTTAAAGTATTTATTAATCTTTGTTAATGTTAGTTAATAAAAAATCCAGCTGTTCTTTGTTCATGTTAGTTCACAGTGCATTAACTAATGTTAACTAATACAACCTTTGATTTTAATAACATATTAGTAAATGTTGAATTTAACATTAAGTAAGATTACAGTTTTTTACGATTGCTATGACAGATTTTTCAATACATTTAACAATTTTCCAAAACTCTTAACACAGTTAGCACTACATCCGTCTGTGTAAGCTATACTATTAACACATTTCTTGTTGCTTTAACACAAAATGCATACAATTACAGTTTTTTACAATCGCTATGACAGATTTTTCAATACATTTAACAAGTTTCCTAAACTCTTAACGCACCAACACACCTAAAACACACAATTGGCAAAACGGTTAATTTCATGCTCAAAATCACACATTATAAACTAAACTGCAAAACTAATTTTCAATATACAATAATACACTAACACAATACACCATGTCTACCAAAACATTAACACATGTTCTCTTCCACCAGGAACATTTAGTCAATCATAGCACAATGTCATAAAAAACACTAACATCAGATGGAATTACAGAAACTGCATTATTTTATATGTGTCAGGTCTGCCCTTATACAACAGACATATTATTCTATAGATATATTATATTATATCTATTACAGTATATCTACAGATATTGTATTGATCATAGATTTATGTTTTGCACTGCAGTTTCTTTTGAAGTCTCTCTACATTTTTGTTTTGTTTGTAATGTAAATGCATTTTGTTGTTGTTTTTTTGCCAACCCAGTCTCATTGGAAATACGTTACTCTGGCTACATTTTTGCAAAACCTGAAAAACGTACCTCCAGGTACGTTTCACTGCACTTTTCGGGTGAAACGTCCACTGGAGGCGCTAAGTGGTATCAATTATTCTCTGCTCCAGATGCGTGTTTATTAAAGGTTATAAAAGCGACGATCTCCAATATGTGAGGACTCCGACGTAGACACATTTATTTTAATATCAATTCTGAATTATTTAAACTCTTCTGAGGTGCCCAGGCTGCGTGACTGAGGATAGACGTCCGATGAGCATAGGCTCTGGATCGCACTTCGCCGAGGTAACTTAACTTACGTGTTTACCGAAAGAGTCGCCGAGGTAATTTACGTGTTTACCGAAAGAGTATGGCATTGCCTCGCAAATGGAACAATTAATTCTAAAAAAATCCATTTGTATGTTTTAGTTTTCTGTGTTTTACTGAAATTGAACGGAAGGGAATCGCGCAATAATGGCCGTGTTGATTACGTACCAAACCCCACAAAACTAGTTGGCAAACTATTTTTGAACGGCGAGCCCACTTTTATTCATTTGTATAGCTGTGTCTCTGGTGTCTATCGAGTAAGTTATGAGTTAACTGTAAGCCGAATATAAAATAAGATATCGAAAGCATTAAGAACAAATTTTGCCTGAACGTTACGACTTCACGTTTCAGTCAGGTGATTGTTATGTACTCGGTGAAACGTACAGCAAGTTTACGAGTGGGCAGTGGACTCCCAGCTTCAATTAACCCTGGTACATAAAATGTTATATTGACCCCATAATATCAATTGATCTGTTCTGTTTTCAGTAAGCTTGCTTCAGTTCTCTCCCATTAGTGCACATTTGGGACATTTCATGCAATTAAAACTGGGAGATTTTGAACTTAACATACAAATAGCCTAGAGGCGAACTGCTCAAATGTAATTGATCTCAGAATATTTGTATATTCTTTTGTTATCAGTGAATGTAAGCAAATGTAAATATTCACGGACTTTGATGAGTAGGCTACGATCAGCATCGTAAATTGCTTTCCCACATTTATAACACTATACTTTGTATTATATTACATTTGCATCAAACCACACACACAAAAAAAAAAAAATGGTAAATGCTGCTGTGAGGGTGTCATCCAAAAATGACATCCTTCTGACTGCTTTTATTAATTTCTTTAATTTTTTTCCCCTCTTTTTAAAGTTGCGAAAACACTACTGTAGAGTTTTCCTTTGGATATTTGAGCAAATAAGACAACAAATATATTTAATGCACTGCTATAAAACAATGACGACTTCCGCTTCAGAAAAACCCGGGGTAAGCAGAGCCCGTCTTCCTATTAGACATTCTCTGGGGTAAGCATTCTTTAATAATGGCCTCCAATGATTTGTCTGATCCAACTGCAGAGGACATGGAAAAGGAATTAGAACTTGACATCGATGAAATAATGGCTGATTTGCAAGAGTTGCAGGAAGTAAATGGTCTTTTAAACTGTTTAAGAATAATGATGATACTGTTCGTTTTGTAGCATTTTATACTGATAACATAGTTCTTATGGCTAGAAGGAGACTGCTCTTAAATCACGACCTAAAAAGAAAAAGAAAGACGTTCCAATGATCAGATGGAAAAAAAGAGACAAAAGAGGTATTTTGGTATATTCAAAACGAGAAGCCAAACAAGGAAAAGGGGGTAAGTGACAATATCATGTTTATTTTCTCTTAATGTTCTTGTTTTCAAAAATCTTATAGAGGCTTATCACTTTTACACTGGTGTACAGGTAAATCCAAAGCTTCAGTGGTCCGTCCATTAACAAGCAACCAAACTTTGATTGATCCTGGTAAGTTGATTGTGTCCATTTTGTAGAGTTAAAAAAAAAAAACATTCAAAAATAATGGAATGGTTTTACTGACACATTTTTGTAACTTATTCTAGTAAATACAAGTGCTGCTGAGACTTGTATGAATGAGGATTCTTCAGATATAGGCATCAATGCACAGTCTGCTATTGGTAAGTTACAAAAGACTTCTATCTTGTAATTTTTTTTTTTTTTATCATTATCTGTGTTTTGGTAAATTAAAATACAATTAGATTATGACCATTTGTTTTCTTATATATGATTTTGGCTTTCAAGATATACAGTTACAGCAGCTCCATGATGCTCTTATCCATGATGCTGAGAAAAGTATGTCTGCATCTCACAACTGGACTGTAAGACAAATGGTGTCTGAAAACCATTGGATATAAGCAAGACAAAAACTCTTGGATTGCTCGCTCGCCTCAGATAGGGTTTATTGCATATCTTGTGATCACTGCAGAGTGAAGGCAGCAGTGATAAGGTGCAAGGACTGTTTGCCAAAACCACATTACTGCAACAACTGTGATGTGTCAACTCACCAATACCTTCCTTTGCATAACAGAGATTATTTTTTAGAAAATTTCTTTAAACCTATCCCTCCATCAAGTGTTGTAAAGGACATCAATGGCCAACACACATTATGTGAGCAAGGTAAGACAAACATATTTATGAATACACAAGTCTAAAATTCTAAGTCATATTTTAATTATGTTCTTTTTTTCTTTAGCATGTTTGTTACCCATCCAAGAACCTCAAAATATTTGTGATTGTGTGCCTCAAAACATGTCTGTAAGTGCTGGCCGATTAGTACATCTCATCAACATAAATGGTATGTATTCCTTAAAAATGAAGTATTTATTCAATCCAATTTTTTTATTGTTCAGGGTTGTCATTGTAACTTATTTGGATTGGATTGTAGGTCGCCAGTATATCAAATGAATATTTATATACATGTTTATGTTAGTGTATATTGGCTTATCCAATTTGTTCCACTGTAATTAATATAGAGTAGAGGAGCAGCCTTTCTATGATGGAGTTTTCATTGCCAAGGATGAAGATGTAGCAACATTTGTTGATTTAATTCAGCAAAAGACCAACCCAGTATGCTTCCATAATTTTATTAGTATTTTTGTTGTTTAACTGAAATATTACGCTTTACTGATAATGCTGTTTATTATTATTATTATTATTATTATTATTATTATTATTATTATTACTACTATCTTACAGGTACAAGGGAGAGGCAAATGTGGACAATCCACATGGGCTGCTGCCAGGGAGACCTCAAAGAAGTCCAGCAATAAATTGGATGAGGAAGGGTTGGAGGTGGCAGTTTGCAGACACAACATCTTGCTTAAAGGACTGAACATGCAGAGGGGTGAAATATTTGCTTATCCAATGTTTTTGCAAAAAGAAGTGGCCTCAAAAACAAACTGCAGATTCTTCTGCACAGACATCATGTGTCGATATTGGCCCTACTTACAAAAAGTTGCACAGGCAGTTCCATGTCTGCAGCCGTTAACAGAGATGAAGCCTTTTCTTTCTGTTATGCACACAAAGGGACACTCTACCAGCTGTGAGGTAACTCTGTTTTAAATGACATGAAACAAAAAAATCCTGCACACTATCAGTACTTGCACACGTATCAAAATAGCCTATTTACAACGTTTAGGTCCCATGACCTTCATCAGTAATATACCTACATGCTGGATGAAGGTCATGGGACCTATTGTAAACTTTAATAATGTTTGTGCAAGTACTGATAATGTACAGGATTTTTTTTGTTTTTCTTTTTTTTACCTGCAGTTGTGTAAAGGTAATCGTTGATCGATTGTTTTAAACAACATGAAATAGTACAAGGTCTTTATATAATAATAATAATTTTTTACATTTATGTAGTGGCACTCATTTCTGGGTACTCATTTTCACTTTAATCTTGTTCTGTCTGTTAAATTGTGCCGGTTTGTTTTATAGGTCCAGTGGAGTGGTAAAAATCAAACGGGAGCAGGCACTACTATAGGTGAAGAAGTAGAACAAGTTAACAGTTTTCTATCACGTGTTGCTCTTACAACAAAGTATATGAGTAAGGCTGGTAAGTGTCATATGTACGTAAGTCTGTAGATTTAGACAATAGAATATAAAATTTCATAGTCAAATTTAAAAATGCATTTTGGCTGAAAATTATAGGAAATTGAAGTAATTCGGGCTGAGCACCTATGGTGTAAGGACCCTATTGGAATTTAGTATTCCATTTAGTATTATTTTATTTTATATTTGTGCTCATTTTAGTTGTTTAGCTTTTCATAAAGTGTGTAAAGGAATAGTCCATTTCAAAATGATGCTTTTTTCATAATTTACTCACCCTCAAGTTGTTTTAATGCTGTATGATTTCTTTCTTCTGCTGAACACAAAAAAAAAAAAAATACATTTTGAAGAATGTTGGTAACCAGATAGTTGATGAACCCCATTGACTTCCATAGTATTTTTGTCCTACTATGGAAGTCAATGGGGTCCATTATCTGTGTGGTTACTAACATTCCTAAAAATATATTTTGTGTTGTCTTGAAGAAAAAAATTGAGGGTGAATAACTTGAACAACTTCCATACAACTTGACGGAGAGTAAATGGTGACAGAATTTTCATTTTGAAATGGACTATTCCTTTAAGCTTGGAATATTAATGGCCAGTGAATAGGCATTTAAGGTTTTATTTATTTATTTATGTGTGTATAAAAGCTGTGTTTTTTCTGTTTAGCACGAGTGGATATGATCACCCTTCATGCCAAAGGATGGAATGAAAGAAAGTAGAAGAACTTGCACGTTTACTTGTCTAGGCGGTATATCAAGGTACCACACCTTTAAAACAGTGTTGTTTTAAACCATACATTTACTGTTCATTTCTTTTTAAACAGTCATATTCAGTTAAGTGCATAATCTCACCTATGTTTAAGACTGGGCAAAAGATGAAGGAAGCCAAAGATGATATCGAGGCTGTTAAGTCCAAAGAAGAGTTGCAGCAATGGGTGTGCGACGTTAAGCGATGGGCAACTCAAGGTGCATTCTCAATTTTTGTTTTCCATATTTTTATAGTTTTTATATAAATTAAATATGATAATTTATTTGAAGTATTTTAAATCTTAAAATACTGTTCTTGCTTAATGCTTAGTTAATGTCCTGATTCAGTAGTCTAATATGCTATTTTAAACAGTTCCCGATGGCAATAGAACCGACGATCAAGAGGGGTTGCAGCATCAGATTGAAGGGTTGTATTTGGGCATTCAGCAGAAAAAAAGAGATTTGTATCGCCTTACAGGTAAATAAAATGCAATGTAGGGGTGTGACGAGATCTCATGCCACAAGATCTCGGGTGACTAAAATGTGACGAGATGAAATAAGCATAGAATGTGCCACAGTTACATTCTCATTACATGCCTCCACTGTCGTTTGGCTGTTTAAAATAAAATAAAATAAAATAAAAACCATTGTAAACTATTGTAAAGTCTGCTCTGCTCATCCAACACGAGCTGCAGTCGCTAATGGCTCGTTTACACTGAGCGGTACGCTACAGTACGGTATGGTACGCAATTATTTCCGTTTCCAATGTCAAAAGTTTTGAATGGTACCAAAATGCCGAACCGTAGTGTACCACTTTTTAGGTACCCTTCCGTTGGGGTACCTAGCACAGTGGTACGGTACTAAAGGGTGGAGCTAGACTCACTGCAGGACGTTGATTGTTTGACAGAGAATCGTCACTTGCGCGTGCTACAAGCGGAATGACAACATAAGAAGTGCCATTTTGTAATATACAGTTGAAATATAATACTACTGTTACTGTGTCACGAAATGTAGTTTAATGAGTTTTTCAGGTGAGAATGTAGTTGTTTAAAGCTCAAATCTGTGGTTTATTTATAAAGATTTATGAAAATTTGATCCAGGTTGTGAGATCCAGGCAATCACCGGGCGCTCTGCGCTCATGTACCCCACCTGGAACAGCCTTTCCTCTGCTAGTCGTTCTGACGTTTGCCGCTGACTCTGACGTCTTTGTAGTGGTTAAACATGAGATATAATTTGTCTTGTGTAGACCTAATGGGCGATATTTGGTCTCGTGAATCTATAATGTGTTCCCTGGCCAATCGTTTTGGCTGAGGGCTAAGTGAAGTTTCATAACTATATATTTAAGCTATTTAACTTTACCGTTGTAAGGTTAGACTAGAGTTAAATGATTTGTTTGCTTTATTTCTCATTGTATAGCTTCTTGTACCTTTTACTTATACTTTTATAATGGCTAATATTGATAAAACTGAAATTTGACAAAAAAAGAGACTGGGTTGAGTTTTGTATTTAAAATTTTATTACAGTGAAGATGATCTGTAATGTTGTTTACTGCAACATCTGTTGTTTAGTACAAACACACATATTGCCTGGACCATATTAAAATGTTTAATATTTTTATATTATATTTAAACAAAGAGGCAGGGTTGTATTTTATATTTTGTTTTGTTGCAGTGCAGTGCAGTGCAGTGAATATAATGAATACGCGTTGCCTGAACCACATTTGTGTGGCTATAATGTTTAAGATTTCTTTATCTTGTCTTGTTCTCGGGTGCTGCGCTAATCACTCCGCCCAAGTAGCAGTGCTTCGCCTTCTGAGAAAATAGTTCCAAGTATTTAAACGTTTCAAAAATGGCTGTGTCTCTTGTGACCTTCTTATTTGTACACACTGTGACTATACAAATCACAACATGTAAATAGGAAAATGTTGGGGTTATTTTGTCACTTATTGGGATTAGTATGCTAGCTGTAGCCATTTACATCCAGTCTTTGTGCTAAGATAGGCTAGCGGTGGGTGCGTCAAACAGACTTGAAAGCACACACGGATATGAAAAGGTTATGTATGGACTTCTCTAACTCTGGGGGATACGGTGAATAAGCTAAAGTCCCAAAAAGTCAAAGTGTTCCTTTAAATGAAAACGAAAAGAGGCAGTGTGGTGTTTTATAACATTTCATTTTATTGTTGCATAAAATATACATACAGAGATAACCGGAGTAGCAGAGCGAGCTGAGTGACGCAGAATTACCGGACTCGCGTCCTCGGGAGTCATTCTCCTGAGTCGGACTTGGCAAGTCTGAAATATGAGTACTTGCTATTGAGAAACGTTGACAAACAGGCCGAGAAGCAAAAACAAGATCTGCTGTATGTCATCCAATGTTGTTTGTCGCTTTCTTCTTCACGCGAAAATTAAGCTGATCGCTTCTTTTCGGCATAGGCTAAACCATGCTTATTGAGTAAGGGTACTGTTGGCAGTGGAAACGCTAGATGATTCATGGTTTACCGACCCGTACTGTACTGTAACATATCGTACCGCTCAGTGGAAACGAGCCATAACAGTGCAACAGGAATCACAGTTTACTGATTGCATGACGATTGCGGAGGAAATGTCTTGTTTTATGTCTTGAAATGACATTCATTAGAAGATTATCAGTTAAAACAATTCAAAATGCACCTGCAGACTATTTTTCCAGTCATGAATTTGGTCACTGAGGATTTCAATAAAATATTGTGCAAAAATCTTGTCTTGTTCTCGTGAACCCAATCTCGTGTCTCATCTCGTGAGATAAGTGTCTCGTCACATCCCTAATCCGTTGTTTCTTATTTAGATCATCATAATTGCTTTTAAAGGGGATGTTATAATCACTAGCTCTGTCAATTTTTCTTTTGTTGTATATGATCCAGATCACAAGAGTCGAAGAGAAGAAGAAGTTGTCCGATGCAATATCCCACTACAATTCTCTTCCAACAAGTACCAAAACTTTGAATTCCGCGGATGACTTGCTTGCTGCGGAAACGCCTATCTGGCCATGGGAAATGGGTATGACCTTAATTTATGTAAATTTTTTATTTAATTGATAAACTTGTAAAAAAAAGTGCATGATACCTTTTTTTTGGGCTTGTTACATACCGAGTTCATTTTCAATTTCAGTTGATGATGCTTCACTGGCCATGAAAAAAAAGGTATTTGACAAGCTGATGCAAGTACAGAGACTTGAGGAAGAAGAGGATATTCTTGTGGAGGAGATGAAGAGACACTGGGATCACATCTGCAGAAGTGTCCAAGATATAAATGATCAGACTGATGCGTTGTCAGATGCCCTAACTACTAAGAGTAAGTGTTTTTGTTTTCTCTGAAATCATTGATTATTAAATGATAATAATTGTGCTTCTCATTTGGGTTTACTAAAGAATTTTGACAGGCGTGGCAAATTTGGTGTATTGATATTAGGGATGTAAACGGTTAATCGATTATCGATTAATTGTCGACAAGAATTTACTCAATTAAATAAATTGTCGGCTAATTGAACATTGCGAACGTGACACGAGATTCTCACGGGCGGCAAGAGACCCGACACAAACCTGAGGCGGTAAAAAAGAAACCAAACATGAGGGGGTCAAAACAGAGTGGAGTGTGGGAGCATTTCAAATTTGAGGCGAAGGAGGACGAAAAGTGCCATCATTGCGCATATGCTTAAGTTAATGTGTGTGAGAGAGATCTCAGGACTGGTGGGAGCATACTGGCTTTTAATATTTTGTCTTTAACGAGGAGCAGTGGGTCCGAAATTTTGTTGTGTACAACAATTTGTTGTGTCAACGTTTGTCCACATTCCTCTCCTACGACGACGCAATGTTTCGTCGGGTCATCCGTCCCTTTGCAGATGCGCGTGGGTTTCTCTCGTCATTAAACCGTGGAAACGTCGCCTAATGCCTCAGAAAATCCATCTGACAGTCACATTGGCACATATCCGATTTATTTCCACATACGAATGAGGCCTGAAACCGATCTCGATATATCCGAATGCATGCGTTTTTTTCCTGTTTACACTGTCATAAACATATCGGATCTGTGTCACATGTGAGCAAAAAATCGGAATTTGGTCACATTTCACTGACAGTGTAAACAAGGGACGCCCTCTAATTTTACTGTAACCTTCCTCAGGGATGATTTTAGTTGTGTTCAGTTCTATATTTGAAGTTTCCAAGTCTAGTAATCTTACTGTTACCTTTCTCAGACCAAGGAGGATTATAAGTGCTGCTGCTAATGTTTCAAGTTTTTCATACAAGTAGTTTACCAGATAGATTATTATTATGTAGGCTTAATATTGCAGGCTAAGCCTACCCATGTAGATTTTTATTTAAAATGTATTTTATGTTGCTTAATGATTCACATGCAACAGGTGAGCCAGTGCACAATACTTTTTTATGTATTTTAATTTTTTGTGCATAATTTATTTTGTTAAACTACATAAATACCATTATCTGTACCGTATCCCAACTGTTACAATAAAACATCAACTGAGCAATATAACATGCATTTTTATTCAGTATATAAGCAATATTTAGCTTTTTATGTTAAAGACACTATTGATACCGTGAGAAATTTACATTCTCAGGAAAATAGCCGCTTATCAGTTAATCGCTAATCGATCGATAAGGTCAGTCAATTAATGATTAATGAATTAATCGATAATTTGCATCCCTAATTGATATACATTGTTAGGTAACTTCTTAAAGGGTAACTCTCGCCAAAATGCAACCTAGGGTCTTTTTGTTAATCTACCTGAGGCAAACTTTCGTTTAAAAGCATAATTAGGATGGAAACGCCACTTTTAAGTTTGACCATATTTTCGTTTTCTAATTGCCTTGTGAATGGGAGTGAATGGGGCACGACTATGATAGCATCAAAAATCGTATAAAATAATTTTTAATACACTAAGAAGGCTCGACACAACATGAAACTTCGCTGGAAGTATCACCAGGGGCTCTACACATGAACTCCAGCATTGAGAACATTGTTTGTGTACACAGAGTTTACTAAAAATAAAGATTTTGAGCAACTCACTGTGTTTCCGTTTGCCGGTATTTTTTCAGTCAAAAATAGTCGATCTCCGAATATGAATTAACTGACTCTGAATTTTAGTATTGTTTCTTATATGAGGATCCTTTTTCAAATACAAGGTCAATATTGATTTTCACTAATGACAAAACAACAAATTATCCGTGAGTTTATATGGAACTAAGCTTTAGGAGCTTTCCATCTTTACGCTCCTCCCTGTTACGTTGCATTCGGAGATCGACTATTTTTGACTGTCAAAATGCCGGCGGACATATCTACAGTGAGTTGTTCAAAATCTTTATTTTTAGTAAACTCCGTACACAAACAATGTCCTCAATGCTGGAGTTCATGTGTAGAGAGCCCCTGGTGATACTTCCAGCAAAGTTTCATGTCGAGCCTTCTTAGTGTTTTAAAAATAGCGATTTTGATGCTATCATAGTCGTGCCCCTAGCACTCCCATTCAACAGGCAATTTGACTGAAAACTAAAATAAGGTTCAAACTTAAAAGTGTGGTTTCCATTCTAATTATGCTTTTACACGAAAGTTTGCCTCGGGTAGATTAAAGTCCACGTGAACCGAACAACTTTTCTCCAGTGTTGTGACATATTCCAAGTGAAACAGAATATTGAACAGAGGGCAGGGTTTCACTTTAGTGCTCCTCCTCTCAATCTCTCGCTCATAGCAGACTATAACGGTTTGAGGGGAGTGGTTAAGCGTTTTCAACCCAAGCCGTCAAACCGACATCATCAGAAAAGGAACGCCATTCCAGACCGGAAGGAACTTTTCAGATTTTGATTAAAGATTACCACGGCAAACAAGTTTTTTTTTTATCTGTGTATTAACTTGATTAATTGATTAACTTGATTAACACGGATTAATTGTTCACCACAAGACTAGTAATATGCGCTAACAAAGTAAATGGGGTCAATTCTGATTTCAGGTGACCCTAAGCCCTAAGTTGCTTTTTGGGGTGAGAGTTACCCTTTAAATACTTGAGAATTCCTATATTTATAATGCCTCACAATTTAAGCAGCATTATTAATGCAAAAGTGTTCATGGTTCTGTTTTTTGTTTTTTTCATATTTATTTACTTTTTTTAAGCCTATCCATCAGGACTGTCAGAGGATGCATATTCTGGCTTGCTCTGTCGTTTTCGAATGCAGCTGCATGATCTGAAGGCTGAAAAAGAAAGGGTGAAGGAAGCATATCACCAATTAGTGACTGGATGGGATAGTTTGGATGTCCTTGAAGAGGATGACTGCGGCGACTATGAAAGCATGTCTACAGATTCCTATGAATCAGCTGACGAAGACAGCGTAGATCCACATTTCTGATTTTCCAGAGGTCTCTAATATAAAGATTTTTTACTTTTTTTATTTTTATTAACTTTTTATATTTTATCTGCATCACAATGTACAACACTGTAGATTGCACTTCTGGAGTAAACAATGATTCAACAAACTGTACTGTATGTAATAAAAAGTTTAATAAATGTTTGACTTTGTGTAAATTAGGGCTAAACAGTCTCGGGGCATGCTCCATTATGAGTATTGTTTTGTTTTCCTGATTGCTAATTTATTTGAACAAAATTACCTTTTGTAGGATCATCCACATGCATAGTTTGCTAATAACATAACTGCAATAAAGTAACAGCTTAGTTAACAATTACTTGTTTACATAGGTTATATGATGTATTTTATAATATTTAAGCACCTAAAACCTTATCAGTTTTACTAAATTTAACTTAAAGAACTTTACTTACTTTCCGTATATTAATAATAAATGTAACGTGAATGCAGGAAACGCATGAATATAAAGTGCCTTGGCTTTTATGTCTTTTTCACAACATATTTTCCTGCACTATTGAAGTTATGCACTGACATGAAATCTAGCTGCTGTTTATGGTGTTTTTATGTGCTGTTTATCAAGAACTTAGCAACTTTATTATTTCCCTTTCCCATTACAACCCTGTAAATGAGTGGGAATAACTCTAGGAAGATGGATGGGCATACTAAATACCATAGTGTCACAAGGCACATAATCCACACTTTTTCATGCAATATGCTTGAAGTGGGGGAAAAAAGGTGCCGGTACTCTCTTGCATTGGCAAATTATGACATTTGAAATTTCTAGTGAAAAACAAAACTTGGAGATATTGCTGGTGCAACAACAATTTATTGTTATTTATTAACAACATAAATGTATTTAAACAAGTCGTGTGTGTGTGTGCGTGTGCGTGTGTGTGCATGCGTGTGTGCATGCGTGTGTGTGAGCATTTCTTTACAAAGACAACTAACATTTTCTTTTTAGAAGCTGGTCATTAATAAACTTGATAGTCTTGAAGTTTTTTAAGATGGGGAGGTGTACAATAATTGCATGTAAATGGTAAACAACCAAGAAAACAGCTCTGATTCATACTTATACACCATATACTTTCACCCAAACTGAATAATAAAAACAAGGTTAAATGGGTAAATTTTCTATAAATATTTTTGTCTTCATTTTCTTTTCTGACAGTTCTTGTTAAAACACACTAGACATGCAAATTCTGTGCATTTTGGGCACTTTTTGTGTGTAATCATATTTATTTTGTCCATCAAAAGTGTGCTTTCACTTTAATGGAGCGTGTTAACCAAAAATAGACTCGGCGCCGAAACCCCCGCTTCACTACTGCTGACGGGCTGCCCCTGCTCCCGGTGTGAATGCACTCATTAATTAACATGCACGCCGAATAAACACACGCCGCTCACGCTCACAGTGTGAAATGGCAGTCACGCCTTTTCTGTCAGTGGTAGAGTAGCCAACCGGACTGAATGGTGGACTGGATGGGAGGAGGACTGGTGGTGGACTGGATGGGAGGAGGACTGGTGGTGGACTGGATGGGAGGAGGACTGGTGGTGGACTGGATGGGAGGAGGACTGGTGGTGGACTGGATGGGAGGAGGACTGGTGGTGGACTGGATGGGAGGAGGACTGGTGGTGGACTGGATGGGAGCAGGACTTGTGGTGGACTGCTGGTTAGTACAACCTGTACAAATGGTACAAAAAGAGGAAATTATTCACCTCCTGTAATAAGAACAAATGTCCCCTTTTTTCTAGCAGTGACTGTGCTCCATAAGGAAACATCCAGTACATTTGTCTTTTGTATTCTCTAGTTTTTTTAAGTTGAATTGAGCAATGCATCTTGCTGTTGACTCTTTTGCTATGTATGGCAGACAGCTATGTGGCTCACTGACTAAGTCTGCAAACAACGGTTATTTTCATGTTAATGTTCTTTATAATTAGTCAGTTAGTTAACAGTTAATTATGAGGCTTATCTCATTAAGTAATTATTGATTACCTAATAAGGAACTATCTCCTAAATTTGATATTACTTACTGATTAGTTAAGCTTGTTTCTATATTAGTTAATAGTAGTAGCTGAAGTGTTAATGTAGTAATCCTCATTAGTCCTGCATTACTTCCTGCATAGTTACTTATTAATGACGAACCATTGTTATAAAGTGTTACCGAAAAACCTATTCGATAAAGCAAAGATCAAATTTGATGAACAGGTGAATAGCTATTTTTGGTCCATTGTGGTTTGCCCTGTGGCAGCGCTACCAAGACAATTCCCAACTGTAATTGCTGTGTCTGTGCCACATTTATTTTTATGTTGACTGGAGTAAGATTTTAAATAATCGCACACACTTACTATTAATTAACACTCCATAGAGAGCCTTCATCCTGTCAAGACATTTTTCAGAATGGTCTGACAGCTGCCATTTTGGCTGGAGGACTTGTGCGGACCAGGTTTTCTGCTTCTTTGTTTTCTTTCCAATGAAGACTATGGCCTTGTACCCCAATGTGTTTAACTTTTCGACCTGAAAATAAAGATATATATTATATAATTTATACAGAAATATAAGCAATTATAAATGTCTGAAACATAGTGGGCTGTAATTATGTAAATAATAACCACAGACGTTAAACACATACCAAGACAGGTTTGGTGGTTTGGTTTTTGTTTTTGTTTTTCAACCACTTCTCCTTTCTGGCCTCAAATTTCTGGAGTTGTTTTGCCAGTCTTTGCTTTCTTGGCTGTACTGACTGGCAATATTTGCAGGTCTTGGTGGCCACAATAGCTGCTTTGCAACTCACGCAGGTTGTTATTGTTGACACTCTTGGCATCTTAAAACTAGAATATAAAACAATCAACATTTAATGACAACATTTAATGACAACCAAAGTGACAAAGGCACTGCATTATTTAAGTGTTACATTGCAAATGTTTGTAATTTGGCCTACTTCAGCATTATCAGTAGTGTCAGACAACACTTCATGTGTGTTTCATATTTTCAAACGAGATACAGCACGAGATATCGTTAATATCGATATAGTTTATCTGACAATACATTTCTGCACTTGAGCGGCCAGACCTGTGTGTCAGCTGTCGCAGTGCATTGTGGGATTTGTAGTATGAGTGTGTGGGCTGGGAGTGCGATTTACCGCGATAGACATATGAAATTATCCAACCACGGAAAAAATATAGATATATGACTTTTATGCAAAAATAACCCATACTCCATAGTTGATATGTGTTTTCATCTAGGTATTGGAGTCAATGAAATTTTCAACTTATATAATTCTGACCTCGGTTAACACATTGCCGCCAACTGCAGCTAACGTTAAATGCGGTGGCTAATATAATGCTGGATAAACCCCTATGTCATTAGACACATTCCTATAAATTAATGGTGATAAATAATTAATGAATGATGGCTTAGACAGCGCTAACTAACTGTATTATTCAGGTTCCGTAAGCATTATGTTGATATCAGTACGTGTATTCATTACCTACCTTTGAGGTTGTACAGTATGATGTTGGCGGAGAGAGCGGACACACCCCCCTCACTCAGTTGTCAATCTGCTGACCTCTGTGCCTCTGTGATAGGGCAACCCACTTGTCAATCAGCGACCTCTCGCAGCTACGTTGCCCACAAGTAAAAACGTGATGCCACTTTTGTGACACTGTTGCATTTAGCCATAAATATCAAAAGAAAAATGATTCGATTAATTATTTTTCTGTGTACCTTTACTCTGTCCTCCTCCTCCTGTCAGGGCCTGCTGTTATTGTGTGTGTGTGTGTGTGTGTGTGTGTGTGTGTGTGCTTGTATATGGTTTATGAGAACACAAATGTGTATAATGACATGGGTATTACATGGTTTATGAGGATATCTGTGTCCTCATAAACCAAATGGCTTACAAACATACTAATGGTGTTTTTTGAAATTTTCTGTGACTGGTTTATGCCAGGATAACCTAACACATTCATTCAAATCATTTATATCTGCCACAGCAAATAGGCTACACAATGCATCAAATGTTATAGTTAGATTTTAGTAGACAAAAAAAGTGTGTGCAGTGCTTTATTGTTATTCAGCCAGTGTTCGTGGGTCTGGTGAAATACTCAACAGATTTTTATTTTATATAAACAATATATAAGCAATATAAACAGCATATATGGTTAATATTGTGTCTTTACCTTTGTTATCACATTTAAGAATTGCAACCTTGTGTGGGAACGGCAGGGGTAGAAACAAAACTCACTTTTGCACTCACACTCCCTCACACTTACACACAATCTCTCTCACACACACACGCACACCCTCACGCACACACGTACAAACACACACACACACACACACACACACACACACACACACACACACACGTCAGGTTCACCATCTCTGTGGGGACTCTCCATAGACTTAATGTTTTTTGTACAAACTGTATATTCTATCTCCTTACAGTACCCCTAAACCTACCCATCACAGAAAACTTTCTGCCCCCCCCCCCCCCCCCAAAAAACATTTTATTAATCATTCTGTATGATTTATAAGCTAGTCTACCCATGGGGACCTCAATTTAGGTCCCCACTGAGTCCCCATGAGTCTGTGTGCATTCAGGTTGAAGTCCCCACCGGGATAGAAAAACAGGTACACACACACACACACACACACACACACACACACACACACACACACACACACACAACACACACACACACACACACACACACACACACACACACACACACACACACACACACACACACACACACACACACACACACACACACACACACACACTTGAAGCCCTCAAAGTGCTTTCTGAACCAAAGCCTGTTAGGGCACATGTCCAAAATGTGAAAAAATTTAAACTTTGTCATATAGCTAAACCAAATACATCACTGGAAAGGTCTTGACCTGGAGAGTAACATATATCAATTTGAAGGTTCTATATTATTACTGCTTTGAGATATTGACCTTTGAACCTTAACTTCAGGGCATATTTGAAGGCTTATAATTATGGGACAAAAAGGGTTACGGACATGAGACCAACTGTTATAGAAAGGTGTTGACATGGGTTATAAGTTGAGTAGTCATAGTCATAGTCACCAAGGTGTGGGGGGGGGGGCTATGGTGTGAAAATAAAAAATCCCCCTTTGAACAAGACAATATTTAAAGTCTGATGCCAAAAATGTGTTTAACATCCCCTTAAACCCCTGGAATGCCACCAATTAAGTATTTATAACTTCCAATTTTAGGGAAAACCCTGGGTTTTTAAAAAAAACTACAACTCCCTAGACCCCTCTTTAGTACTTGTGTTGACATCAGCACCCCAGTTGTAGTTCCTCCGTTTTAGGGTCGTGCTAGGGTTGTGAAAACATGTATCTACCCAATATATCAAATATCACACACTGTCTAATAAATAATTGTACTGCATGTATATGATCTATGCTAAGAAAAGACAAAAATGTTTGTTTAATGACGATATTTTAACTAAAACAGGAGACCAGCGCGCCATCTGCTCTGCTCACGTGACGCAAAGCGTGAGTGTCCTCATCTCCATAGTAACGGCCTATGTTGCTACTTCCGCTATGAAAAATGTAAAAAACATACACACACATTTGTTTTTCATAACTGAAGGCGTGATTTTTAAAACCGTCATATTTGACGTCAATCTACTGTAGTGCTGCATTATAAAACACAAATATCTTTAAGACAAGAGATATTTAATTTTCCACTTATTGTCCGCCGTTTTTGTTTTCCAGACAGGAACCTCGAGAGTCACATGATTGAGACAAAACATAGGCAAAATGTAACAATCACACAGTTTGAGAAAGAAGTGACATTTCCCCTCCGACACTATCTTTTTAACATCAGGCTAAAAAATAACATACATTTTAAAGGCAAATTGATATATGAAATAATAATATATTACTTATAATAATAATAATATTATTAATAAATATTAATTAAATGATATTTTAATTTTACAAGAGCATCTGGCCCTGATAGCGTCTGCTGAGAAAAGTTCTGGATGACCCCTGCCTTAGAATATAGGCCCTAATACTTACTACAGACTTACTTGAAAGGAACAACACACACAATGGGATAAAACAGGAAATTGACTTCAATTAAAGCTATTCATGAATCAAACAAAAGAGACATGACTATAGTTGAAACAACAGTTCACTTTACTGGGTGAAATTGAGAGAGAGAGAGAGAGAGAGAGAGAGAGAGAGAGAGAGAGAGAGAGAGAGAGAGAGAGAATATTCTAACATGTGGAAACATAAGCTGGAATAGCACACTGTTGGAGAGAGTAACAATACAATAGGCTATGTAGTTAACTACAGTACAGTATATACAAACTATATACAACTACAGTGAAGTTACGTAGGGATGCGCAATACATTTCCACCAAAAATGTAATGCTAAAAAAAAAGAAAAAAAAAGGTAATTTGTCATGTTTGACATTTTGTGCTTTGACATCTTCATAGAGTCATACACATTTTCTCCCTAATAACTACTCTCCCAGTTCCTCATCAGTTGAGGAAGTATTCTCAAGTATTCCTCTTCAGAGAAGTCATCTAAGGATAATGTTTGCAGTCCAAGAATACTTTTGTATGTTGTGCGTGCTGTAGCCAGTTGTGCTTCAACTTCACACAATCTTCTCTTTAGCACACAGAGTAGTCCCTCACGTCCTTTCTCCATTAAGCCCTCTGTACTGCCTGAAAATGTGACATTAAAATATAAAGAAATGAGCCAATGGTTTCCAGAGAAGCAAATTGAAGAAAAAGTCTAACTATTTATTGTCCTTACATTTCCCATTGGTGTCTTCAGTGAGCTGAAAGGTAAACTCTACAATCAGTCCAGCCACACTCCTCATGTACTCCATGTGCTGCTTGACTTCACGAACCACAATAATTTTCTTCTTTCAGTCTAGTCAGCAGCATTACCTTGTCAAAAACATTTTTTTTCCGCTCCATATCACCATGACCTGCAATACATTACATCAAAGTGTTATCTTACAACCTATAAAAATATTGGGACAGAAGATATTTTGCATGCTGTACTACTACTACAATAGAGAAATAAACCCTGAAAGGATGAGATAGAACCCCAGCGCTTCGCGAAGGGGTTCAATCACATCCATTTACAAATTACTGCACTTTTTTTTTTGCATAGTGCCCAATGTCTTAACATTTTTTACATCAGATAACATTTTTTACATCAGATTCCATATTTACATCAAGATGTGTGCATCAAACAATTTGTATTCAGTGCATTTCAGAGGAAGTACTTACATTCCCATGGCCAGGAGTAGTTGTCCACAGCCAAGAGTTCATTGGGAGGAGGCAGTTTTTCAACTTCCCCCACAGTAGCATTGTGGTCATTGATGGCAACTTCCAAGGCTTTCTTCTCAACAGCAATCTTTCTTCTCAGTTGATGCCTTCGCTTATTCCCACCTACAATGAGAAACACAAAATGAGTGTGCATTCACACGATGAATACACAATAGCACCATACAAAATACGACTTCACAATATGCATGTATGTGTTATGATTATTGTGAAAGATTTTGTGTGATCATTTTTGCATCACAGGTTTCATTATCATTTGAAAAATTGTGAAAAATGTTTTTTTCGTTATCTATTTTAAACAATCATATTTTTTTAAAAATAGAGAACAAAATTGGCAGGTCAGGACATCTCTGCACTTTGCAGAAATATTGGAAATATTTGGATATCGCATTCAACCTTATTATGATTTTGACAGTTTTTCAGTATGCTGCCCTGACTTGTAGTAAACATACTTTTTTTTAATAAATGGCTTTGCTATTTTTACTATGTATAAATCAGTAGTGAATTAATTTTTTCACAAATCTGCATTACTAGTGGCCTTTTCTGCTCTCACCAGACTGATGATACAGCTGAAATTTTCGCGGTTTGATGCCCAAATATAGCCCCTCGATGGTCCTCTGCAGGTCATTTTGGATTGTTGCTCCTTTGTACGACAACAAACAAATTAAGAGCAGAGCGATTGATTCTTTAAAATATGCCATTAAATAATTTTTTCAAAGTACCTGAGGTCCACTGCTGAACATCAGACACCCACTGCTGGACTGTGTCTTGCTGTAAAGATAACTCAGCGGTGAGTTTCTCTAGGTCCTTTGTTGCCTCTGCAATCCTTTGTACGGTCTGTTGAAAAGAAATGTCCATGTTAACAAATGCTGAGACAATTTAAAAACAAAAATGTTATTATACATATTTGCCTAGTTAGTACCTTGATGTATCTTTTGGCCAATGTCCGGTCAAGGTTGTCTGCCTTTCGCTTGTTCCAGCCACTTGTGCTTGGATTGTTAGCATGTCTGTGCGAACTTGACACACAATGTATGTGCAGTAATTTAGGTTCACCTAAATCTCCCTTTTTCCTGGATTCTTAAACAGATGAGGGCAAATACATTTACACAGTTACATTTTATAAAATAAGATGTAAATCATGGTATTATGGCATTTGATGGAGTAATGCTGCTCTATTATTAAATAAACCAAATAATTTTTAAATTTTGGGGAAAAAAACTGGCAAGCATTCATAAAAATGTGAAATTGTGGTGTTACACATGAAGAAATATAAATTTAGCTTACATGTCCAGTTGTTCCATGGATGTAATCGACAAGACAAGTTACCATTCATTCCAATTAAAATAACTGGCTTCCCTTGGAAAAGCTTGTTTGCCCAGTGGAGCAGTCGCAGCAGGGAGGAACGATTAGTAACATGCAATCTAAAAAGCAGAATTAGTTTACATATTAGTGTAAATGAAACAGTGAGGGTGTTGTTTCTATCAAACAAAACTTCATCCAGCATGTCTGTTGGCGTAAACCAGGGTTCGTGTAAAATGTAAAACAGCCTATATAACCTGAGACATAAAAACGACCTTTTTCATAATAGGAGAACTTCCCTCCCTCATCCTGCTGAACAAAGTGGATGGCGGCAGGTGTCTGAAGAACCCCTCCACCATGGATGCTCTGTTATGAACATGGTTATGAAGCACCAGGGCCTCATGTGTGGAAAGGTCACAGGCTGTGCAGTAGAGTGATCGAGGTAAACAGTCCCTACACATCTACTGCAGCCTTGTGTCCACAATGATGGCAAACCCCCTCCTTCGGCTTCTCCATGAAGGGCCTTATTACTGTCCAATTCTCCAGAGAGGAAGTTTGCCTGTTCCTCCAGTGTGAGGGGAGAGGTTGTTCAGCACCACTTCCCAAGAGGTCTCGGACATCTTGAATGAGGGAGTCTGAAAATGAAAAGGGAAGAAGGCAATGG
Organism: Squalius cephalus; assembly: GCF_949319135.1. Taxonomy (NCBI): domain Eukaryota; kingdom Metazoa; phylum Chordata; class Actinopteri; order Cypriniformes; family Leuciscidae; genus Squalius; species Squalius cephalus. The sequence continues at coordinate 2,491,542 of NC_137127.1, read as the reverse complement.
TAAATCTGGACAATTACCACATAACAAATGAGGAAACAAGTATTAAGTGACAAAAACCTACATTTTCAATGGTCAGTGTCTTCAGTTGTGCTGGTAGACAGAGCACAGGAGGGTGTAACGCTTGCTGAAGAAACTTCAAAAATATGAATATCCATTTAGAACTTGCTCAATGAATAATGAATGCAACTACTGATAAAAAAAAGAAAACAACCAGTAACGTTAGCTGAATTTCACTTTCGTCTCTCCCCAGCTCTACATCTTTTTGGCAGAGGTTGACCATCTTTGTCCTCATCAAGCCAAACACACAGCTTTGTGTATTGTTTTGACCCTCCTTCAGTGTGTCCATGCTGATCCACCTAAATAAACAATTGAGCCACAGAATAAACCTCCACCCACTAAGGTTATCGCCACCTACAAACATCTCATTATAAAACCAATGTTATAATAAATATTACATTGTAAAAATTCAGTCTAACGGTCCTGTACTGTACTGACAGATATAGAAAACCCTTTCTACGTAAAAAAAAAGAAAGAAAAGAAAGTGAAACGTTTTGACAGAATATTTAATTAAACTCTCACTGGGTCTAACGTGTGAACTCAGCTCAGCACTATAGCTTGCATTTGAATAAAGACATTGAACCAGGTACTGTATTCACTTTGTAGAAGTGCCGGTACTGCGTACTGGTTAGTACCGGCCCACTTCGAGCACTGTCTAGTGTGTGTATCATACCTGAGTGGCATGCCGGTATTGAAAATTATGACTAAGTAAATTATCCATGTGGATTACAGAGCAATATGATTGAAAGTAAACAAACAGAGGTATGAGAAATACAGATGGTGTAGGCTAATAGGTCCTTTAACTCACCTGTTCATAATCACATAATCTTCTGTGGTGCACAGCTGATTGGTTCCTGCTGTTTCAGTAGCCAATGAGCTTGCTGCTCAACCTTCAAATACTTGGGCATTTACCTTAGCAGTGCACTTTTCAGAAACTCTTTATCTCCTCCAGGTCCATCTGTATGGGTAATTCAAGTACGCTATATTGTACAGCAGCTGCATGTCTTACTTGCTCACAGCAGTGTGTTGTGTATGTATTGAGAGTAGCAAGTCCCGTACTTGCTCTACAGAAGCATTAGTAGAGCTATTCCACCAAGACCAAAAATACAACATTGTCATATCCATTACCAAGCCAATCACTCTGAGAGTTTTCATGACATAACTGTCTTATTAACTATCATAAAATGGGTAAAAGCAAAAATTTTATTTTTGTGTCTACTTTATTCCAAATCACAGCTAATTATAAATGAGATAAAAAATACTTGAATAGTCAGAATAAACATTTGAAATGTACCTTTATTTTTGCTATGATTACAACAGTATGATTATAGACTTCAAACGGCTACAAAACAGCCTTTAGGATTTTGCTAACGTTACTTAAAGGGTTAGTTCACCCAAAAATGAAAACTCTGTCAGTAATTACTCACCCTCATGTTGTTACAACCCCGTAAGACTTTCGTTCATCTTCAGAACACAAATAAAGATATTTCTGATTAAATCTGAGAGCTGTCTCACTCCTCCATAGGCTTCTCTGTTATTGAAACTTGCCGGCCCAGAAAGTTAGTAAAGACAATGTTTAAAATAGTTCAAGTGACTACAGTGGCTCCACCTTAAGTTTATCAAACAACGAGACGCCATAATGTAGGTGGTCGTGTGTGATGCATGTGATGCTGGCCAATAGTGAGCTACGTTCTGACGTACAACCCAGAAGCGCTGCGCTGTTACACTACGTGAACTCACTAAGAGCCCCACACAGAAGAAAATCAATAGTTGAATAAAGTTGTTATTTTTGTGGGGTTTTTTGTGCACAAAAAGTATTCTCGTCTCTTGATAAACTTAAGATCAAGCCACTGTAGTCACTTGAACTATTTTAAACATTGTCTTTTCTAACTTTCTGGGCCGGCAAGTTTCAATAACAGAGAAGCCTATGGAGGAGTGAGCCAGCTCTCAGATTTAATCAAAAATATCTTAATTTGTGTTCCGAAGATGAACTAAAGTCTTACGGGGTTGGACCAACATGAGGGAGAGTAATTACTGACAGAATTGTCATTTTTGGGTGAACTAACCCTTTAAAAAATAATTAAAAATTAAATCCCAACAAAAGAAGATGGCTCCCAAGAGTCTTTCCACTTGATTCCACTATAACAAAAGAAGAAAAAACAAAAAACAATTCAGGTCAAGTAACTTTTATAAACCTGATTTAGGCACAAACTATACCATTTAAAATGTATTGAATGATGCCAGGATATTGATCTCACAATTCAGTACATATCATGATGTGCAAGGAGCCCATTTTACAAGGACTTCTATGTTCCCCTGTGGTACAAATGGGGGGGGGAGGGATAATTGTAGTGTATTAGAGAACAAGTCATTTCCCCCCAAAAATCTAATATATATATATATATATATATATATATATATATATATATATATATATGAAGAGTTCAGATGCAAAAGCCTCTAAGTGCCATCTGAAATTTTCTTCTGGAATGATAATTTCAGATGGCACTTGGAGGCTTTTGCATTTAATCTATTCATATACATATATATATATATATATATGCAGAACTGCTATATAGCTGAATTGAACAACTTCATTATTGATGATAGATTCATAGATAGATATAATAAAATTGAAGTAATGCTGATATGACTTCAGCTGAAAAATTACACTATTGTCTTATTTGGAGTAAACAGAATAAACCGTTTACACCATCGAATCATTATTTTCCTGTTGATCACTGCTCTAAAACAGTCTGTATTTTATACAGCACTATGACAAAAAAGATGACTTGTATTCAATTAGTGGAATCAAACTGTTTTTTCCAATGCACAAAAAAATAACACAAATTACAGACCACTTTAGCACATTTAACAGCACATTAAAGGAACACGCCGACTTTTTGGGATTTTAGCTTATCTTTTTGGGATTTTAGCTTATCCCCCAGAGTTAGATCAGTCCATACATACCCTTTTCATCTCCGTGTGTGCCGTAACTCTGTCTGACGCACCCACCGCTAGCCTAGCTTAGCACAAACACTGGAGGCAAACGGCTCCAGCTAGCATACTGCTCCCAATAAGTGACAAAATAATGCCAACATTTTCCTATTTACATGTTTTGATTTGTATAGTCACAGTGTGTACAAATAACAAGGTCAAATATTCGAATATCTACGAGTAAAATGTAAAATGAAGTTAACAAACAACCTCGATCCATCAGGAAACGCCACATGGTCGCTGAATTTCACTGCGCTTCATGAAGAGTTTTTCTTTTGCGTGAAAAAGCCATTCGCCGGAGATGTGTTAAAAGATAGCGGAGTGAGTAATTTACTCTTACCTTTGTTCTTTGATTAAAATTAATGACACTCTAGACCAGCCGTTGTGGACAGAGACGCGATCTGACGCGTTGCATTTTCTCACAAATCTCTACGTTCATTTAAGACTTTATTTAAATAATTTAAGACTGCACTTATGAGGACACTCGACAAAATGGACATTTGGCATAATTTGTGTGTTGTGGTTTGTTCAAGCTCGAAAGAGAACTCGATACTGACTTTTCTGTGGGTTGTGTGTGTATGTGTGTAATAGGCAGGAATTACAGCACGGTCTCTTTAGTCTTGTCGTGATCTTCCATTTTCAAAACAAGCAGGCTATTGGCTATTATTCGCTTGATTTGGTCATGGGCCTATGCTACAATACGTTTAGAGCGGCTGCTACTGGATGAGATGGCAAACAATAAAATAAAAAGCAAACGATTTAATCATAGACTGTAAAAAATGTGCAAAACATGGCACTTTAAAAACCGGATAGTTTATTTATAGTTCGTTTTCGGATATTTCACGTCATGTTCGAAATGCATATTTGAATATCAAATAAAAAGTGACAGCCCTAGTATGTATGGACTGATCTAACTCTGGGAGATAAGCTAAAGTCCCAAAAAGTCGGCGTGTTCCTTTAAATGTTGAGTTAATGCTATTTTTAGACCTTTATGTAGTATATAAAACTGGCAAAACTGAGAAATCAGAATTTGTTAAGAAGTGTTTTCACTAGGGATGCACTGATCATTTCGCCCGATAGATAACCAATAATTCTTTATATTTGAAAGCCGATAACCGATATATATCAGCCGATAAATTTAAATCCAAGTTTTTAGATAATTTTTGAGAGCCTGGCTACAAAAACAAAAGCCTCACCAATAAAAGCCATGTCCCGAGCACACAATTATAATGATGTTCTCATAATTTTATGTAGCCTATATGACAGACTTGTGCTGCACATGTTGTACTAAACTAAGTTTTCTTTTTCTTGAAGGAATTCCAATCATATTTTAAGCATTATAAAACCATAATGGTGAACAGTGTGCATCTGAAGTGTTTCAGCTTAAGGAAACATACATAATTTATAGGCTTTAACATATCGACCAATTTGTTTTTTGTATTGGGCCGATAACAATAAAATTAAAATGATCATATATCGGCCGATATCTCGTGCATCCCTAGTTTTCACTTACTCTTTTCATTCTCTTTTTTACAATTTTTTGGAATGGGAAGCTGTTGTTCTCCAGCCGTTCGAAGCATTCGGCACATTTGTCTGTGTTTAAAAGAAGAAGAAAAAAGAACAGCCTCAACCATCTCATTACAGTCAGAGAGCAGTCAAGATTACAGAGCCAGGGCTAAGGAATATCTGAAGCAACTGTAGACTTCCATAATTTTGCTCAGTTTAAAATACAATATTTTATTTTAAAAAAATTGACCTTTAATACAAGTTGTATAGTTGTATACAACTAACATTTTTTAAAATATAGAATCTTTGCCTTAGATGTACTTCACCTTTATGCATCTGGTCTTTTTTTCTTTTTTTAGTTGGCTCTGGGAATGAAAGATTATATTGTTAAAAAAAATATGGGAAGAGAAATTTCACATTGATAACTAATTGTTTAAAAGCTTTATGCATAATTTTACCTTTTTTTTTTTTGGTGGCACTTGATGATTTACGCTTGTGGGACTGAAGTGTGGAGGCCACTGGTTGTGGGTCTCTCAGTGGTTCTTCATCAGTGATGGGCTGGTCTCTCAGTGGTTCTTCAGCAGTGATGGGCTGGTCTCTCAGTGGTTCTTCATCATTGATGGGCTGGTCTCTCAGTGGTTCTTCAGCAGTGATGGGCTGGTCTCTCAGTGGTTCTTCATCATTGATGGGCTGGTCTCTCAGTGGTTCTTCAGCAGTGATGGGCTGGTCTCTCAGTGGTTCTTCATCATTGATGGGCTGGTCTCTCAGTGGTTCTTCAGCAGTGATGGGCTGGTCTCTCAGTGGTTCTTCAGCAGTGATGGGCTGGTCTCTCAGTGGTTCTTCAGCAGTGATGGGCTGGTCTCTCAGTGGTTCTTCATCAGTGATGGGCTGGTCTCTCAGTGGTTCTTCATCATTGATGGGCTGGTCTCTCAGTGGTTCTTCAGCAGTGATGGGCTGGTCTCTCAGTGGTTCTTCAGCAGTGATGGGCTGGTCTCTCAGTGGTTCTTCAGCAGTGATGGGCTGGTCTCTCAGTGGTTCTTCAGCAGTGATGGGCTGGTCTCTCAGTGGTTCTTCAGCAGTGATGGGCTGGTCTCTCAGTGGTTCTTCATCAATGATGGGCTGGTCTCTCAGTGGTTCTTCAGCAGTGATGGGCTGGTCTCTCAGTGGTTCTTCAGCAGTGATGGGCTGGTCTCTCAGTGGTTCTTCAGCAGTGATGGGCTGGTCTCTCAGTGGTTCTTCATCAATGATGGGCTGGTCTCTCAGTGGTTCTTCATCAGCGGTACTGGTGGTCAATTCAGTATCTGGGGCAGTCCCCTTCTTCTCTCTCTGAAAATGAACTTTAGGACGACAACAAATTTTTCAATTAATAGCAATAACAAAAATGTATACAGGGATTATTATATCAGTGTTTAGATTAAGAAATTATAACTGGTATGGATCTTTTGTAAAAAGTGATACATTGCCCAACCTAGTGCACACTTACAAATAAACAAAAACTGTACAATAAATGGCTGTAGGTATTATACAGTTATTTAAATGTAATGCAAGAAATAGCAGGAAAATATAAGAATACAAACTTTTTAACACTGCTTCATAGACAGCCTTCAACCTCTGGAGGAGATCATCATCTATGACATGTCCATCACCTAAAATGGCATCAGCCACAATTGTATAGTCACTGTTCTTCCCAAGAAGCAGAATGGGATGGAGATTGAGGGCAGCCAACTTGTCAAGCTGGGAAAAAAAAAATGCATTTAACAACTTTATACACAATATTTAATGGTAACACATTACAATAAGGTTTGTTAACATTAATTAACATTTAAACTTAATTAACATTAATGTTAACATTTAAACTAAGGTATATTAACATTAGTTAACATCAACTAATAACGAACTGCACGTATACAGCATTTACTAATCTTTGTTCATTTCAACATTTAGCCTACTAATGCTTAATTAAAATCTTGATAAAATTAGTTAATGCACTGTGAACTAACATGAACAAAAAATTAACAGCTGTATTGTTATTAACTAACGTTAACAAATATGAAAAATACAGAAACAAATGTATTGCTCATGGTTAGTTCATGTTAGTAAATACATTAAATTAACTAATGTTAACTAATGAACCTTATTGTAAAGTGTTACCAATTCAATAATAAATAAGTTTGCTTAAAATGGATACATCAATCTAAAGAGAAAGGACACTGGTCATTATCCATGAAAAATAGGGAAGAACATTTTTTTTTAATGTAAACTTTTACATTCAATGAAATGGTTCAATTATTTCAACGGAAATTCCCCCTTCTTGTGTTTCATGAGCAAAATCCACTGTCTCCATTACAAAATGTTACTTTTAACATTTAAAATTTCACTGACATGTAACATCTCACATATTAATAACATAATAAAAAATATTGATTTTATAAAAATTATCTTAAACTAAATTACTAAGTAATAAGGTGTCACTTATCATTACAAACCTGCAGTTAAACACTTACCAAAAAATAACTGCTGTTAATAACTACAGTCCTGTTGCAGTTTTTTTGTATGGAAGCAGCCCAATCAGATTTCATTAATTTAAAATTTTCTCTTTTTTTCTTAAGTTTTTCCTTGTATGGTTGGCAAGTTTTGCATTCAGGGCAAATTTTGAAGGCCACATTGATAGTGGCCTTACAACTTGGGCATGTCTTTTTGGTGCTCCCGGGCATTCCTGGAAAGAAAAAAAGAGCAAGATTAGAAATAATATGTCAAGTGTCTGTAATAAATAGATATATATACTGTGCAAAAGTCTAAGGCATGTTAATCCCCCCCCCCCCCCAAATGCTTTTAAATCAGTTATTTATATCTTTTTGCCATTAATTGTTATAATCCAGTGAGATTTGTGCATGCAGGAGTCTGTCAAGGAGTCTGACAACAGCCAGTATGATCTGATCTCACCATCATCGAGTCCGTCTGTGATTACATGAAGAAACAGAATAAATTGAGACAAACTAAATCCAGAAGAACTGCGGGAACGTCTCCAAGACGCTTGAAGAAACCTTCCTGCAAAGCTATAGTACTGTGAAAAGCACTGGCACTTCTGTTAAAATGCTGTAAAGTGAGAATGCTTTCAAAAATAAAATCACAAGTGGAATTTATTTACAGGGTTGCAAAATTCTGGGAATTTTCAAAGATGGAAACTTTCCATGGGAATGAATGGGAATGTAAGGGAATTAACAGGAATTTATGGGAATAAACTGGGAATTTTCAAAGTTAAAGGTTGACTCTTCATAGGGAACTTAAATATAGTTAAGGAAAGTACACTTGAATATCCATGCCATTCCTCAATCACATGCACATAGCAGACTGCTTACTGCATGGCTGAGACTGGCACTGTACATGCCTCCATCACATGTACAGAAGCCGGAAATTTTCCGCCCCTTTGCAACCCTATTTATTTATGATTTAATTTCTATTAACTAATTCAAATCAATATATGGTATAACGACCCTTTGCGTTTAAAACGGCTTTTGTCCAGGTAACGTACACTTGCATAGTTTTTCAGGTAGCTTTGCAGGAAGGTTTACCCAAGCATCTTGGAGACGTTCCCGCAGATCTTCTGGGTTTAGTCTGTCTCAGTTTCTTCTGTTTCTTTATGTAATCACAGACGGACTCGATGATGGTGAGATCAGATCATCCTGGCTGTTGTCAGACTCCTTGTGCATGCACAAATCTCACTGGATTATAACAATTCATGGCAAAAAGAATGTTTGGAAATGTAAACTGATATTTCCTACTGACACACTACAGCAAAAGATAGAAATAACTGACTTAAAACCATTTTTTGTGTTATATTAACATGCCTAAAACTTTTGCACAGTACTGTATATATATATATATATATATATATATATATATATATATATATTATATATATATATATATATATATATATATATAAAGACTATCCTACTTCCTATTGTTTATGTAACTACTAAATACTAATTAAGTTAAATCAATAATAATTCCAATATTCTGATCATCTGTAGGTCTATATGTTGTAATATTTACATTATTGTTACATCTTGTTGTTTTGAAAATACAAACTAGAAATGGTAGAGGGGGTGGTAAGTTACCGTGCTAACCCAAAGCTGTCTGCTAACATGTAGGCCTTGATATATGGACATATCTGTTATCTTTCATGTATTTGATGTCACTAAGACATCTTTATTATTGACATGTGCTTATTGTTTTCGAACCCCGTCTTTTTCCGGGTTATAGCCTAAATAAGTGAATAAAATGTAGAGTTAAAATTACTCACGTGCAGATTGAAGAGACGATTGTGAAGTTGTGAAGGTTATTACCTATGCAACTACTAGCGACAAGATGTTTTCCCGCCCCATTCAGCCTGAACTGTGACGTCAAACGAATACTTTTTTATTGCGCTTTAGAACCCCTTCAAATATTCGTTAAAAACTTCACAACAACTATTGCAGGCTTCACAAGTTTCAAGACACTAATGATAAATATGTAGTCTACAATATTGCAGTTTTCTTTTTTAGAATCTTTATTTTTTAAATAGTTAGAAACACAACTATGACAGACCAAATTATGGTCGTCAATACAATAACCCATAGATAGCCATATATAACGATATAACATTATGATAATTGTTATAATTATCATTTACTAAAAAGGCTACGTTACAGAATAAAAGTACCTTCTTGACCACGTTGTTTCTTCCACAAATCCAGATCTCCGACGCAAGATCATCATTCTAATTCGCTTACAACCATATACATTTATTAACAGATTTAAAACGCTTAATTATACTGAATAATTCTCAAAATCAAATTTAGTGACTTGCACTTGAAACTGCCTATTTGCTATATCAAATACATTTGACAGTCTTTTGTCTGGCCCTTAATGAAAAACTTTTTTTTTTTTTTTTTATTAATGCCAAGGTTTCAAAAATATAACTTACATAGCAAAAATGTACAAATTACATACAACGGAATAAAAAAAGCAAAGCAGCATAGTACATATACTCATAAAAATAAAATAAAAAACAAAACAGAAAGCTTTAATGAAATAAATTAAAAAGTTGAAACAATTTTATTGTCTTAAGAGCTTTAAGATTCTTAAATGACGAAATGCTTTGGATGTATTGTTGGATCTCTCTTCTAAAAACAATGAATAAGGGATTCTGCTGAGTGAATTTACTACGGTGAATGTGAAATTTTGCAAGGAACAATAATAGATTAATAATAATGAAAAACTTTTTTGGGGGGCAGCATTGGGAGAAATGACGTGGAATGATACTCAAATAAACTTTATTTTAAATATGAATAAGCCAATGCTTTTATTTTGTTAAAATGACTGGACTCAACATGTTATAGATTAAATTGCTCTATTAACCTGAAATGTAGAATCAATCAAATGCAAGAACAAATGAAACACACATTTCCACAAGAAATGGCTTTTAATAAATGAAAAAAGAAAAAGAAAAACACAAATTTAAAAACGTTAACATTCAAAAACGTTATCCATAGTGTGGTTATTGACAACATAAATTACAATTACACATATACAACTTATTTCTTATTTTTATGGTATGGTTTCTGGTAATTCAATGTCATATCAGTTGTGCACTGAAAAAAAATATTTAAACATAATTTATCATTTAAAAAATAAGCATTTTATTTATTATGCCTAGATGGTAGGCATTACACGAGAGAAATGTCCCAAATGTGCACTAATGGGAGAGAAGCAAGCTTACTGAAAACAGAACAGATCAATTGATATTATGGGGTCAATATAACATTTTATGTACCAGGGTTAATTGAAGCTGGGAGTCCACTGCCCACTCGTAAACTTGCTGTACGTTTCACCGAGTACATAACAATCACCTGACTGAAACGTGAAGTCGTAACGTTCAGGCAAAATTTGTTCTTAATGCTTTCGATATCTTATTTTATATTCGGCTAACAGTTAACTCATAACTTACTCGATAGACACCAGAGATACAGCTATACAAATGAATAAAAGTGGGCTCGCCGTTCAAAAATAGTTTGCCAACTAGTTTTGTGGGGTTTGGTACGTAATCAACACGGCCATTATTGCGCGATTCCCTTCCGTTCAATTTCAGTAAAACACAGAAAACTAAAACATACAAATGCATTTTTTTTTTAGAATTAATTGTTCCATTTGCGAGGCAATGCCATACTCTTTCGGTAAACACGTAAATTACCTCGACGACTCTTTCGGTAAACACGTAAGTTAAGTTACCTCGGCGAAGTGCGATCCAGAGCCTATGCTCATCGGACGTCTATCCTCAGTCACGCAGCCTGGGCACCTCAGAAGAGTTTAAATAATTCAGAATTGATATTAAAATAAATGTGTCTACGTCGGAGTCCTCACATATTGGAGATCGTCGCTTTTATAACCTTTAATAAACACGCATCTGGAGCAGAGAATAATTGATACCACTTAGCGCCTCCAGTGGACGTTTCACCCGAAAAGTGCAGTGAAACGTACCTGGAGGTACGTTTTTCAGGTTTTGCAAAAATGTAGCCAGAGTAACGTATAGCTTTATAGAATGTATGGTTTATGAAAAAAAGATGACAGAGACAGAATTGCTGCAGTAACGGCTTTATTTGCAACAGGACATTTCTGCAAGATAACAAAAATATGCAATATAGCTTTTACAGTATTACTGTATGTGAAAATACAAAATATACAAACAGAAAAGGCCATCTTCTAATCTGCCCAGTCTTCTGCATTTGTTCACGTTCTCATCCACATCACACCTGATATCTTCCCTGGCAAGGCATCTTGGGAAGAATCTTTTACAGTAACATGCCTTATCCACCCCTGGCAGTGTTCAGCTGTGATGTCTTGGTATGCAGCATCTTTTGCATACAGGAGGGACATTTGGTCCTGTGGACTATGGTCAAAAACCTTTCATCTCCAGGCTGAGAAGACTCCTCAATGGGGTTGAGGAAAGGGAAGTAAGGGGCAAGGGAAATGGACATCATCCTCTGATGGGCGTCAAACCAGGCTGTGACTATAGACAGGAATGGTGGAATCCCACATTGTCCCATATTTGCATAACTTCAATCAGCTGTTTCTCAGTAAGAATAGAATAAAATACAGGGGATATATTTGTGTTTCAATTTCACAATATAAGCAGCTGTTTACCTTGACTTTAGCCTGTAAGGTTAGGTTTAGAACATGGTGTTATCTGTTCTGACATACAGTGTTAAAGCATTGGTAAATTTGGCAGTAAAAATCCATTGTTTTGGTCTCGTTTGAGCTTGTGTGTAAAAGAAGTTCAAGCATTTTAAATTTGTGTTAATTGTATGCATTTTGTGTTAAAGCAACAAGAAATGTGTTAATAGTATAGCTTACACAGACGGATGTAGTGCTAACTGTGTTAAGAGTTTTGGAAAATTGTTAAATGTATTGAAAAATCTGTCATAGCAATCGTAAAAAACTGTAACACAAATTTAAAATGCTTGAACTTCTTTTACACACAAGCTCAAACAAGAACAAAACAATGGATTTTTACTGCCAAATTTACCAATGCTTTAACACTGTATGTCAGAACAGATAACACCATGTTCTAAACCTAACCTTACAGGATAAAGTCAAGGTAAACAGCTGCTTATATTGTGAACTGAAACACAAATATATCCCCTGTATTTTATTCTATTCTTACTGAGAAACAACTGATTGAATTATGCAAATAATTAGAAGATCTTTTTTTTAATTTTTTTTTTATTCTTCTGGTGCTTTTTCTGTTCGTATATTTTGTATTTTCACATTATTCCATTGCTAGTGAGAAACAGCTGATTGAAGTTATGCAAATATGGGACAATGTGGCATTCCACCATTCCCGTCTATAGTCACAGCCTGGTTTGACGCCCATCAGAGGATGATGTCCATTTTCCTTGCCCCTTACTTCCCTTTCCTCAACCCCATTGAGGAGTTTTCTCAGCCTGGAGATGAAAGGTTTTTGACCATAGTCCACAGGACCAAATGTCCCTCCTGTATGCAAAAGATGCTGTATACAAGACATCACAGCTGAACACTGCCAGGGGTGGATAAGGCATGTTACTGTAAAAGATTCTTCCCAAGATGCCTTGCCAGGGAAGATATCAGGTGTGATGTGGATGAGAACATGTGGACAAATGCAGAAGACCGGGCAGATTAGAAGATGGCCTTTTCTGTTTGTATATTTTGTATTTTCACATACAGTAATACTGTAAATGGCAGCTATAAATGTCCTGTTGCAAATAAAGCCGTTACAGCAGTAATTCTGTCTCTGTCATCTTTTTTTCATAAACCATACATTCCATAAAGCTACTCTAAGAAGGGTCATTTATTTTGTTGTATTGAATTTCTGCTGCAAAAAAACAACAACAAAATGCATTTACATAACAAACAAAACAAAAATGTAGAGAGACTTCAAAAGAAACTGCAGTGCAAAACACAATCTATGATCAATACAATATCTATAGATATACTGTAATAGATATAATATAATATATCTATAGAATAATATGTCTGTTGTATAAGGGCAGACCTGACACATATAAAATAATGCAGTTTCTGTAATTCCATCTGATGTTAGTGTTTTTTATGACATTGTGCTATGATTGACTAAATGTTCCTGTTGGAAGAGAACATGTGTTAATGTTTTGGTAGACATGGTGTATTGTGTTAGTGTATTATTGTATTTTGAAAATTAGTTTTGCAGTTTAGTTTATAATGTGTGATTTTGAGCATGAAATTAACCGTTTTGCCAATTGTGTGTTTTAGGTGTGTTGGTGCGTTAAGAGTTTAGGAAACTTGTTAAATGTATTGAAAAATCTGTCATAGCGATTGTAAAAAACTGTAAATAATGCTGTAATTGTGTTGTTCATTCTTAGTTCAAGTACAAGGTAGTTAACTAATGTTGATATTGTTTTACTAGTGTGATCAGGACACTATAGTTCATTTATGTAAGCAAAATAAAGTAAACTGTGACATATTATACCCAAATATTCTTCAGACAGTGAATACCAGTAACATTTATAAACATTTGGGACCAAAAATTATTTGGACACTTTGACCTGATCATGTTTTGCTGAAGTGTGTTTCTTTAATTGCTAAAGCTCTTTTTACACACAGACTGAACACAATGAAGCATTGCTTGGTGATTGGTTGAGCTAAACTGGTATTATACCAGTATATATGAAATGGTATAACCATTTTCTAAACTATAGTGAATAAGCTGTGATAATGTGAGAAATGTTGAAGTAATGTCTGAAAATACTTTTGGTTTGACTGTAAATTTGTTTCTCCCAAAAATTCAGTTTTAATTTCTAAGTGATCAATTTATGGTGTTTTCACTCATGATTGTTGACTGTAGGTCATCAGTCAGTGATTGTGGCATTTAATTGACATGTGTTGTCTATATGAATCACAAGAGCTGTTAGTTTTGAATGATGTGTGTAGAGAACTGTGTTTAGTGTTTTGCTAAAAGTTTGTTTTGCAGACTTGGTCTGAAGATTATATGAGTGAATGGTTTCACTGAGTGACCTCAAGAGTGACCTCGTACCACTTTTACCCCCAGTTTAAAAAAAACAAACTGTAAAATGAGCTTAAGGAACATAATATTTTGACATTTTATCACAACTTAATTTATTGTGTTCAATCCACATTATTTAAAACCTAAATTTACTTAATTAATGTATGTTAAAACTACATAAATAATTTTGGTTGACATAACTAACTGGGCAGTGGGTTTGTAGATCCCATGCTTCTCAAGGGTCTGCATTATTGGGAGTAAATTTAGGCATTAAAGTGTTATTTTATGTGTTTTTCAGTAAAGGGGAAAGATGTTGGTTATGTTTGTGTTTAATGTTCAGATATGTTTATATCAGATATAGATATTTAGAGGAATGTCTTTAATGCTTTTGAATTTTGTGGTTACCATTATGCAGAATTGTGCTTGAGTTTAGACTTTGGGTACTCAGTGATAATTACTAATGTCAGTATTTGCACCAGTCTTTTTGAAATTGTTAATTAAATACATGATGAACAAAACTGCTTGTCTGAACATAAGAAAATTAAGTCAAAGCAAAATTAATAAAACAATTAAGTTGGACCAACATAAATAAAAAAATAGTCTGGCTGATGTAATAAAGTTAATTTAAACATACTTGAGTAAAATAATTGGACCTAAATTGTGTTGACCCAACTTAACTGATTTATTTCGAATTAACTGAACTGAATTGTGTAAAAACTTTCTTGAGAAGTTTTGTTCTTTTCTTAGAAGAACTTTTCTTCTTCTACATTAAGGGTAATGAATATATTTTTTGAGTGAATGTCTCCCACTAGTAATTTTTAAAGAGGGACATGCTGTGATATTCTGCTCCAGAGCAGGTTTAGCAGCGCTTTTACAGGCTCTGATAAAAAAAAAAAAAAAAAATAATAATAATAAAAAAAAAAACGCATTCATTGGAGTGAAGAAGAAACCTTTTTATTTGTACAGTTATGGTCAAAAAATATATTTTTAAGGCAAATTGGATGTTACCGTCAAAATATCGAAACATAACTCATGCACAAGTTCAAGGCAAGCTGTTTTTTAAACCGATCATGTACTGTATTTGTGCAATCATTTATATTGACGATGGAAATGCAAAGAGGAATGTTTATGAATGTACAGTGTGACACTTCAAAACCTGAAAATCCAGGATTCATTTGTAACCCAGGATACTGACTGAACAGTGAAACATGATAAACCAGGTTTAGAATGACTTGAGTTTACATGTTTGAAAATACCATGGTCCTCTTTGAAGAGCATTTGATTAATATTTGACATGATAGATGAATATGCTTGTCATTCAGTACTGTGGTATATATTATAGTAATAGTATTACCATCATCACTATGGTTTCAGTTTCAGAGTTATGTGGTCAAACCAGTCATAGTGACGTGTTCATCTGGAAACCGGATCAAACGTGCTGGACTGAACAATAGTTCCTGTCATCTTATCCAATGGTTTATAAGCGTAAGCTGGTTAACAACAGGTTTAAACAGGAGCTTCACAATCCTCAAACACCAGCGCAGACTAGAGATGGTAGAAGAAACAAGATTGGTCAGAGACATGTATGAAGGGCTGGTTTTAATAAAAAAAAAATACAAAACTGAAAAAGAGAGAAAAATAAGTGAAGACAAACAAAGAGATGACCACAGAAAAGAAATGCTGAACGAAAAACCAGATATTCTTTTCAGAATTTATAGAAAAAGAAAACTGCATGTTCTGCTCTTCAGACCCACGAATGACAGCTGGTGGATAACAACACTTAAAGATCAATATCCTGGCATCTTTTCTCAGTGGACTTTCCAACATGCTGACAACAAGCCGATTCGGCATGTGATGAATCTCTCTGGTAAAAAGGTTTTATTGGAAAGATTCTGTAAGATGTTTCCAGCCAATTGTAAAACAGCACTTGACCCTTTGAAGCAAGTTGAAGAGCTGAACACAAGAATACAAGATCTTAAATTGAAAATACTTAAGGAGAACAACTGAAGAAGGGCAGCCATAAACACAAGGTACAACATTCAATATGATCACATTCTTTGTAGAAATGGTTCAAAATCTTAATATATTAATTATATTAATATCAGACAAATGTGAGTTGAGTGGTGTTTGTTTGGTTTATCTGTTTGTTGCTTTCATGTTAAAACTGTCTTTATAAGTTGTTCTAACTAACCCTAGTAGGCCTAATGAATTTAACAAAATGTTAATGTTAAACAATTGTTACAAAATGTTAAATTCAGTCAAATGTTAAATGCACCAGAAATATTCAACAAATTATTAAACTGACCCAATATTCTTCTTAACCACCAGGACATTAGATAAATTAACAAAAATGAAGAGAGGAAGTTATTATGAGACATATTTTTTTTCATAGTTAAATAAATGCTGAGAAAACTCACATCATTCAATAAGATTAATGCAAGAGCAAACTAAATACACTAATATGTGTCAATAAGTTCAGTATGATTGCACAAAATCTCATAAAAAATCCCAACACTTTTGATTAATGCCTATGCAATTAATAATTTTGTCATTTCATTTGAATGTCAACATTTGTAAGATTCTGTTATTTTTTAATGTAATTCTGTAATTCAGGGGGTATTTATTCAATAATCAAAATATTCACTTTTAAGTAAAACAGGCTAATTGAGTGAAATAAATTAAATATGGATGGTGATTTAAATAAACATGTAAATATACATATGCCTGTAGATAAAAAATGTAATTAATTTACCTTAGATGAATTTTACTGGGATTCTGATTTGTCTGACATTAGTTATTCAATTATAACTCAACTTAATTTAAAATAGAATAGCTGAGCTTAGTATGTTTCATTACATTGTAACATTGTTAGTCTTTTTAGTATATCAAATATTGTTCAAAGAAGTATTAATTTTTTCTTCTTTTCTATGGGAAATAAGTGTGCAAATGTTTCTATTTATTTCTTATAATAACACATCTTGCTCATGCTAAACTTATATTTAAATATATTACCATTTTAAAGTAAATGCACATTGTTCTTAAGCGCTGCATCTTCCCCATCTTCCCCTGTACTATTGTGTCTATGTGTGAGTTGTAACTCATCGTCTCAAAACAACTGTTCTATTTTTCTGAGAATTGATGTTGACTCTATAATAATATGAGAGCAAGCATATACAGAACAGCAGTTTATTTGTTTCATCTCTTCCACACAGCGATCATGTTTTCACCTAAAGAAGCCCCTGAAGACATCAAGATCTGCAGCTTTTGACCAGATTTAAAGCAGACCGATTATAAATCTACTTCTTTTTCTCTTCTGTCATATTCAAGCCGGACAACTGTGATTAAATCTGTCACACTTTTTACTCTAGTGAAAATTTCTCAGGATGTGTTTATTAGTCAATTTCTGTATAAACAAAAACTTTATTAAAGTCTCGACTACAAAAAAACTGTTACTACACATTACCCTCTTGTGGCACACACCCCAATGACAGGACATGATGTCTCGCTGTATGAGATAACTGTCACAATGGAACCTGCCATTAAACTATTATAATGTATTTCAGTTTTACTGTGTTCAGTTGTTTACCCAACGGCTATTAGTAATTATAAAATCTCTCTCTCTCTCTCTCCTTCACACACACACACACACACACACACACACACACACACACACACACACACACACACACACACACACACACACACACACCATCCTATAGAGCAAACCTGCAGAAACTCTCCACAAAGACAAGCCATTAAAAGCATTAGACAGCGCCCTCTTCTGGATTGAGTTTGTCCAATACTTGTCCAAACTACAGTGTTGATGTCCTACTGTATCTTCTACAAATTAAAAATTTGAAATTACTGTATGTATAAATAAATAAATTGAAGTGAGTTTTACAAGAAAGTACTATTTCAGACTTTCTACTTCAAAATGTAACGTTTAACTCAATGAGCTACTTGCCGTTTCTTTGTAATTATATGTGAAATGTACAATCAATTTCTGAGTGAAAATAGTTTCAAAGTAAATCCAACACATTTCTTCAGAGTTGCAATACTTGACCTGTGTTTCTAACAGTGTCATTGGTCAAATGGCTGTGTGTGAGAATATATGGTAAAACTAAAATAAAGATAAATGAGCAGAAGACATGAAAGAATACTTTTTACTTTACAATACTTTAGAAAACTGATCCAAATAGTTAGTAGTTTATTTAGAAGGATGTAGTAACCCTTGATTCATTACTAATGGGTTACCGTTATAAATTATGCATTATTCCTGTAGTTCTCTGGGAGGTATGAAGAAAAAACGACCACATTCACCTGAGTGCTATTACTTACTAATTTGTTAATCAGAGTTTCTTGTTAGTTAATAGTAGTTACTGGAATGTTAATAGTGCGTTACTCATCTGTTCCTGTGTAGTTATTCATTAATGAAGGAACAGTGTTATAAAGTGTTTCCCCCAACAGTCTTTCATTCAGAGCATCAGGAAATGTGAGGAGGTGCTCTGTATTGTAAGGGCCGATAGTTGGTGATCATTGGAGATGGCGGCACACATGGTGAGACTGGCACACAATCATGTTCCTCTCACGTCTCCTGACTTTACAGAGGTTTCAGACCCACTTCATCCACACACATAAAATGGTGATGTGACCCTCCAGCTCCAAGCTCCACTATTCTCTAAGAAAAAAGATCATTCATAAAGCAAATTATTCCAGTTGCATGTATGATATAACAAGGCATTGCAATAACAAATCTGTACCCGCACATACTGGAACTTTGCCTCCTTCATGATTTGTCTCCTTTATTCTGACATGGTTTCGTTTAAGGACTCTATCAATAGTTGTCAAACTCACACTGTTGATATTTCTAAATGTTCCCTGATCTTCAGTTTCTGCTGCCTGGATTTCACACAGTCTGATCGTATTGTTTGCCACGACCATATCTACAATCAACACTGGAGATCTTTCCTCTGCCACCAGCAAACAAGCATGTCAGAATTAACATTATGATAGTCACATAAATGGGATTGACGAAACATCTGCATTACTGTAGACAGATTGTTCTGCATCAGTACAGTAAAGCTGAAATACACCGTGGCATACAGTAACTGCTCTCATTCTGAATAAGCCTGACAGTAGATGTCACTGTGTTTCGACTCAGAATGGGTTGAACCCTTCATCCAGCCTCTCTACAGGACAAGCCATGATTGATGCCCTATCTCAATCACCCAGCGCAATTGACTTTGTACACCGACGCATGTATCATTCCTATTTTGCATCCGACGCACAGCGGACTTTTCCCTCCACAGACGCACGTCGGTAAATTAGGGAATGAACTTGCGCTCCCGGGGGCGGTTCAGCGAAAAGAGGAGGCGTGTTCCGGCGCAAACGTTCCCTGGTGCTATTTTGCAGTTTCAGAAAACAATTCCTCCACTGACCAGGAAAAACCTCGTCTAAAGTCAGCGGCTCGTTCAGATGCTATTTTAAGGGCGCATGCTTGGCCATAATGTAGAGTGTGCACAACGCACACACACTTTGCTTCTCTCATCTACACAGACGCAGCAGTTCTCATTTTTGCAAATCATAGGCTACATTATTACAAGGAACAATATTACCACATGAGGGAAATCATTGTTGTGTCCATGAAGATGTGAAAAAATAGGCATGAATCTAGCTTACACATAATAGTAATAACATCCGCCCACAAAGTTACTTGCGTTTCGCGTTTGATACTTGCGCTTTAGATCGTTAAAATAGGGCCCATAATGTTACAAAAGAGTCTACTTCAACCAAACTCTGTTCTTTTGACATTTCTATATGATAAAACATGAATAATCATAATCTCCATGTTCAATGTGGAAGATATTAATAGAACTGGGATTCTTCTCTGACACTAAACTTTCTTCTCGCCTGTTGTTCTTGGTCAGATCACTGAAGTAAGAGTTACTCTTCAGCTTTTACTGAAATGTGACTGGTTAGTTTGTTTGTGACTATCAGCAGCAGAAAGTCTGATCTACATGAGAGCAAACTTAACTGTGACATATTATACCCAAATACTCTTCATACAGTGACTACCAGTAAAATGTATAAAAATTTGGGACCAAAAATGATTCAGACTCTTTGACCTGATCATGTTTTCTGCAGTGTTTTGTCTTTAATTGCTAATGCTCTTTTTACACACAGACTGAACACAATGAAGCATTGCTTGGTGATTGGTTGAGCTAAACTGGTATTATCTAATAGTGTAGTTAAATTTAACAGCTGACAGATATTCAACATAATTCATGTGTGAGACAGTCTAACAGAAGGACGGACAAAACCAGTCAAATATCAACTGAGTTCTTGTCATATTTTAATACCATTTTCTAAACTATAGCGAATAAACTGATAATGTGAGAAATGTTGACGGAGTCTGAATAAATGTTGGTTTGACTGTATATTATTTAGAAAAGATACGACTCAAAAAGATTTGATGCCGTTAACCTTAGACTTTATAGTTCTTTAACACTATAACTCGCTGTAAATCTGGTAACTTTGAGAGACTGGTTGAATAATCTTGAGGAGAAACACGAGTCCTCGGCTGATAACAGAAATACTCTTGATCACTGTGAGGATGATAGAGGACTGAGGGTTTGCTGGATGAAATGTGTGTGTGGATTGTCTCATTATATACACACTTCATCATTTAGTGTTGTTTAGTGTCTTTAGTTTGTTTCAGCAGTTCAGTTGTGATTCTGCTCTTCTCAGAAACCTTCAACTCTTCTCGGAAATGTAGAAAAATATGTTTATTGGAATGATGTTTCATTTTTGAGTAATAGACACTCCTAGGTACAGTATGTTGGAGATCTGGGTGTGTCAGATGTTAAATGTGTGTTTTATTCCTGAATGAATCATGCACTCGAAACCAGAGGACTGGTAGAGCCGGATCGATGTCAACCCTTCTGAGCCTGATCTAAGTTTATATCAAATACATGATGAAAAATCACATGTGGTCAGGATGATCATTGAGGTCAAGATATTTTAAGATGCTTCCTTCTTTTAACTATATATACAGTATTGTCTGTCTGGGATTGGGTTTGATCATTTCTCAGTAGTTTGGGAGTTCGGGACACATCTGAATAAAGCTTGTCATGGAAACGTTGAAGGTTGAGCTGTTTTATCACTGAGCTCCTGTTGTAGTCGACTCGCTGCTGAATTTAGTTCATCATTATTACAGATATTCTCTGTTTTTTATAAAACAGGATCAGTGTGTTTTAAACATCATAATCTTGATGCTGAAGTTGACATCTTAATCTCAAATGTGTTGGGTCAGAATTATTACAAACAAATCATATATTCCAGATACACTTGATGGAGATTTACGGATAAGTAAATGAGTATCTTTGATATTTGATTCTATAAAGGGAAACACAACATGTGACCACTTCTGTATGACTTCTCTTATGAAAATCAGCGTCAAAAATGAATTGTCGGATCATTTATGCTTTCATGTAGCAGTCATGTAACATTTTAATAAAACAACTTAATAAAAGCAGCTCTGAACTTTATTTAGCCTGACTTAAACTTTACTCAATTAATTTGCATTTTATCCTCTACACTTTTTGCAAGTTTGTAAGAAACTGCAAAGCTTATTTTTAATAAATCTTGGCACACAGGTGGAGATTGTCTTTCCTCATTCCAGTAGATTAGCTGTACTTGTTTCCACACGTGTAAAACAATAGTTTGAGGCTGTTACTGCACTAAGATTGCCGTTGAGTCACATGACTTCTCTTTAATGAACTTTACAGTTAATCAGCTGAATAAAGGGAGTTACTCAGTCTTCATGAGGGTGCGACATTTTAATGTCAGTTTTGTTGCATCTGTTTCCATCATTAATTGTGTTCATCTCAACTGTGTGTTTTTCTGCATCCAGAGAAATGAGTTAAAAATGTAGAAAGCATTTTTGTGGTTGTGTGTCTACTTGAAATTCATCACAACAAAAGAAACAGAGTCTCTTAAACTCTCAAGCCTTGCTCTCCGACAGCAAACTGTCTTTTTATTTAGAAGTCAGTTTAAAGATGCTTACTATAATTACTATTAATAATAAAAAAAAATAAAGAAACATAATTTTCTCTTTTGCATATTTTCTGCTATTGCTTCATGTAGTTGCAAGAGTTGCAACTATGGCAGCTGAGAAGGCCATTCTTTGTGTTCTTTGTGAAGAATTTTCCGAGCCTGATGAAGTCGGTATAAATATGTGTTTAATACTACAAAATATGCCCGATGTTACAGTTACTGCACTTGCCGCCCAGAATTGCCGAGTGAAGGGATTGCTGAAACTGAAATGGAAGCACACATCTTACCTAATTCAGACTAAAACACATCTATTTAGCCTCACATACTGACTTTATTTGTAGTTCATACTGTTTTAATACCCTGTATTTTCTTTCTCATTTTTAGGAAAAGCACTAAATTACCATTGTTTATTTCTATACCAAATGTCATACACTTGCAATGAAGCTAAAATAAACAACTACATCATTATGTTGATATCCTATATTTTTACAATAAAACTTAGGACAAACATGTCTTCTAATATCCTCAGTTGTTGCGTACAGTATACCAAGCTGCATCGAACACATTTGTAAATTACTTTCCTTGAACCCATTGTGCGCGTGCACTTTAATACCGCGTGCTTTATATATATGTTGCTGCTGATTGGACTGCAGTTCTGACACACCCACCAAACAAGAGAAAACGTATCTCAAACCCCGTTGCACACCGGTGCACGCCGTTTCCAGGAAACATGACGTTCAACCCGGAAACCGTAGCAAAACGTTACGCACCCTTTGGAATTTTTTTTTTTTTTTAATTTAAACTTCAAATCATACAAAACACAAAGACATACCAAATAACAAACGACCATTTCACATTACACCTTCTTACAAAAAAATCTGAGAAGGAATGAATCCTCCCTAACTAAAATACAGTAAGCAACAGATATCTAAAACAAAAAAGTTTGACCCTATCATCTATAATGTATGTAAATTAATAAGCACATAAAACGAGAACATCTCAACCAAAGAAATATAACTCCAAAATAAATAAGCAAACTTAAGAACAATTCAAATACCCTAACATAGGGGTTTATATCAACTGATATTCAGATATAAGTGAGAAGAAGTTAATAGCAGGGACTGTATCAATTTTCTTTAAGGATTTACAAAATAAAGAAAAGTCATTTTTAAATGCAATCACATTTGGACGAGATTTTGTGAAACAGAATTTGTGGATATAGAATTTAACAAACAATATAATATTATTTATCAAAAATTCAATTTTTTTATTCTTCATTAAAAGTCCATATTTGATCCCATTCCAGGAAAAAAAAATCCATATGAATAGACTTAATAATCAGCCAGCTATGTATTTCCTTCCACAAATTATGTACAATCTCACACTCAAAAAAAAGATGTTCTGTTGATTCCGACAATGATTTACAAAAATAACAATTCTCCGTTTCAAATTTGAATATTTTTTGAATAAATTCTTGAGAAGGATAAATTTCATTTACCATTTTAAAATGGATTTCTTTAAATTTAGGAGGAATAGGAAATTTCAAAAACTTAGTTCTAATTGATCTAATTTCTTGTTTGTTCAAGTTTTTTTTTAAATAATATGTTCTTTTAGAGGACCCAGGATAGATCTCATCAATTAGCAATTTTCTCAGCAACCGGTTATTGCATTTTTTGTCCCCAAAGTTTATACCATTGATCTGTGTTTTATGTAATCTCGGGTTCAGGGACTGATCCAAATTATTCCTTATTATATTAATCATAGCTATTGGAATGTAATTAACTACATTTCTGTAGTCCTCCAGCATACAGATTATTTTATATTTATTACTAAATTCCTCACATTTTAATAGATTTCCTTCTTCATTCATCATATGAACAATGGACCAAATTTGTTTTTCCATCCATCCTTCCAAGAATATTGATTTCTTCCTTCTTAAAATCACCCTGTTATTCCAAATCGGGACGTTATGTGGACTAAAGTTATGTTTGTAAACCATTTTCCAGTAGAGCAGCACTTGTTGGTGGAAGGCAGAGAATTTCACGGGTAATTTTGAAATCTCAAAATCACATGTCAAGAGGAAATCTATACCGCCTAATTTTTTAAACACAAACTTAGGTAAAGAGAACCACATGTCTTCACTACAATTCAAAAACGACTGGAGCCATTTTAGTTTAAGTACACCATCCATGGTCTTAAAATCAATTGCATTTATTCCTCCCTCCTCATATTTTTTAATCATGTCTGCTTTTCTAATATAATGATGTTTATTTTTCCAAATAAAGTTAAAGATGAGAGTGTTTATTTCTTTTAGGTTTTTAATGGAAAGCGGTAATGAGTACGCTGGGTATATTAGTCTGGAGATAAGTTCAGTTTTTGTCAATAATGATCTTCCAAATAATGTTAGGTCTCTCTGCAACCAATTATTTAATATTTTTCTGGATTTTTCAATAGGCTTCTGGATGTTCTTGTTGTCACTGGTTCTAGAATCTTTGGAAACCCATATACCCAAATAACGAACCTCCTTTTTCACTGGGATGTTATACAACATAGTATCTGAACTGTCATGAATACTTAAAAGTTTGCATTTATTAAGATTAAGTGTTAGGCCTGAAGCCTGGGAGAATAAACTCATCCACTGAAGAACGACAGGTATTTGATCCTTATTTTTTAAAAACAGTGTTGTGTCATCCGCTAATTGACTGATAAGTATTTGTTTACCATCTATATTAATGCCTTCAATTTCAGAGTTTTTTAACCAGATAGACAATAACTCAGCAACTATAATAAACAACAGTGGAGATAAACTACACCCTTGTCTTATCCCTCTACCAATGTTGAATCTTGGGGTTGTACCCTCAGGGAGGGAAACACAACTACTAATATCTGTGTGTAACATTTTAATTATATCCAAAAAATATTCTCCAAATCCAAAGTATTCTAATGCGTGATAAATAAAAGAATGTTCAACCGAATCGAAAGCTTTTTGAAAGTCAAGAAATAAAATATAAGCATCATCTTCCACTAAATCCTTGTAATCTATTAGATCTAAGACCAATCTGATATTATTATGAATTAGTCTACCTTTCATGAATCCTGATTGCGAGTTACTTATGATTTTTGAGAGACCTACTTTTAATCTAAATGCCAATGCCATGGTAAGGAGTTTATAGTCTGTATTGAGGAGAGTGATAGGCCTTAAATTATTTAATATTCGTTTGTCTTTCTCCGGTTTGGGTATTAGTTTAATTAACCCCTGTTTCATCGTTGTCATCAATTCTTTTTTATCAATACTCTCTATAATTGCATCAAATAGTAATCCTTTAATTTCTTCCCAAAAATGTTTATAGAAATTAGCGGTTAATCCATCTGGACCAGGCGAACGATCAGATCACCCTTTGAACTTGAACGTGCCCCTGACCTGCACACTCCGCCCACTCGTTCACTCTCCCCGGAGTTCTGATTCACCGCACCTGCACTTCATCATCTACGCTCACTATATAAAGACACTTCCCCTTCACTTCATTGTCTGATCTTGTCCTTTCCTGAATGTAAAGACTCCTCTACTCACCTGAATATCACCTACCTGAACTTTGCCCTCATTTCTATGGACATCTGCCATCTAGTGATGGCCAAATGAAGCGTTTCGAAGCATTATTGCTTTCTGATACAGTTGTGTCGAAAATGGTTCATTACTCGAAGCTTCATTCAGATAGAAATTGCAGCACCATCTCCTGGTGAAGTAGATGTAATGCAACCATAGACAGTATATAAACTGGACACAGCGACCCCATAGGTTTCAACGGAGAGAAGAGAAGCAAATTAGAAGCTCTCACTTCCTGATGGCTGGGGTGTAGTTTGTGGGGGGGATGGGGGGGAGATAACCCCCCCAATATTTAAATCTATGCATTACAACTCCCCCAATATTTATACCATGATCACAATATCAGGAGGCATACCCAAACTTCAACCCCCCCAATGTTCAAACCAAATCTACGCCCGCGTACTGCGCAGACTCAAACTGAGCTTGACGACGTGGATGTGACGTAAGCAACCCGTCTGACAGTTGTAAGTCTTCTAGTAGCTGTGCCAAGCGAAATCTGAATCATTCCCTTCCGAATCTTGCAGAAACAGAGAGAGTGAGTAGGAGCTGTCCATGAGCTAGAAGCAGGAGCAACTTTATGACTCTCTATGGGCTTCTCCCTTGACTTTATCGGACTTTATGCCTCCACGTCCCCCCGATTGACTGCGAGCTTCTCCTTCTGTCTCTACAGTAATTTCCAGAGAGTCGCGTGGTTATGACGCAGTCGTTAGCCTACTTTTACAAAAACTGTTTCTACGGGGCCATAACGTAAGATACAAGGTAATGGAGCCTTTAATACATTGTCGTGTTTCTTTAGAAATAACCAATGGACAAATGGAGTCTTTAAACGCCTCAGGTGTAAAGTTATTCGCTGTCAAAGTGACGCCAAAATGAATGGGAGTCAATGGAATGCTAACAGCAGGTGAAGGCTTGATAGCCAATGGCGGCTCCCGGGGGTGGTATGGAAATCGAGCACTGGATTGACCCCCTGAATGCAACAAAGCTGACAACCATAAAATGCAAGTAGGCTTATATGTTAACGCCCCGTTTATTACGTGTTTACCGAGGCGATCAAAGCTGAAACAGTGTTAGTGCTGTGAAACTCATTTATGTAGGTGAATTTTACAGATACTGATGAATTTCATGTGTTCACCTTGATAATAAAACATTAAGCATGATGTGTGTGTGTAATTATTTCTTTAGACAAGGACAGAAGATCAGACCAGCTTTAAAAAAGTTGGAAACCATCACAGAAAATCTAATGGTTTCTATTAAAATACCTATAGGAACCATTGGCTTTTACCATTTAAACCACTACAGAATTCTTTTTTGTAGTGTGTTTTTGGGACATATTCCATTAGGATTTAATGCCCCCACCAATAGAACCCAACACATATCAGTAGAGACCCACAGAGACCACTATAATTCCCATTACAACCAATAAAATTCCCATGAAAACCATTAAATCCAATAGAATTTCTGTAATGGTTTCTATAGTTTTTTTAGCAGGGCAGTATCATGTGTTCTCATCCCAAGTCGTCATATACTGACGCTTTCAAAATTTCGCCAAAATCCGACGCACAAAGCACCCTTTAGCGTCCATATGAGACGCAGATATATATGGGCCAGAAGGCGCCTCCTAGCGGTCTAACCCTACCACAGACCTAAACCTACCCATAACCGAAGCGTCTCATATGGACGCCAAAGGGTGCTTTGTGCGTCTGATTTTCAGAGGTGGGTAGAGTACCCAAAAACTGTACTCAAGTAAAAGTACAAGTACTTATAGAAATATTTACTCAAAGTAAAAGTAAAAGTAATAATCTTAATAGTTACTTGAGTAAGAGTAAAAAAGTATCCAATGAAAAAACTACTCAAGTAGCGAGTAACTTACTTCGGATCATATAGGCCTATATATATATACATATATATATATATATATATATATATGAAGACTTCAGATGCAAAAGCCTCTGAGTGCCATCTGAAACTTTCTTCTAAAACAAGCATTTTTATCAAGCTCGTATATTTAAGTTCAGTAATTTCACTTTAATGACAATTAATATGTACTTTTCATTGCCATTTAAGTGAAATAACTGAACATAAACATACAAGCTTGATAAAAATGCTCTTTTAGAAGAAAATTTCAGATGGTACTTATAGGCTTTTGCATCTGAAGTCATCATATATATAAAATGATATTATTTAGATTTTTTTTTTATTTAAATGACTATTGTTTTCATAAGTAGATTGGCTCTCTTTGCAACAAAAAGTAAAATCTGTAGCCCGAAAAAGAAAATCATTGCCTGTCCTTTGGTTTGTATAATAGTAACTTATACAACTACATTTGGATTATTAGACAATGTCGAAATAAAGTGAATCTGCAGAGTGTTGCATTCGAAGCATGTAATTGACACAGAGAAGAAAGAGTTAAAACTCTTCACATGTGCTCGCGAGTCGCGCTCATGACTGCTACTGAACATCTGAACACAAAAAACCAAACAAAAGTACATCGACGGTATACTGTATTTCTGCAAGCATGTTTAAACTGGTTAACTCAACGGTGTCGACGGCAGGCAAGGCATTCGTTTTCAAGCCGAGTTCGCACGCCACTGCGCAACAATACACACAAACTACCGCGTGATGGCGGGTGTTCATAAACTGTGAACAATGGTAGCTTATTTAATGTATAAATTAATGTATATGTCCAAAAAACGGGTAATGTCATACTTTCTAGTAGTGCTATCATGGCGTAATAATCTGTTTGGTTGTAAAATGTATTACCTGAGTGCAGTGTTCGAACTATACCGTGTCCTTTGGGGGAGCCCTTTTTTGGGGGGGGGGGGGGGGGTGCCTCAAAGAAGGACTTACAACAGCTACAAGTGTATGCACTATAATACTTTATCGACACGAGTGCTTGCGCATGCGCGTGCCTCAAAGAAGGACATACAACATAGACTGTAAAAAATACAACAGCTACAAGTGTATGCACTATTATACTTTATCGACAAGTGCCTCAAAAAAGGACTTACAATGACTTACAAAGATACATAATAACTACAAGTGTATATGCACTATTATACTTTATTACATGGCTTGGTTGAATTCCAATGTAGAATGCAGTCTGTTATTTCTTGATAACAGACTGCTGCGAAGTATAACACACCGTTGCCATGAAAACGGACTGACTATTTTCTTTAGCGGAAGCAATAAACTCCTTTTTAAATCAATATTTTGTGTCAAATTATTTATTATCATGAAAACACATCACAGAGAACGATCAACTCGGTAACCATACTAACCCCTAGTTCATTTTGCTCCAGAATTGTCCTTTAAATTACTCGTCAAGCTAGCGCTATAGAATAATACCATTCCTCCGTTCAATTACGCCTAAGACATCCAGAGTCACACGCAGACCCATAACAAACCAGCCGCATAATTGGGAATAACAAGCCTTACCTTAACACAAAATCGACCACAGAGGCCTGAAGTCAGCTTCCTTTGCTGTTCGTCCAGAAATCCAAGAAGTGGATGGGCGATGACCTGCCTTAATCCAAGATATGATAAAGGGCTTTGGGTCGAAACTCTGCAATGGGGATCCATTAATGTCCAGAAAAAGAAGCGATGAGAGGCTGTTTTCACGCAACCTATTGCGGGTCTTGCTGTCAGTATCATTGACGGCAGAAAAACCCCTCTCACACTCAGCTGAAGTCGGAAGGTATGTTCTACTCGCTGTACAAATCTTTTACAGCTTTCTGCCTGGTGCTGTGTCCTGTAATTTCCAGTCGCGAAACTCCTCGACCACCTCTCTGGCTGGTTCACCAAGCATTTTAGCAAGTGCACGAACTTCGTTTTCTCCATACAGGATCAAAGCATTCCGATCCTGTGGCCAAAAGCGCTTGTCCAGGGGTTTTAGCATTTGTAGGAGGTCTGATTCTGGCATTCGCCTTGTGAGATTGTCGATCACAGATTGATAAAGCTGATTTCGATTAATCTTGCATGTGCCCTCAACTAGTTGAACATCTTTAAACAGCCCCAGAGACGTGCGCTGTTCGGCCTTCTGTGTGGATTTCCCTCCACTCGCTTTCATTGCTTTCAGTATATCAATACACTGCAGAATGTGGCAACTGGCATCAACTAGAGTGATATCTCTTTGCTGACATTTCAGTGACAGGCCCTGCAGCTCACGGAGAATGTCTTTCATGCAAGCCAAATCAAGTAAAAACCCTGAGTTTGTGAGGTGTTTGTATAGCGCCAGGAATTTCTTCCTCTCTGTGTCGTTGCGAGATGCATCCTCACTTGCAATTTTGAAGTGGCGAGCTAAAGCAGGGTAGTTATTCCAGACCGCCTTTACAGTATTGAAACTACTCACCACCCATCTGATGTTGAATATCTGTCCAATTCTCAAAATCTGCATATTTAGATCAGCAGCAGCTTCCTCAAGCAATCTCACATTCTTTGCAGACTGGTGGTACAGAGAATACAGCTTGGCAATGAAAAACTCGAAATGATTACATCCAGCAACCACTTTCAAAGAATCATGGACAGCCAATTCAAGGCGATGGGCCAAGCAATGTATGGACTGGATGTTTGGAAAGTCACGCTTAAGCCTTGCAATGACTCCAGTGGATTTGCCAGTGAGAACTGAAGCCCCGTCTGTGGCGATGCTGATGAGGTTTTCCCCTAAAAACTCATCATCTAATCCCGCTGTATGAAGGCACTGTTTTAAACTGTTGTAAATGGACTCCGCATTTGTGCCCTGCTTAAGCTCTAAAATGTCTAAAAAAACATTTTCTATATCTCCTTTGCCACTCACATCACATCTCATGTATACGATGAGATAGGCACGCCCATGTACTGTGCTTTCGTCAATGGTGATGCTAATTTTTGAATTGAGCTCTCGAATATTTGAAACAAACTTCTTCCGCATTTGCTGTGCAATATGACCTACAATCTCAGCGCAGGAGTGATCTGATTTATGCGCAGTTCCTACCTTTGCACCGTTAAGCTCCTGAAGCTTCATTAAAGGGGTAAGCTTTCTGTAAGACAGCCTTTCCTTAGCCACCATATAGGCGGACCTGAATGACGTTGCGGTCTCCTCCATTAATTTGGAATTCAACTCAATTACTTTATTTGGCAGAATCGCCTTTTGCTTAGTCAATGCCACTTCAATCGCCCTCTTGTGTGCAATGCTGTCCCTGTGTTTATATATCTTTTTTCGCAACTTGTTCTGAGCAGCGCTGTTTATTTCCCCATTAATCCACTCCTCAGACAAGTGCGTGCCAGGTACCTTTTCAGACAGAAGAAGGTTTTTTGCGTCCCTACAAGCGATGCACCCCAAGCTTCCATCCTTAACAAACAGCCATGTATATCGGCTCTTCCAGTCTCTCCACTGCTGGCTGTTCCAGTTTAACGGCAGAGAGGACTCGGAGCAAGAGGGGTTAGGATCGTGACCGGCCTCTGACGAGCTGTTACCATCTTCAGCTAGAGAGGACTTTATTTCTTCAGCTTCTTGCGTTGTCACCGCGTGCGCGGCGGGAGGTCTAACAGTGCTTGCAGCAGGTGAATCGGTCGTGCTGCTATTAACGTCATCACTACACAATTTCTTAATAAAACCAAAATTAATTAAACTGCCTTGTTTTCTTTTTGCCATGGTTATGATGGTATAACTGCAGAATGAATTAAGGACTTCGCGCGCAGATAAATGGCCTCCAACGTTTTTTTTTTTTCTAAGAATCTATGACGTAGGCCTACTAACATATGTGGAATTTGCACCGCAGCGCCCCCACACATTGATGCTCATGACAAGAATAGCATGTATAGTAATCTTTATTGAAGTAAATTAGGTTTTAATCGCCGTCATGCATGAATGAATAATATTTTTGCTATTTTACATATAATAATCCATCATGATCACATTACACAACTGAAATTGCATGTCAAAATATATACTTTGTCAATATTTTTTGAGACCCCCCAAAATTTCACATATCTCGTTTTCAGGGGAGCCCATGTCTTATTAAGGGGAGCCGAGCTCCCCCTAGCTCCCCCGTAGTTCGCACTATGCCTGAGTGAAATGAAATCGAATATATCGTCCTGTGGAATCATTCATTCACAGACAGCTTACGAAGATGTTCAACTAATAAAGATCTTCATCGCTGGCAAATATATGATGCATTGGAAGATTTGCTCTCACTTGACTGTACTGTAGGTCCACTGCCACTTCATCCAACGCTCTTGATGTCCTTAAATCTTCCTTTTACGACTCAGAGTCGAGTGTGAATTGAAATCGTTCCAGACGATTCAGTGCGTGCAGGAACTGAACAGATCATTCAAACTGATTCGCGAACCGATTTAGACAGATCTGCCAACTTGTTTGATGAAGTCTTTGAACAGAATCGACTCAAAAGAGTGATTCATTTGTGAATTGAGCATCGCTCAAGCCCAGAAAAAAGATACATTGCACTTACGCATTTAACAACACATATTGCATTAAAATAAAGTAACGAGAGGAACGTCGCCCAACGTAACGAAGTAAAAGTACAGTTTTTTCATTAGAAATGTACTCGAGTAAAAGTAATAAGTACCCACATTCAAATCTACTCTTAAAAGTACAATTTTTCCAAAAAAATACTCAAGTAAATGTAACGAAGTAAATGTACTTCGTTACTACCCACCTCTGCTGATTTTGACGAAATTTTGAAAGCGTCAGTATATGACGATTTGGGGATGAGAATGCGTTGGTGTGAAAGCTTTATCTTGTTTAGCTGTGGGAAGCAGAACTCTATAACTTGTTAACTGGTGGGACTGATATTTTTGTATGTTGAAAAGGATGTGCTTGTGTAATGTAGCGGAGGGTTTTTGAAGTTTCTGTCTTTGATGCATGTTTTTATGTAACAATGTTCATATGTTCTCTAATTAATAATAAAAAATAAAAATAAAAATGTGGCAGAGGGTGTGATTTGGGTACATGCAGAAGGCTTAGACAAAGCAGGAAAGTCAAAGACTGTCAAAGCAGTCAGGTGGTTCACTACAGGACTGAACCAGTGTGTTTGCTTCAGAAGTCATTTTCACGTGACTAGTGACGTAATAATAGAAGCTCCGAAGCAGTGGTTCATTGCAAGGACCATTCGAGTTTGAAGCAAGCTTCGGAGCGTCGGTGTCAGACGTAACATCACTACTGCCATCTGCAAACAGACATCCAGATTATCATCCAGCTAAGTTCATTGTCCTGATCTGATTCTCCATTTGCATTCTCATCTATTTTATCTGCTGTTCCACTCTGTGCCTCTGTTCAATAAAACATCAGTTTTACTAATTACTATCTGCCTCTCTCTGTATCGTGACACCTGTCTGGGCCAGGTTGGCTCCTGACACTAGAAAGATGCCCATAAGGGCTTTTTACAGTCTGCTTAACCCTGAAGAAGAAGAGACCTTTTTATTTGTATTGGTAATTTCCACAAAGTTGTGTAATGGAAGTGAGCTAGTGAGAGCTGTACATGTAAACCTCACTCCCTTGGCCTTAAGAGGTGCACTAGCAACTAACACTAGCGACTTGGGTCTTCAGAGTCCTTGTTAGTGCACCCGCCTCCCATGCCTAAGATGCCGGTTCTAATCCCGCTCAGAGGGGGTTAAGTAGGACCAGTTACATTTGGTGCTGTGACCCAGATGGGAGTGAGGTTTAGAGGGGTGAGTGTAATGGAGGTGTAAACTCCACCCACTGACCCAACAATGGAATCCAATGTCATGGTTGGAGCCCCCGACACCCCCCCCCCCCCCCAAAAAAAAAGAGTATTGGGCGGAGCTATAGGGACAGACAGGTCACATGTAGTATTCGTCCAATCAATGATACTGACACCCAAATATGCAAATTAGAACATTAACCCTGGGGTTTTGAGTCGTGAAACCGTAAAAACTGAATTTAAAGGATTAATTCTTAATTCAGGATAAAGAGTTAACTGTGTGAAACATGAAAAACCCAGGATGTTGTTAACCTAAATTTTAGCCTGGTATGAATGACCCAGGGGTAAGCCCTATATAAACCAATGGTATTACCATGGTAATTAAAGTGCTTTGGATTGACTTACTGTTTTCGCCATGATAGATGAATATGGTTATGGATCAGTACTGTGGTATATACAGTATTGAAGTAGTCTACTATATGCTATTACCATCACTGTACCATGATTTCAGTTTCAGAGTCATGTGGCCAAACCAGTCTGATGCACACAAGCCTAACTGAAACTGAACAATAGTTCCTGTCAACTTATTTTTTACTTACACAATCACAAGGGTTTATAAGAGCGAGGCAGTTTACAAGAGGTTTAAACAGGACCTTCACACACCAGCAGCATAGACTAGAAATGGCACGGGCAGGAACGCAAGATCTGGAAGCAAGGATGCAAGATATGGAAGCAAGACTGCAAGCTCTGGAAACAAAAACAGACGAACTTGAAGGAAAAACAGAAGATCTGGAAGAAAAAACAGATAAACTTGAAGGAAAAACAGACGAACTTGAAGAAAAAACAGAAGAGTTGGAAGAAAAAACAGACGAACTTGAAGGAAAAACAGACGAACTTAAAGAAAAAACAGAAGAGTTGGAAGAAAAAACAGAAGAGCTGGAAGAAACCATTCAACCTGGCTACTAGGTACAACATTCAATACAACCGTATTTTTTCACAATAGCAAATATTTGGTAGAAATGGCTCACACGTCATAAATTATTTATAAAATAAAAAATGTGAGTTGAGTAGTGTTTATTTGGTTTATCTATTTGTAGCTTTTGTAGTATTTAAAAGTCCTTTAACACTATACTAACTCCAACAAAACTTTAGTCATGAAGTAACAAAATGTAGAAATACATACTTTTTTTAATTCATGTTTCTTCATGTGCATGTAAGAGTTGTGAGTCATCATCTAATAACATCTGTTTCATCATAACAAATATTCAGTTTTTCTGTATATTCCATTATGTTTACTCTATAATAATATGAGATCATAGCAGAAGTTTATTTCTTTCATCTCTTCCACTCAGAGACCATGTTTTGATCGGGAGCCCATGAAGACCTCAAGATCTGACCAGATTTAAAGCAGACAAAATATGAATATCTTGTATTTCTCTTCTCTATCACTAAAACAACTGTCACACTTTATACTCTAGATTATATTTCTCTGGGTGTGTTTATTAAAAGTCAATTTCTGTATTAGCTTGTATTTCTATATATTTTCTACATAAAAATGTCTTTATAAACTTTAAAGTCTTGATTACAACAACAAATCTAACTAATTTTCACTGTTACCACACTGAACTTGCTATACACACACACACTAAACTGATATTGTGTGTGTGTGTGTGTGTGTGTGTGTGTGTGTGTGTGTGTGTGTGTTCATATGTTTAGTTAAAAGATATTAGTAATAGCCTCTTACTAAAATAAAAAAAAAACTGAAATTTTTGTATTGAGGACAGAATTCATTAAAAAAAACCTGATCCCAACATTGTAGCATTTTACAATAAAGGTACATGAATAATCATGCACTAATACCTGAATTAATACTTACTTCAACATGAACTCATGATTATTGAAGATATGAACTAATCATGAACAAATGAAGCGTCCTTAACTACGACTAGACTGGAGTCATATGGAATTCAATTCAATTCACATTTATTTGTATAGCGCTTTACACAATACATATAGACATATACACTCACCTAAAGGATTATTAGGAACACCTGTTCAATTTCTCATTAATGCAATTATCTAATCAACCAATCACATGGCAGTTGCTTCAATGCATTTAGGGGTGTGGTCCTGGTCAAGACAATCTCCTGAACTCCAAACTGAATGTCAGAATGGGAAAGAAAGGTGATTTAAGCAATTTTGAGCGTGGCATGGTTGTTGGTGCCAGGCGGGCCAGTCTGAGTATTTCACAATCTGCTCAGTTACTGGGATTTTCACGCACAACCATTTCTAGGGTTTACAAAGAATGGTGTGAAAAGGGAAAAACATCCAGTATGCGGCAGTCCTGTGGGCGAAAATGCCTTGTTGATGCTAGAGGTCAGAGGAGAATGGGCCGACTGATTCAAGCTGATAGAAGAGCAACTTTGACTGAAATAACCACTCGTTACAACCGAGGTATGCAGCAAAGCATTTGTGAAGCCACAACACACACAACCTTGAGGCGGATGGGCTACAACAGCAGAAGACCCCACCGGGTACCACTCATCTCCACTACAAATAGGAAAAAGAGGCTACAATTTGCACGAGCTCACCAAAATTGGACAGTTGAAGACTGGCAAAATGTTGCCTGGTCTGATGAGTCTCGATTTCTGTTGAGACATTCAGATGGTAGAGTCAGAATTTGGCGTAAACAGAATGAGAACATGGATCCATCATGCCTTGTTACCACTGTGCAGGCTGGTGGTGGTGGTGTAATGGTGTGGGGGATGTTTTCTTGGCACACTTTAGGCCCCTTAAATGCCACGGCCTACCTGAGCATTGTTTCTGACCATGTCCATCCCTTTATGACCACCATGTACCCATCCTCTGATGGCTACTTCCAGCAGGATAATGCACCATGTCACAAAGCTCGAATCATTTCAAATTGGTTTCTTGAACATGACAATGAGTTCACTGTACTAAAATGGCCCCCACAGTCACCAGATCTCAACCCAATAGAGCATCTTTGGGATGTGGTGGAACGGGAGCTTCGTGCCCTGGATGTGCATCCCACAAATCTCCATCAACTGCAAGATGTTATCCTATCAATATGGGCCAACATTTCTAAAGAATGCTTTCAGCACCTTGTTGAATCAATGCCACATAGAATTAAGGCAGTTCTGAAGGCGAAAGGGGGTCAAACACAGTATTAGTATGGTGTTCCTAATAATCCTTTAGGTGAGTGTACATATACAAATAACACAGTTAGCTAACAATGTAATTTGTAATTGATATGTAACTTAATAGGTAGCCAGTGTGGAGATGATAAAATTGGTGTTATATGTTCATATTTTCTTGACCCAGTAAGAACTCTAGCAGCTACATTTTGGACTAATTGTCTCTTGTTTATTGAGGAATCAGGACAACCAGCTAGTAATGCATTACAGTAATCTATAGGCTAGAGGTCATGAAAGCATGAACTAACTTTTCTGCATCAGAAACAGAGAGAATGTTCCGGAGCTTAGCAATGTTACTGAGGTGGAAGAAGGCTGTTTTTGTAACATATGAAATATGATTTTTGAAAAACAAGTTGCTGTCTAATATAACTCGCAGGTCTTTAACTGTAGAGGACGGAGTTACAGTCAGGGCCGGATTACCCAATGGGCATTATGGGCATGTGCCCAGGGGCCCATGCGCACTTGGGGCCCAAGAAAAAAAAAAAAAAAAAATTCTAAAGAAAATATATATTTTTTTCTTTTTACGGAGCGTATTGAATAGTTGCGCAACTTGCGCTAAGTGTCTGTCTTTCTAGCAAAAAGACTCACATTAATGCATTATATCTACAGTCAGTGGCGTAGACCATAGGGCGTTGGTACTTGAGATTTTTGACGCGTTGGACCCGGGTTCGAATCTGCCTTTGGCCGAACTTGATCTTCTTCTTTCTCACTTTTGATATGATATGGTTATTATTTATATGCAGCACACAACTATGCAGTTTTTTCAACCTCATAATGTTTATTTTAGGTTTCAGACATTTCAATACATATAAGCAAGCACCGAGTAAAACAATACATTTGGATTAAGCGTGAAAGGTTTAATATAGGCTATGCATAATAAATGACGCTGGCTTATCTTTTTATTAAGCAAGTTAATATCAGTGTGTATTGATCACTGATGGTATAAAGTTAAGCCTCCTTAAGAATTTCACATGCTGAAAGGCAGGCTGATATATTTGTATTCATAATATAATTCAAGCGCAGCTGTGGGAACGCACTGACTTAACAACCCCGCCCCCACGTGAACTTCAAATAAATCCGCACTGAATAGGCGGATCTTTTGTGACGTCATTGTTTATGTTTGCCGCGTTGCATCACGGGAATCGTGTGGCAGGAAACACCGCTAGATACCTGTAATTTGATTGTTTTGCACGTTTGGAGGAGGATTTAGAGAAGAGGATGGTTCACTCTTGCTGTGTGGTCGATTGTACGGCTCGTTGGGGGCCTGATAAAAAGTTTTTTCGAATTCCCTCCGAAAAGGATCGCGAAAAACGAAAGAAATGGTTGCGTGCGATTAGGCGATTGAACCTGGACGCTCCGAAGCCTGGATTCCTAACGTTACTGATCGAGTTTGTGAGGCTAATTTTGTTCATGGTAGGCCTAAGTCTTAGTGACTATGTATTTATAGAAGATTGAATAAAATAAAAAATAATAAAACTGAGTCAAATCAACACGAGTCATCCGTGTTTTCGCGTTCTGATTCAGGTGTCCCAAACCGCGATCCACAGCACCCAGACTACCGTATTTTCCGCACTATAAGCAGAGGCGCACCTTCAATGAATGGCCTATTTTATAACTGTTTTCATATATAGGGCGCACCGGATTATAAGGCGCATAGAATAGAAGATACTGCAGTCAAACGTTTGACTGGGTTTGCGTTATGCAGTGGTCACCAACCTTTTCAAGCCTATAAGATCACATTCAAGTCCAAATGTAAACCAAGATCTTCCACTTGCAAAAAAATATGAAAAAAAAAAACAAGTGTCTGAGCTGTAAAACCTTGTTTATAGTCGACGCGTCCGCATAAGCGCGAAGGTAACTTAATCAAAATCTAATATCCGTCTGCTCGGGCAGATTCGGCTTAACAGCGCGCCCGAATCTGCCCGAGCAGACGGATATTAGTAGGCCTACATCTCATCATCACCCAGTTTGCGCGTCTAAATCAGTTGTATGGTCTGGTGTTCAGTCTAAAACAAAACAGTTGCGTCAAGTATAAATGCCTCGTCTGTTTGGGGAGTTGCACGCACAGTCAGCGGAGATCTCATATGGGCTTTGAAATAACTTCGATTTTGTCACCAATACAAATTTTGAGCTTCTCTCCAAACCTCCTCCGGTCTTCAGATGTTAAAGTGCTTATATATTGTGGATTTTGCCCGCTAACTCTCTTGAAAGTGCTCGTCGCGTCTTTACAGCCCGCAATACTGTTTGATTTGTTGCCACACAACCACTCGCGCATGCGTACAAATATGTCAACAAAGATCCTCCTATAGGGTATATGGGGGGGGGGGTTGGGGGGTTGGGGGGGGGGGGGACATACAAGACATTGTGCCCAGGGGCCTTGGAATTCTTAATCCGGCCCTGGTTACAGTACATCCTTCTAAAATTAAATTATGCAAATTATATTCTAAGAGATTCTGTGTACAGGTTTTTGTTCCAATATGTAATACCTCAGTCTTATCTGAATTTAGTAGAAGAAAATTACAGGTCATCCAATATTTTAAATCTTTAACCAGAGGTGGAAGGAATGAAATTACATTTACTCGCGTTACTGTAATTGAGTATTTTTTTTGTGTGTCCTTCTACTTCTTTAATGTGTGTTTTATTCCTGAATCATCATCATCATCATCATCATTATTTATTTGTAGAGCACATTTAAAAACAACCCATGGTTGACCAAAGTGCTGAACAGGACAAAATAATCAGAACGAGGATAGTACAATATAATAAAATTGCAAGAGCAATCAATACACTTACAAGCAATAGAATGAATAGTACATTGAATATAATACAATTAAAGGTTAAGAAAGTACATTAAGGATCCACATTAAGAAAATGTTTTTTGAGCTTTGATTTAAAAGTGGCAAATGAGGAAACTGTTCTAATTGATAGCGGTAGGCTATTCCATAATTTGGGGCCTGCTACTGCAAAGGCTCGGTCACCTCGATGTTTCAGTCTCGATCTACACACTGCGAGCAATCCAAGGTTACTAGACCTAAGTGACCTAGGTGGATTATGGTAGTGTATTAAGTCAGATGAGTACCCTGGTGCTAGGCCGTGTAATGATTTAAAAATAAAAAATACAATTTTAAACTCAGTTCTCTGTTTGACTGGTATCCAGTTTAGGGAGGTTAAGATCGGGGTAATGTGATCGAACTTTAACAGCCTGGCAGCAGCATTTTGTACTAATTGAAGTCGCCCGATAGATAATTGGTTAGCTCCAAGATAAAGTGAATTACAATAGTCAATTCGGTGATAAAAGCATGAATGACTATTTCAAAATTCTTTGGAGAGAGAAAGGATTTAACTTTTGCAAGACACCGTAGGTGAAAAAAACAGGATTTAACGACAGAGTTAATTTGTTGATCAAACTTAAGGCCTGAGTCAAACACGAAACCTAAATTTTTTGCAGATGATGTAACACGAGGGTTTAACTCGTCAAGATCTAGAATACCGGAGTCATAACGATCACATGGTCCAAACAACATTACTTCAGTTTTGTTCTCATTTAGAGCCAAAAAAGTTTGTGCCAGCCATAGCTTCACTTCCTGAAAGCATGCAAGTAGGATTTCTAAAGAGCTTGAGTTATTTTGTTTAAATGGGAAATACAATTGAGTGTCATCGGCATATAAATGAAATGATACTCCGTGTTTAGAGAAGATAGAACCCAATGGTAACAGATATAGAGAGAATAATATTGGAGCTAAAATGGATCCCTGTGGAACACCACAGGAAAGATGTGCTGCTAAGGAAGTGCAATTTCCAATACAAACAGAGAATGTTCTGTTAGTTAAAAAAGACTGAAACCAATTTAAAACGGTGCCGTGAATGCCTAAATTCTTCAGTCGAGATATAAGAATTGAATGGTCAACCATATCAAAAGCAGAGCTGAGATCTAAAAGGACCAGGGCAACAGCACTCCCATTATCTGTAGCCAGCATAATGTCATTAGTGACTTTCAGTAAAGCGGATTCGGTGCTGTGTAGTTTCCTAAATCCTGACTGGAAAGTATCATATAATGAATTTGTACTCAGAAAGGAGTGTAGTTGATTAAGAACGACCTTTTCCAGAATTTTCGAAATAAATGGAAGATTAGAAATTGGTCTGAAATTACTTAAGTCTGATGTATCAAGATTAGATTTTTTCAATAGGGGAGTGACTGAAGCATGTTTAAGGCAGTCCGGGACCGTACCAGTGTTCAAACAAATGTTAATAAAAAATAGGAAATCAGGCCCTATAATATCAATAATTTGCTTAAAAAAGTGAGACGGAATAATATCATTTCGACAGAAAGTAGGTTTTAGATGTTCAACAATATCTCTGCAAGTAAGTAGGGAATGAATGAATGAATGGTGCAGTCGAAACCTGAGGACTGGTAGAGCCGGATCGATGTCAAACCTTCTGAACCTGATCTAAAGGTGATGATACACAGGGCAACTTTTTGAGCAATGTTGCTGGCCAATCTTGCCAAATGTGATTGTTGCTTGGGCACTTTCCATTGAAAATGGGCAATACATTTCTATCTGGATAATTTAGATCGGTCGTGGGCCCTGTGTCTCGTCTGGTTGCCCGTTGACGGCCACATTGCCCAGCAACATTGCTCAAAAGGTTGCCCTGTGTATCATCACCTTAAGTTTATATCAAATACAAAAGTGTTGGGTCAGAATTATTACAAACAAATCATATTTTTCCAGATACACTTGATGAAGATTTACGGATAAGTAAATGAGCATCTTTGATATTTCATTCTATAAAGGGAATAACACAACATGTGACCGCTTCTGTATGACTTCTCTTATGGAAATCAGCGTCAAAAATGAATTGCCGGATCATTTATGCTTTCATGTAGCAGCCGTGTAACATTTTCAGAGTTTGATTCTTAATAAAAGCAGCTCTCAACAATATTTAGCCTGACTTAAACTTTACTCAATTCATTTGCATTTTATCCTGTACACTTTTTGCAAGTTTGTAAGAAAATGCTAAGCTTATTTTTCATAAACATCTGATTTTTCTAGCATCATTTAGAATCGTGTGCAACCTTTTATTTAATAATTCATAACATTATGTCATGTTTAAATCCCATACGAGTTGTTTTTGTCAAACTAAACGTGTTGGAATAGCAGTAAACAGAGACGGATGAGAGAAATCCTGACACTCAATAATATGACTGTAATATGAAGCACTTTTACAGTTCAACGACACAATCACCTTTTGATTTTTAGCCTAAAGTAAATAAATGTAGCCTGTGATTCCATCATCGTCAGATGTTACTGCTGTTTTAATGAGACTGAAGTGTAATCTTGGCACACAGGTGGAGATTGTCTTTCCTCATTCCAGTAGATTCCAGCTGTTCTTGATCCACATGTGTAAAGCAAGTTTGAGGCTGTTACTGCACTAAGATTGCTGTTGAGTCTCCTGACTTCTCTTTGTCTCTGGTGTCAGAGTGTTTGGCCCAAAGCTATGGAACAAATTGACACTGTCAGAACAGCGACCAAAGTATCTGTTTAAAAATCTTTTGAAAACCTGTTTGTTCTCTTGTGCTAATAATATCTTGTGAATGTTTAGTTTAATTTGGTGTTAGACCTAGGCAATTTTTTACAGCACTTTGGTCAACCAAGGTTGTTTTAAATGTGCTTCATAAATAAATTAAACTTGAAACTTCTCTTTAATGAACTTTACAGTAAATCAGCTGAATAAAGTGAGTTACTCAGTCTTCTCAGTTACTCACTCATATATATATAGTTAAAAGCAAGCAATGGCCATCATTTCACCGTCTAGGTTAACTATAGACCCAATATAGTCCGGCTATGAGTAACACACTTCTAGCCAAAATAACCGTGAATTTGGTTACATGTCGTATTTGCCAAAATAACTTGTGTGATTTATGATGTTCCATGTAAGCAAAGTCAACAGTGATTACAAGGTGTTTGTATTAATTTCTTCACTCATTGCATTTCGTTATCTAATTGATGACTAGTCTATTTTTGGGCTATTGTTAGACATCTATTAAATGTTCACTGACAGCCCAAATTTTGCCTCTGGTATCGACGGCACGATTCATTCAGAAATACAACACACATTTAACATCTGACACAACCAGATCTACAACATACTGTATCTAGGAGTGTCTGTTATCATTCCATTAAACATATTTTGCATTCAAACAATGCTCGTCATTTTCAAGGTCGTGCTGTTAAATCATTGAGCTCCTGTTGAAGTCGGATTGGCTGCTGAGTTCAGAAGATGGTCAAAGGGTTCATAGTTGCTACAGATTTTTCTGTTTGTTATTAAACAGGATAAGTGCTGAAGTATGTTATAAGTATGTTGTTTCTTTAGTTTGTTTCCAGCAGTTCAGTTGTGATTCTGTTCCTCTCATAAACCTTCAACTCTTCTCTGAAATATAGAAAAATATGTTTATTGGAATGATAACAGACACTCCTAGATACAGTATGTTGTAGATCTGGTTGTGTCAGATGTTAAATGTGTGTTTTCCTTTCAGCCGTTTAACATTTTCAGAGTTTGATTCTTAATAAAAACAGTTCTGAACATTCCTGACTTAAACTTTACTCAATTCATTTGCATTTTATCCTCTACACTTTTTGCAAGTTTGTAAGGAAATGCAATACTTATTTTTAATAAACATCTGATTTTTCTAGCATCATTGTTTGATTGCTGTTGAGTCTCCTGACTTCTCTTTAATAACTTTACAGTAAATCGGCTGAATAAAGGGAGTTCATGAGGGTATGAA
Source organism: Squalius cephalus (assembly GCF_949319135.1). NCBI lineage: Eukaryota > Metazoa > Chordata > Actinopteri > Cypriniformes > Leuciscidae > Squalius > Squalius cephalus. Next base: position 2,448,107 of record NC_137127.1, on the reverse strand, counting down.
ACTCACCTGAATGTTGTTGTGCCGGTTTCCATCATTAATTGTGTTCATATCAACTTTATTTGTTTATCTACATCCAGAGAAATGAGTTGAAAATGTAGAAAGCTTTTTGATTTTTTTATCTCTTCTAACTTGAAAATTATTGCAATGAAAGTGACAAGAGTTCCTGAAACTCACAAGTCTAGCCTTCTTACAGCATATCACATGGGAACAGGATGATTATTGTGCATGGTCAGGATATTTGATAATTTTCTTCTTTTTTTAACTATATACCTTTGCTTATCTGTCTGTCCAGTCCAGAGTAAAGCCATATTCCCACTTGCAAGTTTAAAGGGGTTTATGGGTTGTGATATTCTGCTCTGGAGCAAAAGGACTTACTCTCATTAGAGGATTATTAGTAGACTGGTAGGTTAGGGTTAGAATAAGTTGACATGTACTTGCAAAGTTACTTAGTAGAATATCTGTTGGAGGACCATAAAAATAAAGAGTTAGCAGATATTAAGCAGACAGTCCATTAATACTCTAATGAGAGTTAGTGTACAATGTTACTTATAGTCAACAGATTCAAAAGGGACCATCAAAATAAAGTGTTACCGAATATCGAATGTGAGAATAAGAACCTTTTTTATATAATTGTTGATTATAATTACTGTTCACGTCTTCATTGTATATGTGTAGAACTTCTGTGCTTTTATGAGAAGTCAGAGGACAATTTCAGCATTGGTTGATATTAAAGCTCAATCAATCAATATCTGGGACTTTCAGACAAACTCAAAACTACAAATCCAGGATTCATTAACCCATTCATAACCCATGCAGGATAAAGACTGAACAGTGTGAACAGAAAAGACTTAACTCAGGTTAAGATAAGATTCTGTTAACCTGGGTTTAGAATGTCTCGGGTTAACGTGTGTAAAAAGCCTATCCTACCTATAATTGTCCTATTGCAGTGCTTTGGATTACTGTAGTTGATATGAATGTATATGGTTATCATTTTGTGGCAAATACAGTATTAAAATACCATGGTATTACATATGCACCATGGTTTCAGTTTCAGAATCATGTGGACAAACCAGTCCAGACAGACACGTGTAGATCTGGGCAATGAATCACATATATACTGGACTGAACAATAGTTGCTGTCATCTTACGTTCAGATTGTGAGTAATCACTGGGGTTTATAAGCATGAACTGGTAAATGGTGAACTGCTTTTAAACAGGACCTTCACAATCCTCAAACACCAGCGCAGACTAGAGATGGAAAGAGTGAGACGCATGTATGAAAATATGGTATTTATAGATAACCCAGGAGAAAATGCGGAACAAAAAAAGGCAAGGAAAAAAAAAGAAGAAAAAAAACACAGAATAAATCAGCTGAACCAACACCCAGATATTCTCTTCCAAATTTTTTGTGAAGGACGTCTGCAGGTTCTGCTCTTTAGACCCACGAATGACAGCTTGTGGATAAGAATACTTCGAGATCAATATCCTGGCATCTCTTCTCAGTGGACTTACAAACATGCTGAAAACCAGCCGATTCGGCATGTGATGAATCTCGCTGGTAATCACATTGAACTGCAGAAATTCTGTGATGAGTTTCTGCAAAATCTACATGTCGATGACGGGGAAGTTGAAGCGCTGAATGCAAGTACAGAAGTTCAATTATAAAACAGAAGACTCAGACAACAAATCCAAGAGCTGGGACAAACATGAGGTACAACATTCAATACAATCATATTCTTTCAAAACAGCAATCTTAATCTTCATAAAATAATCATATTCATATCAGACAAATATGAGTTAAGTGGTGTTTGTTTGGTTTATCTGTTTGTTGCTTCCAAAACTGTCTTTGAAATTTGTTCTTCCCAGTAAAACTGTAGTCTGGAATTAACAAAAGAAAAGAAGAAATATTCAACAAATCATTAAACTGAGCTGAGCTATCCTTCTCAGCCACCAGAACTTTAGCTAAATAAACATTAACAAAAATGTGAGCAAGATATTATGATCCATATTCTTTCATTAAGTTAAATAAATGCTGAGAAAACTCACATCATGTACCTTCAAGAAAACTAATGCAAGAGCAAACTATTCACTAACATGAGTCAATAAGTTCTGTATGAATCACTATTATTAATGTGTACGAGTTGTTTCATAAAAACTGTTCTGTTTTACTGAGAAGTGGTTCATGTTTGCTCTGTAATAATAGATATGAATCATGAATATAACAAGTTTATTTGTTTCATCTCTTCCACACAGCGATCATGTTTTCACCTGACGGGAACCCTTGAAGACCTCAAGATACAAACGCAGCTGCTGCAACTATTGTTTTGTACACTAATGGATTATAAGATAGCAAACACGTACGATTTTAAATCTTAAATCTTGTTGATTTTCATCTCAAATCAATATCTGTTATCCCCATAATTATTTATGTGGTGAAATACCGTCTAATAAGTATGACTTCACCATATCCTTTAAATATCCTTTGAACTTAACGCCTCTCTCCGTGGCCGGGAACTTTGCATTTAAAGAGCTAATAAAATATTACGACTCAGATCAATATTTCATGTCAAATTATTTACTGATGTGGCAAATATCCATGTAATAAGTACATCCAGCCGGTTGTTATCTCAGAATAAACCCCTTCAGGCTGAAGCAAGAACTGATCGTGATCACCCTGTCTGGGTTTATTCTGAGATAACAACTGGCTGGATATACATATTATCCCTTACTTAGTGATTGACTATTACTAAAGTTACACACACACACACACACACACACACACACACACACACATACTTTTTTGTCAAACAGTTGTTTTCACCTCCAAAACTCACTTAATAAAACATTTCACGTATGTCTCAAAATCAGCTTTTTCCACCATAAAACTGGCAATGTTCTTATTCAGAAAACATGCATTGCCATTCATAACACACTGACCTAAAAATTTACTTTTTTAAAAAAAAAGTTTGAATGATTTTTTACATAAATCAGTATTTCATTATAGGATAAGAATAACATATTTTCATTTACTTGACTTTATTACATTATATGTAACAAGAATAAATGAGAAATGCAGTAATTTGTTTTTTCTATATTTTAGCTTTGTAATTTACTTGCAAAAAATCCAAAAGTTGAAAAGAATTCCTGAAGCAGCAATAATTACAACACACACACACACACACACACACACACACACACACACACACACACACTATCAACAACATGTCTAGTATAATATTATTACCAGTGTAATAACTTTTTATTAGTATGGCTGCTGCCACCACCTTTAATTATTTAAACCAGTTTTGCACCATTTATAATCTAGATACTGAAGAATTGTTTATTCACAAATACAGGGAGTTACAATAGTCAATTCTCGAATAAATAAAAGCATGGATCGCAGTTTCAAAGTGCTTAAAAGAAAGAACATATTACGCCTTGGGAGTATTGGAGCATGCACATATTGGAGCATGCAAATAGGCAGTTTTTACATCCACCTTGTGGAGGTCAATATCATATTGTGCCGTCATTTGCATTAAGGCACGTACTGAAGTGATATTTGCAGTAGGTGAGAAAGTCTCTTTGTAATATACACCCATCATTTGACTATAGCCTTTTGATAAATATCTGGCCTTGTATGCCTCAGTCTCGTCTGCGTTGTTTTTGACAGCATAGACTAGGGCTTGCATAGACTAGTCGAGTAGTCGATAGATCGACTACTTGACTTCAACCACTAGTCGACGCTGTCGGAAACAATCGACTACTCGAGCGTCCATTAACCATAAATGAATTAAAAATGGCGAACGTCACCAACAGACACCACAGATCACCATCAGATGTGTGGAAATATTTCATCAAGCATGACAAAAATATAGTAATTGGCCAACTCTGCAAGAGGCCATTCACATATTGCGTCTAAAAAACGTGTGGAAAGCGCGGCCGTGCCGCTGTCTCCTACAAGCGCTTGCGCTCCTGTCTGTCGTTGCTATGCAACCAACCATGAACTGCGCTCTCCATGATGACGACGAAGAAGTATCAGCAAAGGATTAATTGATTTCTAGCCCTTGCATTAGCTTTACTACTAGATATATTTCTGGAGATAAGAAGGAAAAACTCACCTGGAAAAACTAGCGCACCATGTTGCTTCCATTAAGAGCGCGCTCGCCGCGCGCCTACATTTGAAATGTCGACCTTGAGCGCGAAAAAGACGCCATATGTGAACGGCCCGTCTGAAATGAAAGGCAAGAACGGCTATTTATTTGTCTTTAGACTGTTACATGAAAATTTTAAAATGAAATGTCATAATTATAATGTTTTGAGAGTTTACTTATGTAATTGTTGCATTAGGCTATGAATTAATAATGTTTATTGATAAGATCCCAGCAAACACAAAAACGTTGCAAAAACTTTTTTTTCACGTCGTGAAAAAGTTGTCACAACGTTTTTTTATCCTACGTATTTAATACAGATGTCGGGTTTTTTAAACGTTATAAACACGTATTTTCACAACGTGGCTGAAACATTTTTTAAACGTTATAAACACGTATTTTCACACCATTGATGAAATGTTTTGTAAAAAAAACGTTTTTTTTTTTTTAACGTTGCTTCGACGATATGCGTCATGTTCAACATTTTCAAAATGTCAAATATCACGTCTCATGTGGTACTTTTTTTCCTATTGGTTTTTACCACGTTCACCCGAAAAATTCACTGAAAGAACGTGTTAATCTGTAAAACCTGACATGTTTCCATCCTTGGATGTAGCCTGTAAGTGTTTGCAACTGCTGCCACGTCCGTCTTCAAAGAATCCAGTGTGAAGAGTAATCGATCCAGTGGGCTATAAACACAATTCTTTCTGGGACCCGTTAAAAACATTGAAAAATCACTGGACACAAAACATAAAAGTTAATCAAATTCTTTAGAATTTATTGATTAATAACACAATATGATTGATATATGATTAATGATTTTGGGCAATTCCACGCAAAAATGTCACATCCATAACGCCAACTAAATACCATTGCATTGTGTTGGTGTTATGGATGTGACAGTTTTGCGCGGAATTGCCCTTTTAATTAATGAGTGCATTTCTGTAATGTATTACTAATTCTAGAATAAATAATGATACAATCTATTATATATATATATATATATATATATATATATATATATATATATATATATATATATATAACATTTATGATTATTATCAGTTGTACGGCTTCATATTTTTGTGGAAACTATGATACAGTTTTCAGTAAGAGCAACATTTATTTTAAACATAATTTTTTTAGAACAATTTAAAAGTTTTTACTGCAACTTTTGATCAAATTAATCTATCTTTTCTGTATAAACATTTTTTTCAAAACAATAAATCTTTAAAATATTGAAAATGTTTATAAAACAGAACAATGGCCAATTATAACCACATTAGTAAACATTAAAGGGATAGTTCACACAAAAATGTAAATTCTGTCATTAATTACCTCATGTCGCTCCAAACCCATAAGACTTTTGTGGAGAACACAAATGAAGATATTTTTAACAGATACCTTATGTGCGCATACAATTACATCTTTATTCACAAATTATGTATCTCCAACGCATGTTGCACCATGAGATCGCTGGCTCTCTCGCCAACACAACACTGATGAATCGTGGTGCTCCGTGAACACGTGTCAGAGACGTATATTTTGTGAATAAAGATGCAATGGGTTTTTTTGCACACACACAGCATTTACTTCACTTCATAAAGTTGAGGTTAAACCACTGGAGTCATATTGATTATTGTTATAATGTCTTTACTACCTTTCTGAAGCTTGAAAGTTGTAGTTGCATTAACTGTGAAATGGAGGGCCAGAAAGCTCTGATTTCATTAAAAAGATCGTACTCGGTTACTAATGTAACCTCGGTTCTCTCTAGAAGAGGGAACGAGTATTGCGTAAGGTTAGCTTACGCATCGGGAAAGTCTTCTTTCTTCGAGATCTGAAGCCAAAAAATTATCCTTAATTTTGTATACATTGTCAACGCAGTGCAGCAGCCGACAGACCTAGGCAGGCTGTATAAGCGTGCTCATTGGCTGCTCGGCGGCAACTGCTTAAGCCTATCGGTGAGCGCTCTGAACGCGGCAACCAATGAGGGCGCTTCGCGCCCTCCACACCCTTCTAACCGTCAGAATGGGTGTGGCCAGCGTGTATATATTCAGCGCTCATAGGCTAAAATTTTACTTATGCCGCGACACGGCAGGTTACGCAATACTCGTTCCCTCTTCTAGAGAGAACCGAGGTTACATTAGTAACCGAGTACGTTCTCTTACGAGAGGTCTCTCGTATTGCGTAAGGTTAGCTTACGCATCGGGAACCCTTTGTCAACGCCGTGTGCGCCGAGCATCCAGCCCATGAATCCCAGGGAAACCGGGGAAAACACTCTGCTGGGAAATGTGGCCGGTCAGAGAGACGGGCCAGCGCAGTACAAGCACTTCATGCAGCATATGAAATAGAGCGGCGCGGCCGGTCTATAAACATATAACAGTACAAACAGTAGGGCCGGCAGAGCGAGCCCATACAGTACATAAGCACTCATAAGGGTAGGAGAAAAACGACATAGTCGGTCTCACATGAAGGGAAAAATTCCCGCGCGACAGAGAATAATACGGGCGGCCAGCAGCGCGGGCCAGCACCGACAACAGCGCGTAACGGGAAATAGGAAACAGAGCGGATCAGCCGGTCCGAGTCAAACACTTCACCCTGAGTATAGTACCAGAATAGCGCCAGCATATGAACGTAGTCTATGGAGTTAGAATCATGCCAAAACCTCACACACACACAAAACGTGTTTTACTCACACCCAACGATTCACAAACAAACTCAGTGTGGTTTGCAAATATAAAACATCACTCACAAACTAATGCATTTTGTTCTGCAAATAAAAACATACCTATCAAACAAATACAGTATGTTTTACATATACAAAGAAACGTATTTCTTCAATGACAAAAATATCCTCCAAGTACAAACACAAATCTTTCAAGTACAAAAAAAAAAAAATCCAAGTAAAAAAAAAACCTTCAAGTACAAAACAAAATTCTACAAGTACAAAACAAAATCCTTCAAGTACAAAACAAAATTCTACAAGTACGAAAAACTGTCACGTGACTTTTGGCACTAATTTTCCGCCTTGCTGATCCACACACAAATGCCTTCAGATCCACACGCATGCTAGTAAACGGTCATGTAATTCGCACTCCACAACAGCAGGTGGCGCTGTTACCGACTTGCTTAGCGCCGCCACGGACATGGAAAGAGAAGAGAAGAAGAAACGCTAGCGTGGGGGACGTATTTTGAACAAGATGAGCGGCCAACAGGTGAGTTTGCAGTCGTTGCTGGTGAAAAATCAAATGTTAGAAATGTTAGTATATTTAGTTAGTAAATATCAAACTCCAGAAATGTCTGTCGTGGGTAGGGTGAATGGCTGTAGCCAGCTATGAGGTCACCGAGGTCCGGACCTCGGTAAAAAATGTATATTCAAAAATAAAATTTCAAGCTCTCTGAATGATTAATTAGCCTTTTAAAGCACTTCATATGAGTGTTTGCAATTCATGTCGCTGCGAGAAGGTAACGTTAGAACAGTGAACGGGGCTTGAGAGCGTGTTGTGACTTGTGAGTGAGGGCGCGGGTGAAACCTCCGTGTTGCCAGATCCACCTATTATACGTCTTTTTGGACTCGTTTTTCCCATTTATTGTGACACTTTAGGAAGTTTTTTTTATTATTATTACCTTTCCAAGTTAATGTGAAGTGGCGAAGTTATGAGATGATGATTACAATAGAAAGACTGGTAAAAATATGTCTGGCCATTTTATTTGTCTATGATGCATATAGTTCAATTACCAGTTAATCTACAGTTTACAGTAGTTGGTTGTCGTTATACTGCAGTGCATTTAAATCTCTGTAGCTTTTTCAGTAGTTAAGTACTTTGGATCATGTAGTTTAGCTATTAATTACAAACTGCAAATTCATAGTATTCAAATAAAAAAAATTTTTCACCCTATAAAGTCCACAACAATAGGAAAAGTAGTTGATAAGGGAATGGGGTTTCACTTTTATGTGTTTTTGTAGTGCTGTCATGAAATCTATGTGGTTTTAACCAAATTTGAGTATTTAGAAATATGATTTCTTAAGTATTTTGTATGCATGTCTTGATGTGTCATATTTTGCAGTGTTAACAATGCACTTAAGATTGCACCCCTGTGTTAAGTACCCTTTTTGCTTTTTTAGAGCAATTCAGGAAAAAAAAAATACAAAGTAAGAAAGTTAATACACGTCTTTGCTGAAATGTATTGTGCTGTTGTTGTTAACAAGCCATGGTTCATTTGCTCTGCTCTTAGGATTGCACGTGTCCTGGGACAGGACAGGGTGTGAGTGGGAAACCCACTGCTGAAACTAGGCCCTGGTTTGTCCTCATGGATGAGGTGTTGGGACAGAGGCATTGCACCAACCCCCGTCCTCATTGCCTCAATCCCTGAGGACACACCAGGGCCGAATTCAGCAGTGGGGGCCCACGGTGAGGAGGAGCCAGGGGCAGCACCAGCAGCATGAAGACGGCGAGACAGAGGGGCCAACTACAAAGGGAGGCAGAGGCGAGGAGAGCACTGGAGAGTAGGGAGAGGATGGACAGGCTGTTTTCTCTTCTTGAGAGAATGATTGAAAAATATATATTTTTTATTCTTGTTTAACTTTTTTCACTTTTATTTTTTAAAAGGAAAGAAAAATTCCGTGTTTTTATGCAACTTTAAATGTGTAAATAAAAGAGAATGAATTGTTCTGGTCATTGTTTATTTTTGTAATGACAGTAATAATTTCTACATGAAACAAATTCTTCTATACTTTTTTTTTTCAAATACAATTGGTAAATGAAAATTATTTGTTCCACAGGCTACATTAAAGTACTTTTTCCAACTATGAACAACATACGTTAAACATATCAAAATCAACATAAACATTTACATTTACAATACATAAAATAAGAAAAAAATGATGTAGACTTCTATTGAGCTGAGCAGGGAGACCCTGGTGGTGCTGCTGGACCGGGATGGGCTGCCCCTGGTAAGGCCTCTGCTGGTGGGACATCATCTGGGATGGTCTCCAGAGTGTTTGAGTGCATATTTCCACTATCCACTAAGTTGTCTACCAACAGGTTTGCAGGGCTGATTCAATCGACGGCTCCCATGTCACTGAGGTTTTTTTTCTTTTCTTTTTTCAAAGAGTATATTTCTGAAAAAAGTACTTTTAATAACTACTAATACTGCATTGGGGGAAACCTACTAAAACCTTAGTTAAGCAAAATTATCTTGCATACTCTAATGTACTTAAGGTATCAAGAGTAAAACTAGAGGTGTTTTCTGCAGGGGAAAAAACTCCTTGTCAGGGTTTTTATTATAGTTTTGTATTTATATTATGCTACTACTGCATTTTACTTCTGAATATTTTCAAGGTTGTTACATTATTGTTTAGTTTAATTTAAAATCATATGTGTGGGGAAAAAAGTACTTCAGTAGGTTACTTCACATTTGTACGTGAATACTTAACGAAATATGCAGTTCCGAAAATTAAAGAAACAAAATGTAGGTCTATTGTCACAATATTAACAAATTGTTGCTAACAACAGCGTCCTATACAAAGGGCGCATCTGACGCGCTCGGACCGGTCTAGCCTACGGAGGATTGTTCTTGTCTCCTGGCAACTGTGACAGCTGCAGGTGACGAGCGCAAGAAATACTGGACTTTTTTATATTCAGTTGGGTTTTATATTCAAACCGGGCTAAACTGAAAATACATGACCTGGCAGCGCCGGGACTGAAACATCCTGTCCTCCAGTAAAATATAAAACATAAAAAATACAAAAGCCAATTCTGGCTCCATAGCTGTTTACTCAATTAGGCTATCAAATGAATAATCAGGTTCGCAGCTGTCCTCTCGCACCACTGCTTGGCACCTGGAGCGGTGATCAGAAACACCTGGTTGCGCAATTAGGAAATCCTACGAAGGCTACATGGTGCGTCCTTGGAAGGACGCATATAGGCTGCATCCTTGAAGTCTTCAGTCCTTCGAAGAATGCAGCCTTCACGTTGGAACACAGCTATCATGTTCAAAATACGTCCCCCACGCTAGCGTTTCTTCTTCTCTTCTCTTTCCATGTCCGTGGCGGCGCTAAAGCAAGTCGGTAACAGCGCCACCTGCTGTTGTGGAGTGCGAATTACATGACCGTTTACTAGCATGCGTGTGGATCTGAAGGCATTTGTGTGTTGATCAGCAAGGCGAAAAATTAGTGCCAAAAGTCACGTGACAGTTTTTCGTACTTGTAGAATTTTGTTTTGTACTTGTAGAATTTTGTTTTGTACTTGAAGGATTTTGTTTTGTACTTGTAGAATTTTGTTTTGTACTTGAAGGTTTTTTTTTTTACTTGGATTTTTTTTTTTGTACTTGAAAGATTTGTGTTTGTACTTGGAGGATATTTTTGTCATTGAAGAAATACGTTTCTTTGTATATGTAAAACATAGTGTATTTGTTTGATAGGTATGTTTTTTATTTGCAGAACAAAATGCATTAGTTTGTGAGTGATGTTTTATATTTGCAAACCACACTGAGTTTGTTTGTGAATCGTTGGGTGTGAGTAAAACACGTTTTGTGTGTGTGTGAGGTTTTGGCATGATTCTAACTCCATAGTAGTCTGCACACGAGAAATGGGCAGAGCATACATGTCACTTATGCTGACAGTATTTTTGCCTGTAGGGCAGGAACTTCCAGGTTATAAAACCTCACGAATGTTGATGGGGAGGCCCAGCCCGCCGCCATACAAATACCGTGATTAGAAATTCCGCTGGACCAGGCCCACGACGAGGCCATGCCTCTAGTGGAGTGGGCTCTGATGCCCAGAGGGTAGGTGCAGGTGTCTGGAGGCATAAGCTGCTGCTATCGCGTCCACTATCCACCTGGACAAGCTCTGCTTCGAGGCGGCAAGACCCTTGGTGCGTCCGCCGAAGGAAACAAAGAGCTGCTCTGAACGCCTGAAAGCGGCGGAGCGCGTGATGTAAACTCTCAGCGCCCAGACAGGGCATAGGAGGTTATCACTGTCCCCACTGTCGGATGCTGGCAGAGCCGAGAGGGACATAACTTGTGCCCTAAACGGGGTTCCAATCGCTTTGGGGATGTAACCGTGTCTCGGTCTGAGAATGACTTTCGAGTCATTCGGCCCGAACTCAAGACATGCAGGGCTAACAGATAGCGCGTGCAGATCCCCCACTCGTTTGACTGAAGACAGAGCTATCAGAAAAACGGTTTTAAGCGACAGATACTTTAGATCCGCGGATTCAAGCGGTTCAAAGGGAAAAGCCTCTAGGGCCGCTAGGACCAAGGACAGATCCCACGAGGGAACCGAGGGGGGCCGCGGGGGATTCATCCGTCTAGCTCCTCTGAGGAAGCGGATAATGAGCTCATTCCTTCCCATTGCCCGGCCGCGCGTCGTCTCAGCGAACGCTGCAATAGCGGCCACATATACTTTGAGCGTGGAAGGGGATCTGCCCTTTTCCAACAGCTCTTGTAAGAAGGAGAGCACCCGCGGGACCCCGCATGCGCGCGGATCCAAGTTTTTAGTAGCGCACCATTTAGAAAACACCGACCATTTAGACGCGTAGAGCCGTCTCGTGGAGGGGGCTCTCGACTGTGTGATCGTGTTCACGACCCCTTCTGACAGGTCAACGGGTATCCGTTGATCACCCATGCATGCAGCGACCAGCGCTCTGGATGGGGATGCCAGATCGATCCACCGGCTTGGGAGAGGAGATCCTTTCTCACCGGGATCGGCCATGGGGGTGAGTGCGACAGCCTCACTAGCTCTGGGTACCAAGTTTGGTTTTCCCATCGCGGGGCTATAAGCAGCACTGAGTGGTGCGTTTCTCTGATCCTCGAAATGACCTGTGGCAACAGGGAGATCGGAGGAAAAGCATACAGCGGGAGGCTGGGCCATGTCTGGGACAGCGCGTCCTCGCTCTTCGAATAAAACTTCGGGCATTGAGCATTGTCTTTCGACGCAAACAGGTCGATTTCCGCTCTGCCGAATAGGCACCAGAGAAACTGGACTGTCTGGGGGTGCAGAGACCATTCTCCCGGGGGAATGTTGTCCCTGGACAGTCTGTCTGGACCGACATTCAGGTGGCCCGGCACGTGCGCGGCTCTCAGCGAGCACATGGTGATCCCGTATGAATGGGAGGAAGCGCCTGAGCGCGTTCTCGACCGCTATCATCTCCAAACAGTTTATGTGGAGGCATTTTTCCCGGTCTGACCATAGGCCAAAAGCCGGTTTGCCCTCGAACAGAGCGCCCCAGCCTGAGGTGGAAGCGTCCGTCGAGATAACTTTGCGGTGTGAGATAGCTCCCATTGTCACTCCCCGCTGGTACCAGTCGGCCGCTAACCAGGGCTTCAGAGCTGAAACGCAGCTCTGAGTCACTCTGATGCGAATACCACCGGAAGCCCATGCTCTGTGAGGCACTCGGGCATTCAGCCAGCGTTGTAGCGGGCGCATTCGTAAAAGACCCAGCCGAAGCACTGCTGCGGCTGAGGCCATACAACCCAGTAACCTCTGAAATGTTTTGAGAGGTACGGTGCTGCCCGGCCGGAGGGACGCGGCCAGGCGTCGAATGCAGCGCGCGCGCTGTGTCGACAGGCGGGCCGTGTACTGATATACCTGACCGTCGAAGGCGAATCTCAAGAATGGCCTGTGACGGGGTATTATCTGGATCTGAAAAGCACGCGTCTTTTAGATCGAGAGATATAAACCAGTCCTTCGGGCGAATTTGCGCGAGAATTTGTCTGGTTGTGAGCATTTTGAACGGTCTTCTCATAAGAGCCTTGTTCAAACGTCTCAGATCCAAAATTGGTCTGAGAGCTCCGTCCTTCTTGGGAACGAGGAAATAACGGCTGTAAAAGCCCGACTCGCTCATGGAAGGGGAAACCGGTTCTATAGCCCTTTTGCACAGAAGTGTAGCTATTTCTGCTCGAAGTAGATGTGCTACTTCCCCATTCACTCGATACGCGCTTGAAAGCGCGGAGGGCGGCGAGCGAACTGCAGAGTATAGCCCTGTTTTACTGTGCTTAGCACCCGTTCTGATGCGCCTGGTGCGCTTTTGCGTGTGCAGCCAGGGGCAGAATGGCCTCCGGGCTCCGATCGGCGCGCATCGCGGGCTCGAGAGCTCGAAACGGAGGGGCGGGCGCGGCGCGCGCGCTCTTGGTGCTTAGATACGCCGGATCGCACGCAGCGATAGCTGGCCGTTTTACACACAGTGTCCCGGTGGCTTTAGACGGGGAACATAAAGTGTGAGGCGCGACGCGCGATGGCGGCGTCGGGGGCGAAAATGTTCGTTAGTATGTGTGAGCGCTCGAGGGCGGGCACAGGACTTACATTCAGGGGCGGGCGCGGCGCGCGCGCTCTTGGTGCTTAGATACGCCGGATCGCACACAGCGATAGCTGGCCGTTTTACACACAGTGTCCCGGTGGCTTTGGACGGGGAACATAAAGTGTGAGGCGCAACGCGCGATGGCGGCGTCGGGGCGAAAATGTTAGTTAGTATGTGTGAGCGCTCGAGGGCGGGCACAGGACTTACATTTAAAACATGACCGGTCGTGCGAGGCCGTGTGACAGAGCGGGCAGTGAGTAGGTGTGGGCACGGAGAAGTGGACACGTGACCTACTTTTAACACTAAAGCGGCTTTTGCCTGCTTCATGAGAGTGGGCTCTGTGAGAGACACGGGATGTATAGTGCTTGTGTGCAGGGGTGAGCACAGAACGTGGGCACATTCACTGTACTAGAAACACATACGGCGTCAGCCGTGCAACCAGACATTATGCTCTTTTGAAATTTCTCTGGGTTGCCGTGAGAACGGCAGATGTTCACAGGCGAGCGGGTAGATACCGGCTCGTTGACTGCGAGGTAAACAGCTGCAGTAGCCGTGGCAACGGGGACTGACAGAGCGTTAAGCTTCGACGGTGGTCCAGCCGCAGGGCTGCGGGATTTAACCGTCTTTTCTTCTCTCGTGTTTAGACGCTCAAAAATACTCGAGCACCCTGAGAAGGTGTGGAGCGAGAGGCGGGTTCGCTTTCTGTAAGTAAGAAAGACTGGCCGCGAGCTCGGAGAAGCAAGCAGCATAAATTTTTATCTTCCCCGAGAGCTGGGATCGAACGCGGATCTCCCGCATGAAAGCGTATGATTCTGCCACTGAGCCACAGGGGAAAACACATTAGCTTTCAGTTAGCGCGAGCATATAAAAAGCGACCTCATGTGTCGCGTCGGCGTTTGTTTGCAGGCATGCGTGTGTTTAAAACAGGCTCGTTTACTGCAATAGTAATATTTCCAGTCGCCTGAACTTAAGAGGGGACTGAGAAATGTGTGAGGATTGGCGGTTGTCCAGCCGTAGCGAGACTAACACACTCTCTTCTCTTTTCGCCGGTGAGTGAGGCGCGCACGCTGAACGCTGCTCGTGACCGTCCGCTTTGTCATCCCTTGAACGGCGCAATCTGCGCGGCCCAACGAGGGAGAGAGCGGGCTTGTTTTCTGTATGTAAGAAAAACTGGCCACGAGCTCGGAGAAGCGAACAGCATAAACTTGATCTGCCGCGAGAGCGGGGACCAAACCCCGATCTCTAGCTTGACAGTCTAGGATTCCGCCACTGAGCCACAGGGGAGAATACATTAGTACTCGGTTAGCGTCATCATGTCTTGTGACGGCGTTTGCTTGCAGGCGAGCGTGTATTTATAACAGGCTCGTATACTGCAATAGTAACAATTCCAGTCGCCTGAACTTAAGAGGGGACTGAGAAATGGAGGTTATAGTCCAGGCCACGGCGGGACGAAAACACTCTGTTCCCCTTTCACCGGTGAGTGACGCGCGAGGACGGAGTAGCTTTCTTGTAACGTAAAGAGAGCTCCAAGACCGTCCGCTCCTGCCATCCCTTGTGAGCGGCGCAGTTTGCGCGGCTCGAACAGAGGGAGAGGAAACTCGCTCCGAGACCGTCCGCTCCTGCCATCCCTCGTGAGCGGCTCAGTTTGCGCGGCTCGAACAGAGGGAGAGGAAACTCGCTCCGAGACCGTCCGCTCCTGCCATCCCTTGTGAGCGGCGCAGTTTGCGCGGCTCGAACAGAGGGAGAGGAAACTCGCTCCGAGACCGTCCGCTTCTGCCATCCCTTGTGAGCGGCGTAGTTGCACGGCTCGAACAGAGGGAGAGTACGGGTATCTATCACATTCGCCTCATCTCCTGACGCGGCGGCGGCGCGGGCGAGAGCCGGCGGTTGAGCGGCCGGAAGGGAGAGGGCGAGAGAGAGCTCGAGGGAGAGGATCCGGCGAGCTCCTCAGTCACAACAGTCTCCGGTGGTCGCTGCGAGCGGCGCTTCTTATTGCGCGGCCCGGCAGGGACAGGCGGAGCGACAGCTTGGTCGAAAGCTTCAAGTCGAGCCCGCAGGGTCGACATTGAAAGCTCTTCGCACTCGGAGAGTGCGGTGGCGGCGTGCCCGCGGCCCAGGTGGAGAGCGCAGAGAGGTGGCGGTCTCCGTTGCTGAGCGGGGCGCGGCACGAGCCGTAAAAACAAGGCGTTTTTACAAAAACGCCTCGTGCTCTTTTAGAATACACACAGAAACAGTAATAATGTAAAGGATATGTCGCCGGATAGCGTAGCAGGCACGGATGGCTGAAGGCGGCGAAGACGGCCGGCTTCCTCAGGCGCTGTCCTAAGCTTGCTGGTCGCTGGTTTCAACGGCGGCGGCTCTCAAGATCCAGCGATGCGAAGAGCGTCGCTGAAGACAAGAAAATCAGAATTTTAGCCTATGAGCGCTGAATATATACACGCTGGCCACACCCATTCTGACGGTTAGAAGGGTGTGGAGGGCGCGAAGCGAAACGAAAGAACGAAAGTCTTACAGGTTTGCAACGACATGAAGGTGAGTGATGAAAATGTTTGGTTAAATTTGACGCATTAGGTGAATTAGTTCCTCAGGGGCACCAGTAGATCACTTCCTGATCTCTGATCTGCTCCTTCCACCGTCCCAATCCTGGATTATTGAGCCACGACAGAAGTTTTCACTTGGAATGCTTTAGCCTGGCTGTTTTTTCTCCAGCATCTAAAGTGAGAAAGAAAACAATATCCAAAATGTAAATGTAAAAAAACAATGGTTGTCCAAAATGTGAAGTATACACTTGAGTTTTCCCTCTACATACTTGTGGAAGATTTCAGTCATAAATAAATTGTAAATGTTTGCTTGATTAGACATTACCTGTCTAGAGATGTTATGTTTATGCTGAAATATAATATTGGTTTGTGTTTTAAAATCACCTATCACATGTCATTTTGTAGCGAACTGTCTCATGTGATAAAGTTTTGTGCTTCAGAACTTCCGATAACATAGTGAGTTTTTAGGGAGCGAATGTTTCAGTGCACTGTAAGGATTTTGTGATAAAGACGGCCACTGACTACTGAGATAGAGACCTGAGTGATATGCACCCAGAGTTATGCACCTTGATTAGCTTGTTCAGGTGTGCTGGACTAGGTTGGAGTAAAGCTCTGCATGTAAGTGGACCTTGAGAGACAATGTTGAGATCTCCTGCAATATGTTCTGAACTTACAACACTGGGACACCTGAACACTGAGACCAAAGTCCTGCAGAGTTTCTGGTGATCCTGGATCAGCTGCTCAGGTCTGCTTAATTGGGTTTGGAGATAAACTCTGTGATCAGAACTAGATGGCAAACAATACTGTAAAGGGGAGAAGACAAACAATATTATTTTGTTGTAAATAATTTGTTCTCTGTTCATCTGCTTACCTGTACAAAGTATGCATCATGAATAAGCGGTAGGCTTAATTTGATATTTTAATAACACTGTTTTACTACTACATTAATACTAACTACAAACCTGATAAAAATGACTGGGCAGTGGAGGAAAGCCTTAGTTTGCCCTCCAGGTGGGCGTAATGGTGCGACGTGACGTCACATGATAACTATGAATTAACCGTACAGTGCATACTTTTATATAAATAAATTAGCTTATTCCCATTCATCCATTGACCAATTGTCAGCAAAACCTTTACAAAAATATCTCATCTACACATAAGTGATTAAAAGCCCAAACTTACAGCTCAAGTCTAGTCAACCTAACGTTACCTCTAACGTTAGCTAGCTAAAGTTAGTTAGATGCTAACGGACTTTTTCGAAGACACTAAACCATTTCTATTAAGTAAATATTCAACGAAAGCGAGTGATTTATATGAAAGAAAGTCTCAGAAACATTTGTATGTACTATTTGTGTAATTTTATGTACTAAACTTACCTTAAAGTTGTTAAAACAACAGTGATAGACGGAGTTTCGCTGATTGTCGGTTGAGCTGCTGCCTCGTTTCCATGGTAACGTCCTCCGCTCCAGTTCAAATGCGGCTTGAATGTTCAGCGCGCGCGCCCATTAAAATACGTAAAAGTCACGCAGCATTTACATTTAGATTGATGGAATGAATTATTTGATAATCAGCTAAAATATCATGAAACCTGATATATTATTAAGTGGATAGTAGGCCTGTGGCCATCGCAAACTGTAAATTGAATGAAAATATCCCATACACAAAATAAATATATTTGAAATATATTTTCAGTATTTTGGAATATATGCAAATATTTGAAATTGGCCCAATAAATATATTTCACACTTAACATCATATATTTTTGTTATATTTCAGAATATATTTCAATGTATTTTTTTCTGTATGGGTCCCCAAAAGTGTCAAAATATATGTGGCATATATTCCAAATACATTGAAATATATTCTGAAATATAACAAAAATATATGATGTTAAGTGTGAAATATATTTATTGGGCCAATTTCAAATATTTGCATATATTCCAAAATATATACTGAAAATATATTTCAAATATATTTCTTTTGTGTATGGGATGAAAGCATTAAAAATGTAAAACAATGTTTCAAATCATATATAATAGGCTACATTATAACATTATATATGTCTACCTTTAGAAATGGTAAACGAGGTAAACGAAAATAGCAAAAACTACATGATATAATTATGAACATATTTTCATAAAGTATGTCAATCATCATTAGAGCGTCACCCTCAGGCTGCATGAATACAAGGACATTAACATTTTTCCAAAAGTTTATAGGCTATTAAATGAGAAGAGACGACTGAGAGTAAGCATTCACATATCACCTCTAAATCCTTTTGATACTTGATATTCAGGCTGCCTACAGCGGTCTCGTCTGTTAGGCTACTCGGTCAATGAAGAATCGCTTTAATGTTAAAATGTATTTTATACACAAACAGAACGTAGCCGACCATTGGAGATTTGGCATGGTTGTATTACAGTTTTTCTGGATTGCTAAAACACTAAACCCCATTCTCTGAACCAAATTCTCAATAGTCTAAACCAATGTGTCGAATAAATCACTCTTTATGTAAAACATTAAACAAGTTCAGGTCGTTAAAACAACGTTTGCAAATCTGATGCACTCTTTTTTTCAAAACTCTAAACACATTCTCACTCACTAAAACACATTTTGCACTGTGATGCACTTATGTTTCAAAATGCTAAACACAGGCAGGCGAATGTTAAACACAACTGCAACACAGTTGTCATCGTTTACACACAACGACTCAAAATTGTTCACACTTATTTCTAATGATGTGACCAAACTAACATACATAATACAAGTCAGTTCAGAGTCCCAAAATTGACTCAAAATATTGCACTGAATGTTGATACCAATAATGGATGGTGACAATACAAGAGGGAGAGAAGGAAGAGTATGTGTATAAGAGGAGGTGAACAAGCAGGATGAGGATGAGGACGAGGAAGAGCAGGTGTGTGAGAATGTTGTCAAGGCTGGATCTGCTTTAGGGTTTTTCCCTTTGCCTGCAAACATGATATTGTCTGTGATGTGAAGAAACTCCTCTGGCCGGACCAACATGAAGACATGATGATGAATCAGTCTCTCATTGACCTTGATTCTGCAGTTGCACAACTCCTCTGAGTGACTATAACATGCTTTTCATTTAGAGCTTTTTACTGTAACCTTTTTGTCTTTTGCAGTTGGGTCACTGTATTTTCACAGTATGCAAGAGCTGAATATACAGACATCCGATAGGCCTACTATACAATATCCATTACAATACTACACTTGCAGTGCATACAGTATACCATTTATTCAGCTTACTACTGTACGTTGTCATTACTATACTTTTTTACATAATTGCAAAATGTGTTTACTTTGTTACACTATACTTTTTTCCTGTAACTGCATGCTCTGGATTCTGTGTTCTCCATTTTTCTCTGTAGTGTCTAATACAGTAATGATCTGTAGTGTTTATAATATTGACTCATGTGTGTATGATCTGAAAGTATTGTTTGATTTTGAGCACAGATAAAATGGTTTTGAGGCAATTGTTTCATTTTGCTAGAAGAGTCAGAGGTTCTCTGAATGTGGTTTGAAAATGTGGTTTTGTGTTCAAGGTTTTGAGAAAGTGAGTGATGGTTTCAAGAAATGTGTTTTAGCAATTCAGAAAAACTGTAATACTGTCGTGACGTTTCTTTTAAAACCTATTTCAACGTGCAGACTACGTTTTTTTAACACCTAAATAAAACGTCTCGCCAACGTTGCATTTTGGTCTGGTTTTGTTTTCGTAGTAGACGAACGTGATATTTACGTTTTTTTGACTACCTAAAGAAAACATACCAGGTTGGTATTTTCACAACGTTTCTAAAACGTTTTATTTTGGTTACATTATTTTTTTTTATTTTAGGTGTGGTTTCTTAAACGTTTTTAAAACGTTGCACTGCAACATTACCTAATTGCAACCTAAAAACAATGTTGTGAAACGTTGTAAAAACGTTTTGTGTTTGCTGGGATCTAGCTATTTCATGTCTTTTCATTTACAGTAGCATGAACCACGAGTAGTCGAGTAACTCGAGTATTGTTTTGATAAGAAATCGACTAGCAGAAATCAGTAGTCGTGCAACCCCTAGCATAGACCCATCCACCCCCCACTGCATGTTTACCTTCAGGTAGTGTAGTTAGAGTAAATGTGTCTTTTTTTTAAGGGAATCCATTTCATCTTTCATGGCCCTAGCCCACATCTGTGACTCACTAGAACTCATAGCATCCTTGAATGTTTGTGGTACGTCACACACTCTGTAACAGAACTCCACATTGGTCAGAATATTGTCATCACATTCAACATCAGAAACATAATCAGACAAATGTGGAGCTCTTCTGGTTCTCTTAGGGTAACGTGACTGTGATCAACTCCCTCTTTCTTTCTTTTAATCTCATTTTGAGGTTTATGAGTCTTTTCTGGGGTCTGGGGTCACATTTTCTTTTGACAGGGCGGATACATATCCTTCCCCATGTGTGAGTTGTGTAACTCATCGTCTCAAAACAACTGTTCTATTTTCCTGAGAACTGATTCATGTTGACTCTATAATAATATTTATTTGTTTTATCTCTTCCACACAGTGATCATGTTTTCACCTAAAAGAAGCCCTTGAAGACCTCAAGATCTGCAGCTTTTGACCAGATTTAAAGCAGACCAATTATAAATCTACTTCTATTTCTCTTCTGTCATATTCAAGCCGGACAACTGTGATTAAATCTGTCACACTTTTTACTCTAGTCAATATTTCTCAGGATGTGGTTATTAGTCAATTTCTGTATAAACAAATACTTTATTAGTTTTTCTCAATTGCTAAAACACTAAAACCCATTGGCTGAACAAAGTTCTCAGTTGCCTGAACTCATTTAGCTAATTGACCCTTCACTAAGCCCCGCCCTCCTTAGTTACTGTTGCTACGCCTGTCAAGCTTTTGCGCCTGGCACGTCTATTACAGTAGGCCTATGTATGCACCAGTCTCAGACATTCCTAAGGAGATAATTAGTCATTTTTGGCAAACAGGTGAAAATCTGAGAGAGCAAGACAAAAGGGACTGCAGTATGCATTCGAGGGATGTATCCACGACATAATATGCAACCGATTAGAGAATAATTTAATCAAAATTGAAGCTAAAGCCTATAACGTTAGGTCCCAGCACAAGCAGCAGCTGCCTCATAAGCTGACCATTCAAATGGGAAACACACAAATTGAGGAAAAGCTATGTTTATGCACAGCAGGGTAAGTGAAATTTGAAAATATTCTAATATTTATAAATCAAACAGCTTATCCATAAGGGAACAAAATCCACCAACCCGTCCAAACTTTTAGGAGGCCGTGTATCAGATTTGCACAATCCATACGCACAACGCTTTGGCATGTTTCCCTCACTCGAAAGCTTGCCAGACCTCCTGCGCCTAGTTACAGTTGCTAAGCCACGATTGGCCTGTGGCGGTTTTCGGGCGTGGCTTAGCGAAGGGTCAATTGTGCAGTCTGTTGTCAATACCTTAAACCATTTCACATGGTAAAACACAATTTGCAGATCTCACTTAGACTTTTCAGCAAAACTCTAAACTCATTCTCATTCTCTAAACACATTCTGCACTGTAATGCACACGTCATCCATACTGGAAAACACAAGTGGCAACAATCAAATACAAACAGAGAACACGTCATTGATTAAACACAACCACTCAAAACTGATTTAACCTGTTTCAAATGATGCCCAAAGACAAGAAGAAACACACTGATCACATCTTTACTTCTTTGATGTTTGTCCCTGTTAGTATTGTATACTGTAGTTACAGTGCATTGTAGGCTTTATACTGAACAATGAACAAATTGTATAGCCCTGAACATTTGTTAACAGCACTGACTGCTCAATAGAGTTTGACTGGTTGCAGGTTCATATCAACAAAGAACAAGAATTACAGTATCACAGAGATGAGGACAAGTTTGTGAGGTGCAGGATACAGTACTGTAGAAATAGGGTACAAGGAGGAGGAAGAACACAAAAAATATGTACAAAGAGCAAAGCAGAGTAATTTTTGATCAATTTTGAGCTACTATGATAGAACATGTTTTCGTTCATCAAGAGACAATGACGGAAAATATGACATTTGTTTTGAGATTACAGTTTTTCTCAATTGCTTAAACACATTTCTTGAAACTATGCCTCATATTCTCAAAACAGTAAACACAAATCCATAATGTCATAACGCCCAATTCCCCAAACGTCCTATTTTCAGGTCAAAATGAAGCTCTACACTCAAAACCATTCACTCTTGCTGAAAAACCAAACTTTGCCCTCAGACAGGACACACAAGCCCTCAAAATCACACACACTACAACATAGTCTAAGACACTGGTGCAATAAATTCAAAACAACATTTCCAAAACTGGTAAGTTATGTTGCTTGTGGTTCCCCCCTCCCCCCCTCCCCCCTCCCCCCTCACAAACCTTTTCACATGATGAACACAAAAGACACAACCAGTGGATACATTGGCACATTTTTATTCATACACAGAAAACACACACACACAATAATATTTTTTTTTCCTGTTTTACTCTTTTTTTTTTTTTTACTCTCTCCTCAAAATTTTTTTTTTTATATTTACTTACTGTAAGATGTGTGTGACCAACATATGACAGTAAAAGAGCACACACAAACCATATTCTAATATGGAATTCGAATTGTATTGGAATGTTAAAGAGTGTTGTTACATGACAGGAGGGCCTCCACTCAATGAGACAATATGATGGACACGTCTAAGAATGTTCCACATATGGTTGAAATACCATCATTTGCCTAGAAAGATAACATTCTGGGAGTCCAGACTATAAAGGATGAAGGATGCCCTCCCTTCACTGTCACACTCTGTGCTACTCTGTGTGGCTGTACGACTGCTGGCCTTTTCTTGCAAGAAAATAAACCTCATCAAAGACTATTGGAAATGTTTGTCTCTTATTCAGTGATAGAATTTTGTTTGCCACTACTCCTCCCTGAAGGCTCTCAAGGCGACGGTAAAGCGACTCAAATTTGGCCTTACTCGTAGCCCAGCCTCCCTCATAATCACACCATTGACTAACACATGGGCAACTAGAGTGGCTTGAATTTCATCTGAGACTGCTTGTCTTCTTATCCTTGCCCTTCCTCCTCCTCATTCTTATCCCTCCTCGATCTCTTCCTTCATGTCTTTCTGGATCCATTGTTCCAAAATGCAATAAACTGATTTGGGCCCTTTTATCTATCTATTGAAGGATCTGATTGATGTGTGTTAAATTTTGACTCTTAGTGTTTCCACCTGGATAATTGTGTGCTAACTGAGCTGAAGCTGTGCTGACTTGAGTGAACAATATTGAATGGCTTTCTATATGACAACATGGTCTAGGCAATGAGAAATGAAGGGATTTGTGTGTAGAGTTTTGCAGTGACAGTTCAACAAATCTGACTCATGTGTCAAAACAGGGAATAGTGTTTATAGTTTAGTGAAATGGGTGTGCTTTTTGATAAATGGCATTATGGTTTTGAAATTTTAGTTCAAAAGCCTGGTTATAGTGTTTAAGCAATCGAGAAAAACTGTAATACAATTCTGTCATGTTTAAATCCCATATGAGTTGTTTTTGTCGAACTAAACGTGTGGGAATAGCAGTAAACAGAGACGTATGAGAGAAATCCTGACACTCAATAATATGACTATGAATGAAGCGCTTTTACAGTTCAATGACACAATCTCCTTTTGATTTTAAAGTGTTCATGCATGATTTGAGCTGAAGAAGTTAAATGTATGACACCATCATCGTCAGATTTTACTGCTGTTTTAATTATACTGAAGTGTAATCTCAGCACACAGGTGGAGATTATCTTTCCTCACTCCAGTAGATTCCAGCTGTTCTTGTTTCCACACATGTAGTTTGAGGCTGTTACTGCACTAAGATTGCTGTTGAGTCACATGACTTCTCTTTAATGAACTTTACAGTAAATCAGCAGAATAAAGGGAGTTACTCAGTCTTCATGAGGGTGCGACACTTTAATGTCAGTGTTGTTGCATTCGTTTCCATCATTAATTGTGTTCATCTCAACTGTGTGTGTTTTTCTGCATCCAGAGAAACGAGTTGAAAAGGCCGAAAGCATTTTTGTGGTCGTGTGTCTACTTGAAATTCATCACAATAAAAGAAACAGAGTCCTTTAAACTCTCAAGTCTTGTCTTCTTACATTAAATTGTCTTTTTTGTTTAGTAGTTTAAAGACATATAATTTATAATTCGTATTTATATAAAAAAAGAAAAGTTATTTTCTCTTTCAAATATTTCTGCTCTTGCTTGTACTGTCGAGGTTCATACCATAAATTTGGCATTGTGTACTACGATTATTGTTGACTTGTGATTTTCCTCACTTAGAATAAAAGTGCCTGTTAAATGAATAAATGTAAATTTTTGTATGTATTGTGATCATATCAAAGAAGGTCAAGCATTCCAGTAACTCGATGTAGATGCTCAGCGTCACACGAGTGCTCAGCTGATAGCATTAGCATGGAGGAACATGCATGCAGTCACTTGATCAATATGGTTTTTATAGTGGACTGAGGATAATAACTGCAATCATTTGGCTGTGATCTGTGTGGATTGTAACCATTATATCATTGTACACACTTCATCATTTAGTGTTGTTTTGTGTCTTTAGTTTGTTTCCAGCAGTTCAGTTGTGATTCTGCTCTTCTCAGAAACCTTCAACTCTTCTCGGAAATATAGAAAAATATGTTTATTGGAATGATGTTTCAGTTTTAAGTAAGACACTCCTAGGTACAGTATGTTGGAGATCTGGTTATGTCAGATGTTAAACTCCATATGCTTTATGGATTTTGTTTAATTTTATTCCTGAATGAATAAACATTCAAATCAAATCAGGGATGTAAAAAACACATGAATATTGAGGATGGTCAAAATATTTTACATGCTTGATTCTTTTAACTACATGCAGTATAGCTTTGAGTAAAGCAGTGTTTCACACTTGTAATAGTGAATGGGTGTTTATGGGTTATGATTATGCTTTTGTGGGCTCTGACGGGGAAAAAAAAAAAACACTGAAGAAAAGACCTTTTTATTTGTACAGTTGTGGTCCAAATGTTTATTCAAGGCTAATTTGATGTTACCGTCAGAGATACAGAAACCCAGCTAATCCACAAGTGCAAGACAAACCATTATTTAAACAGATCATGTGTGATTGCAGATTAATTTAATCAATGATACTGACACCAGAAACATTAACATTAAACCAGGGTTTATGAATAAACCTTTTGGGTATTACCATATGTTGGAAGTGCTTTGGACTACTGTAGTTGACATGATAGATAAATATGGCTATCTTTCTGTACTATACTTCAGTAATATATATGTTAAAGTACCATGGTACAGTATTACTATCAGTGTACTATAGTATCAGTTTCAGAACCATGTGGCCAAACCAGTCTGGAGACAAGTGTTGATCTGGGCACTGAATCAAATATGTGCTGGACTGAACAATAGATCCTGTCGTTTTCTGTTCGGCTTGCGCAATCACTGGGGTTTATAAGCGTGAGCTTGTTAACAAGAGGTTAAACACAGGACCTTCACAATCCTCAAACACCAGCGCAGACTAGAAATGGCAGCACAACCTCTGGTCAGAAACATGTTTAAAAAGAAGGATTTTGAAGACAGGAGTCAACTAGAAAGAATCAAAGATGAAAACCTGGCAAACTCTCCAGATGTTCTCTTCAAATTGTATAAACCAGAAGATGACCAAGTACAGAAAAATCTACACAGCCTGGTCTGCAAACCCACTTCAGATCCCAACAAGTGGATGACATTGATCAGAAAAGAATATGGAAACCTCACTGTTCAGTGGACTCTAAGACAAGCTACAAAACCAGTCCGAGATACGATTAATATTGAGGGGCATTGGGAGGACCTGAAAAAATTTTGTGATGATTATCCAAATATTCGGGGGAAAAGAGTTTAATAGCACTAACAGTGATTATTATATAAAAATGCTCTCAACATTTTTGAAGGTCTGCCAAAACCATAAGGTACAACATTTAATACAATCACACTTTTTCAGAACAGCAAATATTAATAATGATTCACAATGTCAGTTTTTCCAGACAGTAAATTGATTTTTTTTTTTGTTACTTCCATTTTAAATCTGTCTTGTTGCTGTTAAATAACCCATTTATTTAGCAAATTAACAAAAAATATAGGACTTTTTTTAAATTCATGTTTATGTTCATGTAAGAGTTGTGATTCATCATCTAATAACATCCGTTTCATCATCTAACAACAAATATTCTGTTTTTCTGAATACTTTTATTAATATTTACTGTGTGATAATATTCATATGAGATCATGACTATAACAGAAGTTTACAGTATTTGTTCAATCTCTTCCACACAGAGATCGTGTGGACCGGAGCTCTTGAAGATCTCAGATCTGCATCTTTTGACCAGATTGAAAGCAGACAAAATATGAATTTCTTCTATTTCTCTTCTGTCACATTTAAGCCACACAGCGCTCACACTTACTCTACTTTATACTCATACTCTAGTTTTATTTCTCTGGGTGTGTTATTTAAAAGTCAGTTTCTGGATAAGCTTGTATTTCTAAATAATTTCTACATATATATAATTTCTATATAAACCTTAAAGTCTTGACTACAAAAAAAAAACAAAAAAAAACGAATGGACATTTTCACTGTTACCACACTGTTAACACACATTAATCTTTCAGGTAAATGTGTTGTCATATTAAAACTTTCCATTAAACTATTATAATGTATCCCAGTGTGTGTTTGTTTTGTGTTTGTGTTCATAAATTTACCTATTTAGCTTTTAGAAATATTAGGAATATATATATTTTTTAAATCTCTGACATTTTTTGCTTTGAGGACTGAACTCATAAAAAGTTAGGACAATGTAAACCACTGCTATCTAAAACAAGCATTTATTTCATTTTTTTATTTCAAAGTTTCAAAAAACAACAACACTTTACCCTCTATGACTACTAGCCCCATTCTCCCAATATTTTGTAGCTTATTGTATTTCTTCTGTATTCCTCATTCGTAAGTCACTTTGGAGTAAAGGCGTCTGCAAAATGAATAAATGTAAATTAATAAATGTATTATGAGTTATTTATGTAATACCTTTTGAGAGTGACGCAATCCATATAAAAAAAACTTCACCTTGTCAGAACATTTTACAGTACATGCAAAATCTGGACATTTGCTCGAAAGTCTCAGAGAAATAATAAGAAATAATATATAAAGTAATTATATACTTTTATATAGTTGACACAATCTCAGAAATATGTAATTAGGTATAAACTGCTTTTTATTCTTTAACCCTTATCGTGAACTACTGGTCTAAAAGAGTGGAGAAAAGAACATTCTGTTTTTGAATATCTTTTTTGAAGAAGTGCTCACAGGAAATCCTACAGAAACTCTCCACAGAGACACAGTGTTAAATCCATTAGACAGCGCCCTCTTCTGAATGGAGTTTGTTATGAAACACAGATGCGCTGCTCACCTGGGAGCCGGGAGCCATCCTCACATCCAGACTGTAGAACTTGATAAAGGTGTTCGGAGAGGACCATCCTGCTGCAACACAGATATCATCCAACGAAAGAGCCTTCAAAAAGAGCTTGATGAGCAAAAAGAGCAAACAAACAATTGGTCAGATCTACGCCACTGGACTGTGCGGTCAACATAGATCTACAATAGCATTGACTATGAAGTCGTAAGTTATTCCAACGCATTCTCATCCTAGGGTGTCATATACTGACCCTTTTGACATTTCGTCTACATCGAACGCACATGGCACCCTTTAGCGTCAATATGAGACGCACAGAGCTTTGTTCGGTTATGGGTAGGTTTAGGTCTGGGTTAGGGTTAGACCGCTAGGAGGCGCCTTCTGGCCCATATCTATCTGCGTCTCATATTGACGATAAAGGGTGCCATGTGCGTTTGATGCAGACGAAATGTCAACAGCGTCAGTATTATGACGCCTTGGGATGAGAACGGGCTGGTTATTCCCAGTCCCTTGTGTACCTCATCCTTCTATCTCTCCTCCCTCCTCTTACACCTTGCTCTCCCCTTGCCCTCAGTCCATGTCTTCTTGCATTTTCTTCTTTTGTTCTTTCCACTAATACCATTGCCTTCTACTCTTCCCATCTCTTCTCCCTCTACTCCTGTTCCTACATCTTCTTTCTCTTCTTGCTCCATCTCCTCTTCCGATACCATCTATTCCTTTCCCTCTCAACATTACCCTTCCTCCATCCTCTTCAAAACCTTTCACTCTTGCACTGCCTCTTCCCATGCTTCATTTTTTTCCTTTCTTTTCCCCTTTTATAGTTTTTGTAATTGAGATAGCTGTGTAAATACAGTTTTTCTCAATTGTTTACACACAAATTCTGGTACTTGAGACACAATGACCACAACATGTAACTCATTCACCAACCCCCTGAACCAATTCTGCTGAACTACAAGCACAATTCCTGCTTTACACTCAAACTGCAGTTCTAAAACACACTTTTTTCAAAACACTACACACAATTCTCTGCTTTTGGCACAATTTTCATGCAGAAAATCTCTTGTTTTCACAAGGAACACACTGCCATTCAGATATGCACACTGACTCATCACATGGGCAAACACCCGTCACACAGTTTTACAGTTAGCAATCAGAGCTTTAGCATAAAAGAGCAACAGGAGCTCTTCAATGGAGCAATGGATGCCAACATTGGATTTTTAATTTTTTTTTACTGTAACCGTATACAGTCAATTATTCTGTTGTTTTGTATGTAGAGCACTGTATGTACAACTGTGTGTTGGTTGGGGATGTACACTACATGTGTACATTGTTTTTGTGGGAAAAATAAAATATATTTGTTACCGTGTATTTGTGTGTTCTGAGTTTAAAAACAATATTCTCAAATATTTTACAACACACTTATGTATGTACTGTCTGTAGTAAGCGTAACACTGAACAAAAAAAAGGCCTAAGTCATTATGATGAATGGAGAAGAAGTGTTTTCCATTCTTCACAGTGTTTTACACTGAGCACATCAGTGTTCAACTGGCTCTTATAAATGTCTATTCATACGATGGTTTGTGTGTGTCATTTGAAAACAAAATACCATTTTGAGAAGAAATACCATTGTTTTGAATGTAAATGTGAGGCATGCTTTCAGAAAATGTGTGTAAACAATCGAGAAAAACTGTAATTAGGAAATGTGCATTTCCTGTGTTGTGTGTATTACAGTTTTCCCAAATTGCTTCCACACATTTTCTGGAACTATGGCTCCGTTTCTTGAAACTCTACACAAAAAAATCACAAAACACACACACAACATGCAGAACATCAGACATCTGTTGCAAAAGCCCCAAACTCTTCCAAATATGGTATTTTTGCATAGTAACTCTAACACACAAACTTAACTTATAATTAGCCACATACACGCCAAACTACACACACACAGATGTGGAAAATCTAAAACACTGCTATCTTGTGTGTTTTGCTTGTTCAGTTTGCAGTGGAGTTACATGAGTTATACACGTACATGTATGTGCACAAATACACTGTCTATACAGTATATATGCACAACTGATGCATTTAACACAGTTATGAAACTGAACTAAATCAACACTGAAGTGACTTGATCTGAATAATGACACCATTGGCTTGTTAGAGCTGCTTTACAGGAGAATCTGAATTTGTTACTATTGTGAAGCTGCTGCGAAACAATTTATATTGTATCTTATATACAGTATATATAAATACATACATTTATGTAAATATATAGCCTACACATATATTTATACTATAAACAGAAATTCAAGGGGGTAAAAATGAATTCTTTCTTTCTCAAAACACTGAGTTTTGATTTCTAAGTGATCAGTTTATACGTAAGTGTTTTTACACATGACCATTGGCTGTAGATCATCAGTAAATGATTGTGGTATTTAAATGGCAGTGTTTCCCAAATGAAACAAAAGAGCTGTTAGTTTTGAATGATGTGTGTAATGTAGAGAACTGTGTTTAGAGTCTTGCAAAAAGTTTGTTTTACAATAGCACACTGAGTGTAAAGTACGTATTGTGCTTGTAGTTTTGCAGACTTGGTCTGAAGATTAGATATATGAGTGAATGCTTCACTGAGTGAGCCTCACGTTCCACTTTTAGTGTGTTAGCAATATAAAAAAACTGTATTACAGTTTTTCTCAATTGCTAAAACACTAAAACCCATTGGCTGAACAAAGTTCTCAGTTGCCTGAACTCATTTAGCTAATTGTGCAGTCTGTTGTCAATACCTTAAACCATTTCACATGGTAAAACACTATTTGCAGATCTCACTTAGACTTTTCAGCAAAACTCTAAACTCATTCTCATTCTCAAAACACATTCTGCACTGTAAGGCAAGGCAAGACAAGTTTATTTATATAGCACATTTCATACACAATGGCAATTCAAAGTGCTTTACATAGAAGAAATTAAAATAATAAAAAGAAATAAGAATATTAAAACAGTTTAGAAAAATAAAAAATAAAATACAGTACAATCAGTCGGACAAACAGCGGCACAGTGCTCATTCAGTAAATGCATAGTTAAACAGAAGTGTTTTGAGTCTGGATTTGAAAGTGACTACAGTAGGAGCACGTCTGATCTCCTCTGGAAGCTGGTTCCAGCTGTGGCTGGCATAATAGCTAAAAGCAGACTCGCCATGCTTTGAGTGAACCCTTGGTATTTCTAGCTGATATGATCCTAGTGATCTGAGTGATCTGTTGGGTTTATATTCAGTGAGCATATCTGCAATATATTGAGGTCCTAGGCCATTGAATGATTTATATACCAGTAATAATACTTTAAAATCAATCCTAAATCTAACTGGGAGCCAGTGTAAAGACCTGAGGACTGGTGTGATATGTTCATATTTTCTGGTTCTGCTCAGCGTTCTGTATGAGCTGCAACTGTCTTATGGTCTTTTTGGGAAGGCCAGTGAGGAGTCCATTACAATAATCCACCCTGCTGGTGATGAAAGCATGCACAAGTTTCTCTAAGTCTTGTCTGGAAACAAAGCATCTAATTCTTGCAATATTTTTCAGATGATAGTATGCTGATTTAGTTATTGCTTTGACATGACTACTGAAACTAAGGTCTGACTCTAGTGTCACACCAAGATTCCTGACTTGATGTTTAGTTGTTTGACCCCTAGAGTGAAGGTATGCGTTCACCTTGAGAACTTCATCTTTGTTTCCAAACGCATGACTTCAGTTTTGTCTTTGTTTAACTGAAGAAAGTTTTGGCACATCCAACTGTTGACTTCATTGATGCATTGGCACAGGGAGTCAATGGGGCTGTAATCGTTAGGCGATAGGGCTAAGTAGAGCTGTGTGTCGTCTGCATAGCTGTGGTAAGTCAAGTCAAGTCAAGTCAAGTTTACAGTTTTTTACAATCGCTATGACAGATTTTTCAATACATTTAACAAGTTTCCTAAACTCTTAACACCTAAAACACACAATTGGCAAAACGGTTAATTTCATGCTCAAAATCACACATTGTAAACTAAACTGCAAAACTAATTTTCAAAATACAATAATACACTAACACAATACACCATGTCTACCAAAACATTAACACATGTTCTCTTCCAACAGGAACATTTAGTCAATCATAGCACAATGTCATAAAAAACACTAACATCAGATGGAATTACAGAAACTGCATTATTTTATGTGTGTCAGGTCTGCCCTTATACAACAGACATATTATTCTATAGATATATTATACTATATCTATTATATCTATAGATATTGTATTGATCATAGATTGTGTTTTGCACTGCAGTTTCTTTTAAAGTCTCTACATTTTTGTTTTGTTTGTAATGTAAATGCATTTTGTTGTTGTTTTTTTGCAGCAGAAATTCAATACAACAAAATAAATGACCCTTCTTATAGCTTTATGGAATGTATGGTTTATGAAAAAAAGATGACAGAGACAGAATTACTGCTGTAACGGCTTTATTTGCAACAGGACATTTATAGCTGCCATTTACAGTATTACTGTATGTGAAAATACAAAATATACAAACAGAAAAGGCCATCTTCTAATCTGCCCGGTCTTCTGCATTTGTCCACATGTTCTCATCCACATCACACATACTGTAATGCGTTATTAGCCGGTTGTCCTGCATCCTCAATAAACAAGCTACAGTTAGTCCAAAATGCCACCGCTAGAGTTCTAACTAGATCAAGAAAATATGATCATATAACACCGATTTTATCATCCCTACATTGGTTACCTATAAAGTCCCGTATTAATTACAAGGTATTGCTACTGACTTATAAAGCCCTAAACGGCTTAGCTCCAGTCTATTTAACGGATCTTCTATCACCCTATAATCCATCGCGCTCTTTAAGGTCACTAAATTCGAGGCTTTTGGTCATACCGATATCTAGGTCCACCAAAGGAGGGAGAGCATTTTCACATTTAGCACCAAAACTCTGGAATAGCCTTCCTGATACTGTTCGTTGCTCAGACTCGCTCTCCCAGTTTAAAACTAGATTAAAGACGCATCTCTTCAGCCAGGCATTCATATAATACTTTTAATCCTACAGTTAAATCCGACCTCTAGTTCATAAACGCCAGAGGAGAACTGGCCCCCGACTGAGCCCGGGTTCTCCCAAGGTTTTTTTTTCTCCATTAGGTCACCTGATGGAGTTTTTCGGTTCCTTGCCACTGTTGCCTTTGGCTTGCTCAGTTGGGGATATTTAATTTAATTAATCAATCAACGATACTATTGATCAGCATTACCGAACGTAGACGTTCCACTAGAAACAAACATTGATGTATTGTTCTAATTTATTACTGTGAAGCTGCTTTGATACAACCTGTGTTGTGAAAAGCGCTATATAAATAAACTTGACTTGACTTGACTTGACACCTGATATCTTCCCTGGCAAGGCATCTTGGGAAGAATCTTTTACAGTAACATGCCTTATCTACCCCTGGTAGTGTTCAGCTGTGATGTCTTGTATGCAGCATCTTTTGCATACAGGAGGGACATTTGATCCTGTGGACTATGGTCAAAAACCTTTCATCTCCAGGCTGAGAAAACTCCTCAATGGGGTTGAGGAAAGGGAAGTAAGGGGCAAGGAAAATGAACATCATCCTCTGATGGGCGTCAAACCAGGCTGTGACTATAGACGGGAATGGTGGAATGCCACATTGTCCCATATTTGCATAACTTCAATCAGCTGTTTCTCACTAGCAATAGAATAATGTGAAAATACAAAATATACGAACAGAAAAAGCACCAGAAGATTAAAAAAAAAAAAAAAAAAAAAAAAAAGATCTTCTAATTATTTGCATAATTCAATCAGCTGTTTCTCAGTAAGAATAGAATAAAATACAGGGGATATTTTTGTGTTTCAATTCACAATATAAGCAGCTGTTTACCTTGACTTTAGCCTGTAAGATTAGGGTTAGAACATGGTGTTATCTGTTCTGACATACAGTGTTAAAGCATTGGGAAATTTGGCAGTAAAAATCCATTGTTTTGTTCTTGTTTGAGCTTGTGTGTAAAAGAAGTTCAAGCATTTTAAATTTGTGTTAATTGTATGCATTTTGTGTTAAAGCAACAAGAAATGTGTTAATAGTATAGCTTACACAGGCGGATGTAGTGCTAACTGTGTTAAGAGTTTTGGAAAATTGTTAAATGTATTGAAAAATCTGTCATAGCAATCGTAAAAAACTGTATTTATATAGCGCTTTTCACAACATAGGTTGTTTCAAAGAAGCTTCACAGTAATAAATTAAAACAATACATCAATGTTTGTTTCTAGTGGAACGTCCACGTTTGGTAATGCTGATCAATAGTATTGTTAATTGATTAATTAAATTAAATATCCCCAAATATCCCCAACTGAGCAAGCCAAAGGCAACAGTGGCAAGGAACCGAAAAACTCCATCAGGTGACCTAATGGTGTCCTAAAACTCCATCAGGTGACCTAATGGAGAAAAAAAACCTTGGGAGAACCCAGGCTCAGTCGGGGGCCAGTTCTCCTCTGGCGTTTATGAACTAGAGGTCGGATTTAACTGTAAGATTAAAAGTATAATATGAATGCCTGGCTGAAGAGATGCGTCTTTAATCTAGTTTTAAACTGGGAGAGCGAGTCTGAGCAACGAACAGTATCTGGAAGACTATTCCAGAGTTTTGGTGCTAAATGTGAAAATGCTCTCCCTCCTTTGGTGGATCTGGATATCCTAGGTATGACCAAACGCCTCGAATTTAGTGACCTTAAAGGGGTCATATAATGCCATTTTTGTACAAGCTAATATGCTTCTTTATGGTCTAAATTAAAAGTTTGTAATATACTTTAATTAAAAATTCTCATTAGTATTGTAAGAAAACACTAATTTTACCTGGTCAAAAACAGCTCTGTTTTCAGCACGCCGTTTCAGTGCATGTGTCTTTAAATGATAATGAGCTTTGCTCACCCCGACCCTCTGTTCTGTGCGTACACCGTTTTTAATAATAACACAAAAACCATAATGCGTTGTTCATTATAAACGTGGGATTATGAATTATATTGAGAACCTCATACATAGAAAACATGCCGTAATGTACCGAGTGTAAACATAGCTGCATTCATCGTGAAGCGTGCAAGCGATTTGCAAAGATTAATATAAAGGTTAATAAAACGTTACACTCACTTCAGTTCTTCTGGAGGTGCAGCAACATGAATAGTTGGTACAGATCCTTTTTCCAGAAGCAGCTTTTAGCAAAACCAGCTTTATACTGACCCTCGTTTGTAAAGCAGTCTGGTGTGTGAAATGATTCGCGCAAACATGAAAGCATTGACGTTGATCGTGGGGAATATTCCCTTCGAAAACAAACTCAGCCACTGCGTCTTCAGCGGTTCGGATTTAGAAACATCAATATGATGCTGTGTTCGTTATTACACCCAAGAACAGAACACCACAGTCGCTTAATGGACTACAAGTTTTGTCTTCCGCCACATGTGCTCTGCTTTTCTGCATTGTCTTTTCATATTTTGCACTGTTGTTGAGTTTCTCCAAGGTGCTTTTTGTCTGCCACTCTTCTTCCTGACTTTAACAGGAGCAATATCATCAATCACACTTTTAACTTTTGAGTTAAAAGAATCAAGGAGAAAATCAACAGAGTCTGCATATATGCTTGGTGTTAAGGATATAGCCTTCATAAATAGTACACTAGTGTTCTCATTTAAGCATCTCTTCTTGACAGACACAGATCTAGCTTCAGTGGCAGGAGAGATCAATATATCAAAGAAAATACAGAAAGGATCAGACAGCGCTATATCCTTAATAACAATCAGTGAAATGTTTAGACCCTTACTGATAAGTAAATCTAGAGTGTGTCCACGATTGTGTGTGGGTCCATGTATATGCTGAGTCAGATCAAAAGTTTTTAAAACAGTTTTGATTTCTTTTGCCATATTGTTTTCTGCACTATCTATGTGGATGTTAAAATCTCCAGCAATGGCAAAACAGTCAAACTCTGAGGTAATGGTTGATAACAGTTCTGTAAAGTCCTCAGCAAAGGCTGGAGAGTATTTTGGAGGCCTGTAAACAATGATAAGTAAAGTGCGTGAAGCACCTTTTAACACAATACCCAGATATTCGAAAGACGGGTAATTCCTAAATGATATTTGCTTACATTGATAGATATCTTTGAAAAGAGCAGCTAGACCCCCACCTCTCTTAACAGCTCTGCAGACACTCATAAAAGTAAAGTTAGGAGGGGCTGTTTCATTGAGGATTGTTGCACTGCAGCTTTCTTCTAGCCAGATTTCATTTAGAAGCATAAAGTCCAGGTTGTTTGTGGTTATTAAAATAAACACCCGTAAAGCTTTTGTTGATTTTTTAAATTATCTTTAAAATAGAATATTCTGAAAAAGTGACATTTCCATTTTTGCTGTTTCACATTGATATTAGGGCTGGGACAAAGAAAAATATACGTCGACGCAGAATATGCGCGTCGATTCGTCAGACCCAAAATAAAGATGACGCGCCGGAGAGTATTAGCAGCCATAGGGTAGCAACACGAGTGGCTCCTGAGACTTTAAGAAGTGCACTCGTTCCTCTGAGAGTACTTCTTGCAAGGCTCGAATTTGCGTGATGTAGAATAAAATGACTGCTGCGCTTGACAGGGCACATATAAGTAAGAGAGAGAGCCCCGGCCGCGCGCACGCACTCTCCATCTTCAAACAACACGAGCGCTGTATTGCTCTCTTCCTCGCGAGTCGCGCATATTAATCTAAATCATTTGACACGATAGAAAAAGGGCGGAAGACCAAAGTTTCACGTAGAGCATTCAGAGATTTATTTTCTCCTGAATTACCGCGGAGTGTGAATTATTCTAAAAAATAAACTGCCGGGATAATCACACAACGCTTGCCGTAGGCTACACTTCCGATTCGCGAACTAATGACTCATTTGAACCGATTCACTTTAATGAATGGTTAAAACGTTGAGTTATGCATATAACTACTGTTCCCAGAAGGAGGGAAACGAGGTACAACACATAAGACTATGGGATATCGCGCTCTAGCGCCATCTGCTGAAGACACCTTTATTCACGCCTGAAAGGCAAATGACGCATGACGACGTGGGCGGGGCCACCTGCCCACAGCATATAAATGCAGTCGTATGCGTCATATCCTTTGTTCAGTCCAGCTCTTCACCGAGCCTCCGACTGCGCGGGGCCCAGAGGTGTTGTACCTCGTTTCCCTCCTTCTGGGAACAGTAGTTATATGCATAACTCAACGTTCCCATTCAGTCGGTCAACTCGGTACAACACATAAGACTATGGGACATATATTCACGCCCTGCCAAGTCGCTGAACTAAACGTAAGGGGCCAGCACCGCCACATGACCCCTTTTCAAGAGAGCGAGGGTCCTTGGTCTAACGCCCCTGCAGTAAGCACAGACCGAACCACCGTCAAAGCAGTGACATCTAGTCGGTAAAACCGAACAAATGTGTGTGGTGATGCCCAACTGGCTGCCGCACAAATATCTTCTACTGACACCCCTCTAAACAACGCCCACGACGTTGCCATGCCTCTCGTAGAATGCGCCGCACCCCTGCTGGTGGAGCTAACCCTTTACTTTTGTATGCAATTGAAATCGCCTCTACGATCCAATGTGACAGACGCTGTTTAGACAGCGGTTTCCCACGAACTGCGTTGGCAAAACACACAAAAAGTTGGTCGGATGAACGCATTGCTTGCGTCTGCTCGATATACCTGCGTAAAATTCGCACAGGGCATAACGCATGGAGTCTCCTGTCTTCCTCCGAGTCAATCGAGAGGTTTGACAGAGCTGGCAGCTCGAAAGAGAGCGAACTATATGTCCCTGACATGACTTTTTGTGTATACGCCGCGTTCGGGCGCAACAGCACTTTAGACCCATCCAGTGCAAACTGGATGCATGAGGGATGCACTGATAGCGCATGAAGATGCCCAATGCGCTTCGCTGATGCCAGCGCGAGCAATAGGGCTGTTTTATAAGACAGTATCTTTAGATCCAATGATTCTAAGGGCTCGAATGGAGGTTCACACATAGCCTCCAAGACCACAGTTAGGTCCCATGATGGTATCATCAACTTTGTAACGGGCTTCAGCCGCTTCGCTCCTTTAAGGAACCGAACGGCCAGC
Source organism: Squalius cephalus (assembly GCF_949319135.1). Lineage (NCBI taxonomy): Eukaryota > Metazoa > Chordata > Actinopteri > Cypriniformes > Leuciscidae > Squalius > Squalius cephalus. The sequence goes on along the minus strand of NC_137127.1, from coordinate 2,410,420 downwards.
GGGTGCGTGCCCGGCGCGGCCCCGTTAATACCCTCGTGACAAGCCGAAATGGCCGCTAAGTAAACCTTCAGTGTGGAATGTGAGCGACCTTCTTCGAACAATTTCTGCAGAAAAGTTAATATTCCTGCAATCGGGCATTGAAATGGTGATAATGACTTTTGTCCACACCACTGTTCAAATATGCGCCATTTCGATGCGTAAAGCCCCCTTGTTGATGGTGCTCTAGCACTTTGTATCGTGGCCACAACATTAATTGGGAGCCCTGCTGCCACTAGATTCACCCTCTCAGCGGGTAGGCCCATAGATGCCACAGTTCTGGCCGGGGGTGTAGAATCTGTCCTTCTGCCTGGGACAGCAGGTCCCTGCATTGGGGAAGACACCGCGGTGTTCCGGACAGCAATGTCATGATACATGCGTACCATGTTTTCGTTGGCCAGCGCGGGGCCACTAAAATTAGTGACAGACCCTCCTGACGCACTCTGTCCAGAGTGGGCTGTATCAGGTCTACCGGTGGAAATGCATACAGTAGAGTTTTGGGCCATACATGAGACAGCGCATCCACCCCCAGCGGGGCGCTGCTGTTTATTATCGAGAAAAACAGTGGGCAGTGCGTGTTTTCCCTGGACGCAAACAGATCGACCTCGGCCCTGCCGAACCGATCCCAAATCTGCGCCACTATTCTCGGGTGCAAACGCCATTCCCTGACCATATTAGGAGTGTCTGTGTCAGTTGCATCAGTGGAAGAGAGTGTGTGCCCCCTTGTCTGTTTATATACGACATTACTGTCGTGTTGTCCGTTCTGACTAACACATGTTCGCCGTGCAGATGCTGCACAAAGTGTTTCAGTGCCAAAAGAACTGCCTGCAATTCCAAATAATTTATATGGCGCTCCTTCAGTGTTGACGACCATTCTCCTCTCACAGAATTCCCTCTACATAGGGCTCCCCATCCATGTAGGGATGCATCAGTCGTCACTACTACACGTGACGTAACTCTGCCTAGAGGGATTCCCTCCGTCATTAGACTCGGGGATCCCCAGGGAACCAGAGCTCGAACGCACGCTGGCGTTATCGTTACTTGTCTGTTTAAATGCCGTGTGACATTCAGACCAGTGCTCAGCGCCCATCTCTGGAACGCACGCATAAAGAGGAGACCGAGCCGAATGACTGTTATTATTGAGGCCATCAACCCCAGCAGCCTTAGCACTGTGTGAAAACGTATTCGCCTTCCTAGTCGGAAGAGACTCAGGCATTTGCGAAAATTCTCGGCTCTTTGAAGTGACAGCATAGCTGTGTTCTTTACCTAATCTATCTCTAAACCGAGATATGAAATCCGCTGACACGGAACTAGGGAGCTCTTCTTGAGATTTATTAAAAATCCCAGATCTCGTAGGTGGGAGGCAAGGGTCAGTGTTTGCAATACTGCTTGTTCCCTGGTATCTGCGGCCAGGAGTAGATCGTCCAAATAGGTGAATACTCTCATGCCTTGATGATGCAGCGGAGTCAGTGCCGCTTCTGCACACTTTGTGAATGTGCGTGGTGCCAGGGACAACCCGAATGGCAGGACCTGAAATTCGTATACAGTCCCCTCGAAGGAGAACCTCAGAAATTTTCTGTGATCCGGGTGAATTGTGACATGGAAGTACGCATCGGTCAAATCCACCGATGTGTACCATTCCCGGGGACGCAGAGAGGATAGTAGATGACGTACTGTGAGCATTTTGAATTTGTAACGTCTGAGGTGTTTGTTCAACTGCCGTAAATCCAAAATCGGGCGTAAGCCCCCACTTTTCTTTGGGAGGAGGAAGTAACGACTGTAAAACCCTTCCTCCGTCTTTCCCTGTGGAACCACCTGAATTGCAGCTTTGCTGAGAAGAACCCGAATTTCTTCTCTTAATACTGGGGAAGCCTCCCCTGACACTGATGTCGTAATTACCCCGCCGAAACGGTGAGAGGAACTGCAGCCGATAACCGCACTGAATCGTGCGAAGAACCCATGGAGTTGGTGCGCATGCGCGCCACTGTTCCAGGCTGACAGCAAGGATTCCCGGCATCACCGGGGAAACCCCCACCTCACTCATTGAGCATTGCCGGATATTGGATATCCCTGCCTTTTCCCCCTTTGCCAACACATGGTTTATTTGTAAGTCTGGTGGTTTCAACACAATTTGATTGTCCTGACAAATCAATACATGAGGCATTGAATGCTGAACACAAAGTTTCTTTATTGAAATTGAACTTAAAACTGAACCCGCTCTTTTGCAAGGTCTCTTTTTCACTGAGAGAAGAATGTGGCTGCCTCTGGGCCGATGATCCTCCCTCGTCTGCGAGCTAGGAATTTGGCCGCCCCCTCCTTTCTGCGGAGAAAAATTTCCTTTCCGCTGGGGGCGGGTCTTTCTTCCCCGACCCCGCCTGCTGTTTAGGTTGTGGATACGTTCGCCTAGGTCTAGCCTGCCAAGCATTGTGTCTCGGCGCTGCTACCGCAGCCGGTCTTTTAGCTGGCGGCGGTCGAGACGACACCCTAACCCCTGGCTAAGCAGCCGACTGTGTTGGTCTGTTACACCTTCTAGGCATTGAACCCCTAAGAGATTCTGCTTGTTTCTTTGAATTTTCAAACCGCGCCTGAAACGCGTCAAGACCCTCTCCAAATAGACCCGAGGTAGAGATTGGTGCGCCAAGGAACGCATTCCGATCTCGTTCCGGCAGGTTCGCCAGAGTCAACCATAGATGGCGCTGAGTCACCACTGTACTGGCCATCGCATGACCTAAAGATACCAACGCACAACGTGTTGTGCGCAGTATATAATCAGCGGTGGATCTCACCTCTCCCATGAGCTCGTCACACGGTCTTCCCTCTGACACGGCCTCGCTTAGCTCCCCTAAGCAAATAGCCTGATACGTTTGTAGCAGGGACATTGTGCTCAAGGCTCTAGCCGTGCAGTCCTGATCACTATAAATTCTGCTAAGCTGTCTGTACGAGAACCTACACGGTCCCGACGGGAGAGTGGGGATGCCCGCGATACCGCTATTATGCATTGGAGCCAAGTAAGTCGCAAGCGAATGCTCCATTGGTGGAGCTGACATTAACCCTGCTTCTTGTGCTCCTTCGAGGTCGGTGAACTTACTCATACCCGACACCGGGGAAAGGGAAGACATGGGTTTCGACCATGAAGCTGTAAGTTCTGCTAAACAGTCTGGGTAAATCGGCAGACTGTGTTCTTACCACAGTTTGAACCTGAGATAAATAGAACCCGCCGAAACGCGAGCTTTTTTGAACCGGGGGAGGGGCAGGCCACTCTACCGACAACTTTGCTGCCGCCCTTCGATATAGTTCAAGGAAGGGTTCCTCCACAAACTCACTTCCCTCCGTCGCCTCGGAGAGTGAGGGGGAAGCCGTGACCTGCTCTGGCTGAAAACTATCGTCAAGGAACTCTTCGCCCACTTCTAGCGAGACAGAGTCCTCCTCCCGACACTCCAACGAAGCTAGCAGGGGAACATTACTGATATCATCCATAACCTCCCCGGCCCAAGTATCTGTGGTTTCTTCAAAACCAGATAGTGCCGTATCTGGAACAGCACCTGAAGACAGAAGCGGACCGTGTCTATCCGCTGTACTTTTGAGCACTCGTTCAACAAACACTACACGTCGCTCGAGTGTCGAACGACGAAGCTGTCGGCAGTGTATACATGTTCCCGTGTTGGAGAGAGCCAGCTTAGCGTGAACAATCCCCAAACATACCGGGCAGTGCTCGTGTGTATCTTTTTCAGACAACAAGTACCCACATGTCATTGGGCATGGGCGAGAGTTCTTGTTGTTAGCCATTTCTCCCCGAGAAAAAGACTTATTAGCTTTTAGTTAGCAATGCTAAACTTATGCTTTTAACACTTTTCTCTGTTGTGCCTTTCAATAGGAATCACCACCGTGGGCTTTTTCCTATGAAGATTGTGGCGTGATGGCGTTCTAGCAGCACGGTGAAGAGCTGAAGAACAAAGGATATGACGTGAATAAAGGTGTCTTCAGCAGATGGCGCTAGAGCGCGATATCCCATAGTCTTATGTGTTGTACCGAGTTGACCGACTGAATGGGAACAACTGATTTGTCCAACACTGAACTCACAGGACTTCTGAATCGGTGTAACAAATCGATAACACTTTACAATAATGTTACATTTATTACATTCTAGCTAACTACATTAGTTTTTTTTTTTTATTTAAAGAAAAAGGTGAGTGGCAGAGTGTATTACTATACATTGTTGTTATTTTTAAATGAATGAAGAATTAAAAGATGCACTTTTTTCAGTAAGCTAGGACTATGTGTTTTCAACAAATGGTCAATTCTGTTGGTTCAGGAAGGACGCCATGACAGGCTGCTGGCTCCCACTGTCGCTGTTAATTTGTATTTATTTTTTTTTGGAAAAGCACTCTCTTGTGTTAGCTTAAAGCCCTCAAGTTTACATTGGTTACTGTATTCTTTCAATTGCTCTAAACAAGTATTTTGGGTGACCTTTTTTTTATTTTTATTTTTTATTGAATGCTAGACATCAAGTTCTTGTTATTTTCAACTGAAAGAAGAATTACAAGATGCACTTTTTTCAGTAAGCTAGGCCTATGTGTTTAAGGCTTCAAGGTTTTATTGAATGCTACCTCTGACTAAAAATGCATAACTTTGTTTGCACTTGTATAGTCTTTTATTTTGGAATTTTAAGAGCAATAAAAATATATTGCAATGTTAAGAAATTCATTTTTTTTTCATTCAGATATGTAAATCAACATGTATAAATTGCTATTAGTCAATTAATGGGGAGATAATCGATAATTGAATCGAATTGAAACCGAATCGGACTGGAAAAATTAATCGTTAGATTAATCGATGCATCGAAAAAATAATCGCTAGATTAATCGTTTAAAAAATAATCTTTATCCCAGCCCTAATTGATATCAAAATAGGTAAAACTTATTTCAAAGTTGCATACACCATTATGTTTTTGTAAAGATCACATTAGTTAACTGTAGGCCTATGAATTACTTTCATGTTGTTTTTCTCTATCATCTTATAACAGATTATTATTTGATAACACCATTCAAAAGAATATTCAACATGAATATCCCTTTGTTTTATGATTTTTTTTTAACTCCATTTGTATTCATAAGTTTTATTGGCTTTTTTATTGGCCAGCAGCAGTCCTTAAACATAAAATACACATAATATACACACAATATATTTAGTTTGTAATTATCAATAAAGTACCCCTATTATGGACTTTTGAAAATTACCTTTCATGCAGTGTGTAATGTAACTGTTTGTGAATGTAAATAGTCTGCAAAGTTGTAAAGCTGAAAGTGCTTCATAAAGTTTACTCAAAGTCGACTCTGAACCACTCAAACGAGTCTTAGGACTTTAAATCTATTTTCGTGAGGTTCACACATCACAACTTTATAACATTTACATAATGCTCGCTTACACAGCTTGAGAACCTAAATATGACTATTTCACTAAGTCTTAGTGCCTCCAAGATTACATCTAAGCCAAAACATTGACTTGACATTAGGGGATGGATGTGGCGGTGACTTCTTCCAGTACAACCTCCTGAAGGGATGCAGGGGCCTCAGGAAACTGCAACAACACCACAATCCATGGCAGGTGAGTCGCTCGCTGCGTGAGGAGAGTGAGTCGCTCGCTGCGTGAGGAGACACAAAATTATATCCTGAGAAAAGTGTATTTTGAGGGGTATAGCGCCATAGACCTCCATTCATTCTGCACTTGTCCTGTGAGCGCCCTCATGTGGAGCCAGAGTGGAACTCCAATCAGTTCAGAAGCCGGAAGTTTACTGAGAGTGTAACTTCTCCCCTTATTAGACATTCTCTGTCATTAGTTTGTGTTTAAGCCCTCATGTTTGCCATGTGTCTTTGTCAAGTATTGTTTCCTGTAGTCTACTGTTTTGTAAGTTCATGTCTTTATTTTGAGTTTTCATGTCATGTTTTTGTTTCATGTTTGGTTTTGTTTGTTAATAAACTGCACTTGGGTTCTTTACAACTTTACCTCCAGTGGATACCCTTAGACTGGTCAGGATGGAAAACAGAAACTTGAAAACACGTAAAATGAAATATGACAACTAGTTTTTCAACATTTAATTCACATAACTTTTCTATCACTCTGCCACATATATAATTAAAATCAAAGCATTATGTATAAGTAACTAATGTGAATTATTAACATAAACACATAAAAAGACAGAAAAAAACATTTACATAAGAGTTAAACTCAGCTCAAATCAGCTGCAAGATCCTCAACACAAAAACAACTAACACTAAAATACTTTCACTTACTTTCTTCCGTGTCACATGAATAAAAAAAATAAAAAAGACGAGCCTATTCAGAGAGATCAAAGAAAACCACAAACACTGTGGTTGCAAAGCAAGCTTGCAACATGCTTCTAGCTCTGCAAGCTTCTTTTGCAAGTGTAGCGGTTGTTCCTCTGCGTTGTTATTTTGGATGTTTTGAATAAAAGGATTTCCCACACAAAGCTGGTCGTGCAAAAGATGAATTTAATTACAATGCCTGTGTGATAAAACACATAAACAAACAGGCACTGTTAACCGCAGCTCTTTTACCTCTTCTCAAGTGACATTGCAGGAAAGAGAGACACACACTTCGCCACACACATACACAATATATGTAATAATATCAATAGTATAAATAATAATTATTATAATAATCAATTCACAAAAATGACATTGTATGCAAATAATTAAAAACAGCATTACAGTGTTTCTTAGATCCCAATTAACATACCTGTGTGATAAAACGCATAAACAAACAGGCACTGTTAACCGCAGCTCTTTTACCTGTTAACCACAAAATACATGTTTAAATACACCAGTAAGTTCATTTTCAAACAGAATATCCACTGGTAATCTTGGTGTTCGGCCGAACATCAAGAGAAATGGTGGAAACCCAGTGGTCTCGTGTCTTGTACAATTGTACGCGAAAGTAAGAGTGTTCAACAACTGCGGCCACTTGACTTTAGATCTTGGAGGCAGCGAACGAATCATATCACCTAGAGTACGATTGAATCTCTCTGTTTGTCCGTTACCCATGGGATGATATGGGGTTGTGTGCGATTTTCCCACACCCGACAATCTCAACAGTTCGACCATGAGTGAGCTCTCAAAGTTCGCACCCCTGTCGGAATGTATTCGACCCGGAAACCCATAAATACAGAAAAACTTGTTCCACAAGACACATGCAACAGCTTCTGCAGTCTGGTTCGGACACACATAAGCACGAGCGAGCTTTGTGAAATGGTCAGTAACCACTAGCACATTTACCGTCTTGTTGTTAGAATCTTCCGCTGACCAAAAGTCAATACACACCATTTCAAGAGGGGCACTCGTGTAAATCGACACGAGTGGAGCCCTTGCCTCAGGCTCAGGCCTTTTACTCAAAATACACCTCTTACACTCATTAACGTACATCTTTATGTCCTCTTCCATAGACTCCCAGAAGAACCGTTGCCTAGCCAGCCATAGTGTGCGATGCTTACCCTGATGACCAGCGTTATCATGCACCCCCTTCAGAACAGTACCTCGAAGAGCTGTCGGCACCACAAACTGGTAAGTCTTTTTCTTAGACACTGGATTCTTAGAAACACTGGATTCTTAGAAACTCTGTACAAAACACCCAACCTTAAGGTAAGTTTACCCCATTGGCACAGTATCTTCACAGTTCTTTTAGACTCAAACACTTTTTCTCTGCGAGACGGACGTCTTTCTCTCTCCACAAAGAACTTTACTCTGTCAATCGCAGGATCCTGACTCTGTTTCACCAGCAATTCATCATGGGTAAGACTAGGGAGCTCACTCTGCTCTACATCCCCCAAACTCTCTAAATGCTGCACAAACGACATACTTCTAATGGCTGCACCATGCTCCCAGTCACAGTGAGAATGAAGAACAGCTGACAAATCTTGGTGAGGGACTTTTCCAGTAAAGTGAGTGGACCCTACATTCACATTTCCATCTGTAGACTCCAACAGGCCCTCTACCTCTTCACCATCCGGACGTTCACACGAAAAATGGAACATGTCTTGCACCCGCTCAACAGCGACAGACTCAGCCTCATGCAACAAAATATCATAAGGTGTCCTTGTCAATCTGTGCAAAATTCTCGAAGTCACAAACGCTACCCTGCTTAATGCATCTGCCACGACATTTTGTGGTCCAGGGATGCAGATAAGGCGTTGTCGGGAAAATTCGTCTCGCGGTCCTACCCCAAAGCAACAAATAAAATAAAATTCCTTATCAAAATTTATAAGGAAAGACAAGTATTTTGTTTAGGCTTGGCTTGTAGGGAATTCCAAACCTGCGTATATTCTAACGCACTTAACTATAGAACCCATTCTAAATGCGCATGTGACCGCCATCAGCGTTTCTCACAGGTTCGCGTTTAAAGTCTGTGTAGAGAGAATGGTGTCGTCTTAGCGGCCCCTAATTTAATAACAAATGATCATTGCGACGGAACCAAATCAATTAAAACTAACTTTAGATGGAAATAACTTAACTCTGCTGTAAAGCCGAAACAATCTCTGTTACCTTAAATTATACGCTTATCTCTGTAAAGCTGCTTTGAGACAATCTACATTGTTAAAAGCGCTATATAAATGAAGATGACTTGACTTGACTTGACTTGAGGGATATACTGAATGTCAAAATCATAAGGCGCAAGCTTCGCTACCCACCGTTGTTCACACGCATCCAACTTGGGCTTTGTGAGGATGTACTTAAGTGGGTTATTATTAGTCCACACAGTAAACCTGTGTCCCCGCAGCCAATGGCTGAATTTATCACAAATAGCCCACTTCATTGACAAAAACTCAAGTCTATGTGCTGGATACTTTGACTGCGCTTGATTCAAAGATTTTGACGCGAAAGCAATAGACCTTTCCACAGCACATCCCTCCTGAACCTGCGACAAAACAGCCCCTAACCCACTAGTGGAGGCATCCACAGACAACATAAACGGCTTAGAAAAATCTGGGTGTGCAAGCAAAACCTGACTCACCAAAGCAGACTTCAAACTCTCCAGAGCTGCTCTGCACTCATCAGTCCAATCCACCGGAGAAAGTGTACGACTTCTTTTCAGTCGTTTCACACCTTTCCCCATTCTGGGTCTTTTTTGTCCTGTCAAAACCTGAAACAAGGGTTTAGCCAACATAGAACAATTTTCTATGAAATGCTGATAGTACACCACCATACCTAAAAAGGATCTGATTTTCTTTGCTGATGGCGTAACACAATCACTCTCCATCAAATCTTTTTCAGATATACTCACAATGGCATCAATATTTGCTGGGTCACTGGCCACCTCCTTTTCAGACACAATATGACCCAAAATTTTTACAGACTTCCTCAAAAACCTACATTTTGAAGGAGACAATTTCAAATTGTGGTCTTTTAGACGCCGAAACACCATCTCAAGCCTTTCCAAACTCTCTTCCCCAGACTTCCCGAAAACCAATAAATCAAAAAATGCAAAAAATGTTGCTGGGCTGTTGCACAATCCCTGGGGTAATCGATTATATTCGTGAAGCCCTAATGGTGAACAGAACGCCGTGAACCTCTTGTCATCTTCATGCAACGGGACGTTATAATACCCAGAAGTCAGATCCATGGTACTAACGTACACGTTCCCACCCAACGCTGCAAGGACATCTGCTTGGTGAGGAAGAGGATGAGCATCCTTCAATGTGCATGCGTTCAACCAACGGAAATCAGTGCATATCCTTAAGTCACCATTTTTCTTCCACTCTAAGACCAATGGAGACGCAAACTTACTGCTCGATTTCCTTATAATGTCCTTCTCCATTTCGTCTAAAGTCTCTTCCAACTTCAAGTAATGGGCGGGAGAAAGACGGCGGTATGGAAGGCAAAAGGGCTTGTCATCTGTAACTCTGATACGATTACAAAACCCCTTTGCTTCACCACAGTCCAAACTGTGACTGGAAAACACACACTCATATTTCTCGACTAGGTCAACAAGTTTGTTTTGCCAAAAGGATGACACCTCGCAATCTTTGACATTAAGATTGTTCAGCCCCAGGTCATCCAACCTGCTGTCACCTACTGAACCCTCTCCAGATGTAGAGTCTCTCACTGTTAGACTACCACGCGACCTGTCAGAACGTACCGCACCCGCATTTTGGCTAACCACCCAGTCAGTCGTTTGTTCGAGGTCCTCTAAAGCAACACAAGGATACACATCGGCCACCTTCGCGTTTTTCCTCAAAAAAATTTCTGCATTGGTCGGGTTGATCATTTTTACTGGCAGCCAACCATCACCCCACAAAGGTGAAACAACCCTCCCAACCAGCACATTCCGATGCACGCAATGTGAAGTACTTGGTTGGATGACTACTGTGCTCCCTACGGACAGCACCGACCCTGGGGGCAAACGACCCCAAACAAAGTGTTCACTCCTTGGCTGGAGTGTCACAGCTGACCTCAGTCTCAGAGTACACACCTTGTTGGGAATCAAATCACCCCTCCATCTCTCAATACAAGAAAGCATGCGCAAAAATTGGCTATTTTCCGATTGTATAGCCGTGTCTGGTCTATTTACCACCCTCCAAAACTGCTCTGTATGCTTCATCTGACTTATTAGAGGCTTCAAGACATTTGTGCCGAGTATAATTGGGTCTTTTTGACCCCTCACAATCAAAACCGGTACATTGAAACTGACCTCATAAACTTCAAGCTTCAGATTCCATACACCATCTGGAGTAGTTTGTTTTCCACCGCAACCCACCATGACAATATCAGAAGAACTCAGGATATCCTGGTCCAGCACCCCAGCGTCTCTGAGTTGAGGAACTACGTCCGCGCTCAGAGTAGTCATCATGGAGCCACTGTCCAACATCCCCTGAAGCTCAACTCTGTCCTGCAATAACACACTTGCATAAAACAAACTGCTACTTTGATCAACTTGCATGTTGTTCTGAAATACTACTGTTTTTGTTTTGCCAATGCTTTCACGGTAAAAGGAATAAACAGACTCAAGATCAGTCTCAGAGGAATTACTACACAGCCCCACCTCATCCTCTGCCCGAAGGGAGCGGCCTAGTTTCCCTGAGACGTGACCTTGTCTTGCTGACCGGAGCCCACCCAGGACGTAGTTCTGTGACTGTCGCAGTTGTAGCTTGCGTGTCCAGCTGCGAAACACTTGAAACACAAGTTATACATTTTGCAATGAGCAGTCGTGCTATGTTCACTGCTGTGACGCACTCTATATTCTCAAATCTTATTGCCCGTACGTTTAGGCCAGGGACCCCGCACAGACAGAGTTGCACACTAATGATTTTTCCTGCAAATACAAGACTTTGTCCAATGCATTCTCGTCAGTTACGCCCGCACCCTTTTCAGACTTAGAAGGCGAGATAGACACATCAACATCTGGCTCTGAGACAAACGTGGTGAATTGTTTGACCGCTTGATTTGTTAACAAAATGACGACAGAGTTGCGACGGTTAGGGAACTTTGAAAACAAAGAATGGCGGCTGCTGGAGAACAGCGGTCTTTTGAATTGGCTTGCAGTTAAGTTTTTCTTTGAGAAAAGAGCAAAGAACGGCACTTCAGTCATTTTTAAAAAAGGAAGATGTGTTCAGAGTTTTGCCGACTGGATACGGAAAAAGTTTAATATACCGATCAGAGCCATAGAGAGATATTCATTCTGATACCGATTAGCTCCGCTTGTTGCTCTGATTGGTTGTAGCGCTGTCCTATTGCGTGCAGAGGGATTTTGAGAGACAGACGTTTATCCCGCCCCTCGGATGAAGCCGTGTCTATGGAGAGTTGCCAGACCTAACATCTTGATGTAGGTCTGGCTTGCCAGGCTAACTCGCAGGACCACTGATGGGCAGTAACGCGGTACTGTAATCCGATTACTTTTTTTCAAGTAACGAGTAAAGTGAGGGATTACAATTGCAAAAACAGTAATTAGATTACTGTTACTTCCCCGTAAGCAGGCTGCGTTAACTGCGTTATACTGCGAGACTGTCTCGTAACGTGAGTCGTGATTGGTGAGTGACATGACATGAGCGCCGCGAAGTCAGTGGTAAACACTATGGCAGGCGATCGGGTTCAAAAGTCTTTAAACGAAACGTGTGAATTTAGACCGCGTCAACAAGCACCGTTTGTCCGTGTTCAGACGTCATGTTTATTCATGAACGATGTCGTAATGGTATACTGGTATGCAAACATCAGACGTTATATATTCATGAGGGATAGTGCATTGGTACGTTGTGAGTGATGTCAGTCTTATGTCATGATTTGTCATGCCTTTTTAAGTTGTTCGTTAATGTTCTTTCTCAAGGTAGAAAAGTCAACAGCTTAAACGATGGCTCTTAGAAAGGCTCTTTTATTTTAGCAAACTGCCAAAAAACCTTTTCAGGCTGTGTGCAGCTGAACCAAGAAAAGCTTAAGATTGCATGGAGCTAATAAGCATGAAGAAAAAGACTGCAATTAAAAAACAAAACAAGAGAAAATTAATGTCTCCTGTCTTAATGTAAACCCTGTCCACCACCCCCAAAGGTTTCACAAAGTTATTCTTGCCACTGTAACTTATGGCTTCCTAAAGACAGGTTTATGGGTAAATAAATTAATAATAATAAAAAAATATATACCAGGGCTCAACATTTAAGCATTTTAATTTGTCCTTCGGTTGGTCATTCACTTGTCCGAGTGAAAACATTTGTTTGAACAGGAAAAAAAAATGATTTTTTTGTGTGTGTGTTGTAATATAATTTATTCCGAATCAGTATTCTCATCAGTTCAGCCAGCTTTAACATATATAAATCGGCATATTTATGATATTATAACCTTTATAAAGGGGGTTTTTCCCTAATTGTTTGCTTCATCTTTCATTTAAAATTCTTAAATTTGATCAATAAATTAAAATAGAATAATAAGATGCTAAAGGGCTGTTACCAATCAAATTAAACTGCATTAAATAATGTAATGAGATTATTTAAAATATTTTTTGAATATACAAATAAGAAATATTATTTGTACACAGAAATCATATTTATAAACCGTCAGTAGGAGGCGGCAGGCGACCGTCTTAATGAGTGAGTCATTGATGCAATGTGCATAAAGTTAAAATACTGAAACTAATAAAACAAGTTTTACAAAAAAGAATGTTTCATTTGATTCAGTTTAAGATGATGGAATATGCAGAAAGAATAGAATTAGGCTGAAAGGTCTATTGCTTTATAGTGTATTCAGGTCGTGCATCATGTTTTTGAAATGTAACTTATGGCGCTTTTCCATTACCAGTACCAGCTCAACTCGTCTCGACTCGGCTCGCTTTTCGCTCCGTTTTCCATTGCAGATAGTACCTCCACAATAGTACCTGGTCGTCATAGCAACGCCACAGAAAATTGCCGTGACTTAATCTTCTACGTGACACACACCCGCTACCCACACACACAGGACAATGGAGGAAATCGAGTGTATGCTGTTTCTGGATGTGTTTTTTTTGGTTTTTGCTGTTTTTTATTCAGGATACTCCATCTGGCGCGTGCAATGATGACGCAGTGAATAGTGATGATTCTCTCTGACCAATCAGCAGTCTGCCGTGTTTTCACGTCACATTTTAGTATCGCCTCAGCTTGCTCAGAACCTCGCCAGAGGTGATACGAAAAAAAGTACCTGGAAGCAGATGCAGTTACAACTTTTACACAGTGGAAAACCAAACAAAGGCGAGTCGAGCCGAGTCGAGCTGGTACTGTGTAGTGGAAAAGCGCCATTAGTAAAGTAACTAGTAAAGTAACTAATTACTTTTGAAAATAAGTAATCAGTAAAGTAACTGGATTACTTTCTTGGAGAAGTAATCAGTAACTAATTACTATTTCCAAGTAACTTGTCCAACACTGTGCAGAGCGTGAAAGCACCGAAGTGACTGAAGGATTGCCGTAATCAGTATCTCTGTGTATGACGTCATTGACATTTTAAAATACTTTTTAAAGCAAAAAGTGACTCTAAAAAATCTAACACCCAGCAATGTGTAATTTCTTTGCATCTCCTTTTGAATACAACATTCAAATTACTAGACAAAAAATTATATCTTGAGAAAAGTGGATTTTGAGGGGTATAGCGCCATAGACATCCATTCATTCTGCACTCGTCCTGTGAGCGCCCTCATGTGGAGCCAGAGTGGAACTGCACTCGTCCTGTGAGCGCCCTCATGTGGAGCCAGAGTGGAACTGCAACCAGTTCAGAAGCCGGAAGTTTACTGAGAGTGGAACTTCTCCCCTTATTAGACATTCTCTGTCATTAGTTTGTGTTTAAGCCCTCGTGTTTGCCATGTGTCTTTGTCAAGTATTGTTTCCTGTAGTCTACTGTTGTGTAAGTTCATGTCTTTTTTTTTTAGTTTTCATGTCATGTTTTTGTTTCATGTTTGGTTTTGTTTGTTAATAAACTGCACTTGGGTTCTTAACAACTAACCTCCAGTGGATACCCTTAGACTGGTCAGGATGGAAAACAGAAACTTGAAAACACGTAAAATGAAATATGACAACTAGTTTTTCAACATTTAATTCACATAACTTTTCTATCACTCTGTCACATATATAATTAAAAACAAGCATTATATATAATGTGAGTAACTAATGTGAATTATTAACATAAACGCATAAAAAGACAGAAAAAAAAAAACATTTACATAAGTTAACCTCAGCTCAAATCAGCTGCAAGATCCTCAACACAAAAACAACTAACACTTTCTTTCTTCCGTGTCACATGAATAAAAAAAATAAAAAAGACAACAGCATTGCACGTCACAAGCTTATAAATAGACACAGCAGCCAGAGAACATTCACTCGCTCCTAACCGAATTGAAGATACAGAGAGGGAAGACTTCCACACTCAGGTCTGACTTCATTACTCATTATTACTAGTATTTCTCATTCATTACTGTGTGTGTGTGTGTGTGTGTGTGTATATATATATATATATATATATATATATATATAGGCTATATCAGAAAAAGATTATGCAAATTGCACATAATACATATTGTAAAACTTTTTTCAGTGTAAATTTGGCGTAATTAACTGTCAGCATCTTCACCTACAAAGTACTGTTATTTTTACAGCTTTTACCATAAAAATCGTCCTGTAATTTATCTGTAAAATGCTGGCAGCACAGTTGCACTAAATTAAAAGCCAAGTTAATTAATTTCATTTGCAGGTGAACAGTTTGATTGGCTCTTGACCTTTGATTTTATTACATTAGCTTTTTTGTCTGCTGTAAAGTGTTTATAAGACACGTTTGCAAAGGCAAAAAAAAAAAAAAAAGGGCACGGGATTTCCTGCTGTCTTGCCTTGCCCCAGAAACCGCTGCTGCATAGGAAATGTTACTTTGACAAAACTGATCGACAAGGCAAAAAAAAAAAAAAAGTCAGTGTAGTCAAAAAACAGTGTAGTTCCTATCAGTCGTTTGTTGTAGTCCTTAAAAAACTATTTCTTTAAAAGCAAATATCTCCCTTTGCATTGAACCACTGTCTCATCCGTTATTGAGAGTGTTATGTTGTTAACCCTAGTGAAAAAAAAGTATGCTAAGTATACTTGCAGCCAGACTAATTGTCAGTATACTTCATGGGCCCTATCTTGCACCCAGCGCAATTGACTTTGTACAGCGACGCATGTGTCATTCCTATTTTGCACCCGCGCTCAGCGGACTTTTCCCTACATAGATGCATGTCGGTAAACTAGGAAATACACTTGCGCTCCCGGGGGCGGTTCAGCGAAAAGAGGAGGCGTGTTCCGGCGCAAACGTTCCCTGGTGCTATTTTGCAGGTTTAGAAAACAATTCCTCCACTGACCGAAAAAAACTAGTTTAAAATCAGTGGCGCGCTGCGCATGTTATTCATATGCTATTTTAAGGGCGCATGTAGCATGTGCACAACACGCATACACTTTGATTCTCTAATCTACACAGAAGCATTTTCATTTTTGCAAATCATACATTATAGATAGACAGATAGATACAATTTATTATAAAAGCATAAATCTAGCTTACACATTTACCCAAATTATTATACGCCTGTTTAACCGAAGCTAATCTGGGTGTGTTTCTCCATCCCCAATGTCACTTCTCTGTGTTTTACGGCCCTGATGAGTACGTCGGTCTCCTCGGCTGTGAACCGCTCCTGGCGCGCGTCTGGCAAATCCGCCGTTATAATAGCAATCCGCCATGGAACAAGCGCGCCTGCTCTTAAAGGGAATGTGAGATGACGCTCTGATTGGTTTATTTCATGTTACGCCCAAACCACACCTATGAGTAATGAAGCGACTTCAGACCAACACATTTTAGATTTGCGTCGGGCGCAAGAGTCATTTATCCCGCCGGTATAATAGCAACAGCGCCCGAGATCCGCCCACAAAGTTACTTGCGTTTCGCATTTGATACTTGCGCTTCAGATCGTTACAATAGGGCCCCAAGTGTGTTAATGATTAGGCTAGTTAACTTGAAGTGTGCTATTTTGGATAATTTTTTTTGTACTAAGTGTATTTTAGTTATAATTAAATTATACTAAAGTATAACTTTAAGTGTATTTAGTGTACTTTTTGATGCTAAATTGAGACAATTTCAAGTATACTTAGTACACTTTAAGTACATGCGTATTTTCATGCTTGATTAGTGATATTTTAGCGTACTTTTTTGTATTACAAGTACATTACAAATGAATTAAGAGTGTCTTACGAACAAACAAGAAATATACCATAAATATATTATTTTTGAGTAAAAAAAAATACTTTCTTCCCCAAAGCTGAATGCACTTGTCAGGGTCATTACAATAAATAACATGTAACTTCAATACCACACAGATACACATAATGAACTCAAACAGTGTTTATTAAATCCTCACATGGTTTTAGCATTGAAAAACAGAACAAAATGCACCATGTTTTAAAAAAAAAAAGAATGCTGGAAAAGCAAGCAAACTTTAATTTTTCTTGCTAAATTGCTCATTGTTGCACTTGCGCCTGATGGCCGCTCCCACTTCCGACGGAGTTGTGTGTGGAAACTCCACAAGAACAGTGTCTGTTAACAAAGTAAAATAGGGAAGGTCAGAGGGCATGTTCATACAACTTTTACTTTTCACTACATCAGACATTAATGTTTTATACCCAAAATTCTTAATAAAAGTACATCGTGAATAGCAGTGAGGAAATGTATCAGTATGTCATGTCAATGTTGCTTCCAGTGTGTTAATCAAACAGAGTATACAAGAGAAGAAACATCACAATAAAAATCAAATGATACAACGTCATTCAAGTTGAAAAGTATATTTATATTATAGATCAGACTAAATTGTAATAGAGACATGTACATTTTCTATAAGGCTGCTTTGAAATGGCATGTATTGTGAAAAACACTTTACAAAATAATTTGAATATTTTATTTTATAAATAGTCCAAAAAAAAAAGACAGGTTAGAAATTCTATTGGAAACACAGTCCCCAAAGTTAAAGAAATAAAAGAAAATACATATACAAGAAGTACAAAAGGTCTCTGCACGGGGATGACATTTATAGATGGATGTCTTTGGATGCACCAAAATACTGGCTGGCATGATAACTACCAGTCTGAAGCATTTCACTATTAGGCGGACATTTCAGCCACCTGAGCAAAAACACTCTTTATACCAGACTTGTACAGTGCATACACAAAAACGTGTGTAACTTTTAACTTTAATGTGCTCTTTATATTTGATTTGACCCTTGATATAACAAAATTATGAAAACATTTTTACAGTATAATACACTGCCGTTCAAAAGTTTGGGACCTTTAAAGAAGTTTCTTAGGCTTATCAAGGCTGTATCTATAATATTTAAATAAATATTTAAAATAAAAGTTTTCTATTTTAATATACTTTAAAATATAATTTATTCCTGTGAAGCAAAGCTGAATTTTCAGTGTCACATGATCCTTCAGAAATCATTCTAATATGCTAATTTATAATGTTGGAAAAACATTATTTCAGGATTATTTGAGAAATAAAAAGTTAAAAAGAACATTGTTTATTCAAAATAGAAATTTTGTGTTACAATATACACTACTATTCAAACTATGTTTGGGGTCAGTAAATTATTTCTTTCTTATTTATTACTTTTTTTTTTAATTAATACTTTTATTCAGCAAGGATGTGTTAAATTGATAAAAAAAGTGATAGTAAAGTGTTAGAAAATATTTGTTTTTAATTAATGCTGTTCTTTTTTACTTTTTATTAGCATAATCAATGAATCAAAGAAAAAAGTTCCAAAAAATATTAAGCAGCACAACAGTTTCAACACTGATAATAAATCAGCATATTAGAGTGATTTCTGAAGATCATGTGAAACTGAAGACTGGAGTAATGATGCTGAAAATACAGCTTTGCTTTACAGGAATACACTATATTTTAAAATATATTAAATTAGAAAACCAATATTAGAAATTGCATTAGCCTAAGAGTTCACAATATTGCAGTTTTTTTTGTGTGTGTGTGTGTGACTACACTAAAAAACAAGGTAAATTATTTATTTGGTTTATAATATAGGCCTAACATAATGTTATATATCAAAACAATGAATCATTAAAGCATCCCTTTTATTCAGTAAATAGCAATTAGCTTTGTGTCTCTCTCAAATTCTTTACAAAACTTTTCATTGCTGTCCAAAATAAATATCCCAATTAATCTATATACAACTGAATCAAAATTTGAACTAAATCGCAAGCTTGAATCAAAATCAAAACATGAAATTGATGACAATACTCAGCCCCCAAGGAGTGCTGTATAAAGAGCAGGAGGGAGAGAGAAAGGGAGACTCAACTGTTAAATTAATACATATTAGGGAGATGTATCTATGAGTAAAACATTTTATCCCAATATGACAGTAATGTGCATAAAACAAGCTTTTTTGGGGAAAACAATGTAGTCTGTAAGTTTCACTATGGAGTTGTATGACAGTCGGTTAAAATTTGTGGTTACTCTTGTAGCCTTACAGTGCTGAATTGTCATTTCAGTTTGTCCTGCATTTTTAAACCTTTGCCAGTTTAATCTTTCAATCAATTGTAAGCCATTTAAAGGCAATTAAATGTGAAAGGGACTCAATTCATTACTTGCTTGCTGTTCTGACAGATGGATCACTTTAATATTGATCCATTTTACCATAAAGTTACAAGGTAGAGATTCTGCATTCTAAACATCTATGAATTAACTATGGGTCTCAGCCCTTAATTGTAACATACCATTTCAATTTCACTGGGCACAGAACTAGAGGCAGACATTCCTAATGAGGGGGTCCCACCGGATGAGGGAATCAATGACCGGACACACTGCACACACTCCTTCATTAATTTAATCATTTCTGGGAGCTCTATGTGACAGTAAAGGGGAAAAGGGTAAGTTAGTGTTGTTTGACAAAAATAAAAATAAAATATGACTCACCATTTCAGGACCGTGCATCTCTGATGATTATACTGTGTGTGTGTTGGAAAAAAGCAAAACATAGATGAGCGGAGTTTAGCCACTGTAGTGGACACCAGGGCTGGACTGGGACAGAAAATCGGCCCTGGCATTTTGGCCCAGACTGGCCCACTACATATGATCATAAACACCACCCATCTTTGAACGCCTTTGAATATGTTTTTGTTCAACTCCTATTCATTAAAACCACTAATGCCATGTAATGAGTGAGTATAAACGAGTGAGAGTTAACAGATGAAATAAGTACAAAATTGTAATTTATTAATACAATTGAAGTATACTCCACAGTGATGCATCCAAAAAACAAGATAAGCTGCATTGGCATAGCAATACCAGTGTTTCTCACAGGAATTTTGGTAAAACTGTGATGGCGGACCTCAGTCTTTCTATGGGGGTTTGGGGGCATGCCCCCCCTTAGAAAATTTTGTGCATTTTAATGTTAAATTCATCAATCTGGTGCAGTTTGAGGGTTCAAAATTAAAAGCTCCAACCCATATTCAGTGTGCAAATTAAACAAAGAAAAATTCAAACCGCTTTTAGTAACAGTGTCTGTCTGTATTACTACATAATCATAGTTATAATATTAATCTCATGACAGTAGCCTAATAGCCATATATTGTAAAACAAATGCACTGAAAAATAAAGAAAACTTTATATTTAGTTTTGTACTAATTTCTATACTTGAAAGAGATCAGCACATGATCTTTTATTTTGATGGAAACTGCATCAAGCTTTTATTTTGGCGGAAAACATGGATAAAAACGCGTCTCATTAAACTTCTAGTAAATTTCTGTAATCGTCAAATATGCAGATGTGGAAATAATGCGTAACTGGGTTATGGGTTCCTACACTCATGACATAGCCTAAGTGTTTTGAAAGTAGTTCTGCTTACCGCGTACTCTACACTTTCTCATCTCTCTCTCCTGATCCTATTACACACTATTTCTCTGCACATTCCTTGCGTTTCTCTCAGACTATTTTTTTTGACAGATACACACTTGACACTGCACGCTCATTCAAAGCCCAAAGGGGGAGGTTTTTAAAGCTGTGATTGGGCCAGCCCAGTGTCAATCAAGAAAACAACCAATGGGCCGCTGATCTACGCGTTTCATGGGCCGGTCTGTCAGTGGAAAAAATAACGCTTACTTTTTTTGACCAATGCATTACATCGGCACAAACCCAGCGCCGCCTATTAAACAAAACAAAACGAATGGGCCGCCGATGTACGAGTTTTATGGGCCGTTAAAAAAAGAAAAGTATGAGATGTATCGGCCCAAAAAGCACGTCGGCCCACCGGGCATTTGCCCGGTATGCCAGATTACCAATCCAGCCCTGGTGGACACGCACCGTTACTGAGCAATGATGCAAACCTATGAAGGTATTTTTTTGGTGCAAATCAACTGAACGCCTGTGACAGTGAAATTTGTAGTTGTAGCCACACATGTGTATTAGTAAATTTGAGAAATGTTTTAAGAGTTGCAAACTTGTAGACTTTTTTTTCTCTTCCACAAACACAACTAAAAAACACCTTCTTAAATTCTTTAAGAAGAATTTCTTCACCTTCTCAAATGGCCGTTACACCTTCTCAAATTCTTCATTGCAGGTTCACAAATCCTATTCTACAAATCACAAATTAAGAAACTCGTACACTCACATTTTTGCTACAGTTGCTGCAGTGAATATGGTGCAAAACGCATTCACACACCCGCATCAAAAAATGTGAAGTCACGGAGAAGTTTTGCTCATTCGCAAATTAGTATGTGAATTCATCCAAAGAGAGTTGCACACTTGTAGAATATTTTCTCACAAATGTCTTGTATATTTTCTAGCACAAACACAAGTACATAACTACAACTGCTTGAATCTGCTGCGACGAATCTCAAACACTGTTTTTCGCTTACAAGTGACAAGTTTCACGTGCTCTCCCTTTTGCACCATTGATAAATGCGAAATGTGGAGCAAAAGTGAGTTGTGCATCTGTAGAGGCAGTGGGCGGAGCCTACATGAATATTCATGAGTTTCCCGGGCATGCGCGCGGATCTGATCATTTTAGTTCACGCTCCTCGTTTCTCAGCAGGTTTAATGGATTATTTAAAAAAAGGTAAATATAGTTTCAGCGTGAACTTAAACTACAATTGTGTATCGTTTCGTAATTTGCACGTTTTGTGCATTCATCAATGACTGAATGATTGCAGGCATTCACTTCGTGTAGGCCTATATAAAGCACCTTGCGAAGCTTTAAAACTGTGTATTTTACTAATTGTTATAATTTGTTGATTGCAATAAAATACCACACAGTAAAATTGATTTTATATAATCAAGGGTCAAGAACCCAACTAAAGCAAACACTGATCACCATAGTGGTTATATCAAATGAAACTCAGTAAATCATCATCATATAAACCTCTGCTAATTCTCAATAACAACTTTTGTAGACGTCTTACAGAAATAAAGTCAGTCTGGTCAGTAATAAGTAAAGATGGTAATGCTGTTTGTGGAGTTTTTTAATCCTCTGCTGAGATCTTGAGAGATTTAATGTCTTCTTTTATCTTCAGTTGATTTCATCTAAGGCTGTGGTTGAAGTCAGTTGTAGTTTTTGTGTTTCTCTTTGCTTCAGTGATTTTGCTCGTTAACAGCAGGTGTTCGTCACTAATGCTCAGTCATTACTTAATTAATCACTTAATTTATCACATAATTAATCACTTAACTTCTTGACTGCAATGTACATCTAAAATTAAACAAATAAAGGTAATCGGTGTCCTCAAATGAAATGAGTTATCTTAACTTTTGGGGTTTTTCAGTGTGAGGAAAAATGCATTGTCGATCAGCGCCACCTTGCGTGAATTAGCCGAAGGAGATCTATCGTTTCGCGTTTGGTGTGAAAGCTCCATTCATCAGCGATTCGCCTTGTTTTCTCGTGTCAAGTTTAGTGTGAAAGGGCTTTTAAAGGGATAGATCACCCAAAAATTTTAATTAGCCTATGATTTACTCACCCTCAAGCCATCCTAGTTGTATATGACATTCTTTTTTCAGACGATTACAATCAGAGTTATATTAAAAAATGTCCTGGCTCTTCCAAGTTTTGTAATGGCAGTGAATGGCCGGTTTCTGTTTTGATGTCCATAAAAGTGCATCTATCCATCATAAAAGTGCATCTATCCATCATAAAAATACTCCACATGTCTCCAGGGTGTTAATAAAGACCTTGTGAAGCGAAGCAATGCGTTTGTGTAAGAAAAATATCCATATGTAAAACTTTATCGACTAAAATAACTAGCTTCCGACAGACAGCAGTGCGCATCGATTTACGCGAAAGACTAACCCTTGAACTTGACGCACAATGTAATGACGAACATGAAAGCGCAGAGGATAGAGCAAAACAAAACATCAATCACGAATTAGAAGTATAAATCGAGAACTTTTTGAGAGAAATGTCGGAGGAACTTGAGTTTGTTGCCCAGCCCTGCTTGTTTGAACCGCGAGAGGCGTCACAGCTTACGCTACTCCTACGACATACATCGCCAAGTGTTACTCTTTTGGCATTAGTCGACTTGCGTATTTTTCATACACAAATGTATCGCTTCACTTCAAGAGTTCTTTATTAACCCCCCAGAGCTGTGTGGAGCACTTTTGTCATGGATGGATGCACTTTTAGGGCGCTTTCACACTTGGTTCGATTGCCTGTTCCGAACCCGAGTTTGATTGCTCCCCCCTCCCCCTGCCCCCGATGGACTGTTTTCACATTATATTATTTATATCCGAACCGCGGTACGCTTGCGTCATCAGGCTGCAGCTGGCGTAATGGTGTTGCTTGGTAACCGCGAATGAAAAGGCGCCCAAATGGATAGACTTGCTTGGTTGACATTTGTTCTTCTTTTTTTTTTAACCTTTGGTTTTGTTTTCAACATAAACATACAGAAACACACTTCTGTCTGCCGCAAAAATTCTGAAAACATTTCAAAGATAGCGGGCTGTCCGCCGAAGACACATTATACGTCATCAGTAGCGGTTCACTTCCGCGGTTTGGTTCGATTGCGTTCATATCAGCAGCGAACCGTACCCGTGTTCACATGAACCGCACCCCAGACCACCTTTTTAATCGGACTCGAGTACGGTTCGCGGGTACGCACCCGAGTTCGGAAGACAGCGTTCACATCATCCAAATGAACCGAACTATGACATCATTCGAACCCGGGTGCGCACCAAAAGTGCTAGTGTGAAAGCACCCTTAAAGACTTCAAAACAGAAACCAGCCAAAAAAAAAAAAAATGATATAAAAAGAGTTAAGAGCCCAACTAATGTAAACAATAATCAGTTATGGTGACTTCAAATGAAATAGAGTTAAACCTCTCTTAGTTCGCAATAACTTTTAACAGAAATAAAGTCAGTCTGGTTAGTAATAAGTAAAGCTGGTAATGCTGTTTGTGCAGTTTTTTAATCCTCCTCTGCTGAGATCTTCAGAGATCTTGGGCCCTATTTTAATGATCTGAAACGCAAGTATCAAGCGCAAAACACAAGTAACTTTGTGGGCGGGTCTCGGCGCTTTTGTTATTATACCGGCGGGATAAATGACTCTTGCGCCCGACGCAAATCTAAAATGTGTTGGTCTGAAGTCGCTTCATTACTCATAGGTGTGGTTTGGGCGTAACGTGAAATAAACCAATCAGAGCATCATCTCACATTCCCTTTAAGAGCAGGCGCGCTTGTTCCATGGCGGATCGCTATTATAACGGCGGATTTGCCAGGAGCGGTTCACAGCCGAGGAGACCGACGTTCCCGTCACGGCCGTAAAACACAGAGAAGTGACATTGGGGACGGAGAAACACACCCAGATTAGCTTCGGTTAAACAGACGTATGATAATTTGGTTAAATGTGTAAGCTAGATGTATGCTTTTAGAATAAATTGTATCTATCTATCTATCTATCTATCTATCTATCTATCTATCTATCTATCTATCTTTTGTAATAATGTATGATTTGCAAAAATGAAAACTGCTGCTTCTGTGTAGATGAGAGAATCAAAGTGTGTGTGCGTTGTGCACACGCTACATTATGGCCAAGCATGCGCCCTTAAAATAGCATATGAATAACATGCGCAACGCGCCACTGACTTTAAACTAGTTTTTTTCGGTCAGTGGCGGGATTGTTTTCTAAACCTGCAAAATAGCACCAGGGAACGTTTGTGCCGGAACACGCCTCCTCTTTGCGCTGAACCGCCCCCGGGAGCACAAGTTCATTCCCTAGTTTAGCGACGTGCGTCTGTGGAGGGAAAAGTCCGCTGTGCGCGGGTGCAAAATAGGAATGATACATGCGTTGGTGTACAAAGTCAATTGCGCTGGGTGCAAGATAGGGTCCTTTGTGTCACATGGGCACATAACCACTCTGTGGGAGGCAGAATTATTGCTGGTTGAGTAGGGGATCAAATACTCAATCAAATGCTAATCATTTTATAACCTTTATATGATGTGTTTTTCTCTGGATTTTCTTGTTGATATTTCGTCTCTATCAGTTAAAATAAACCTACCTTAAATACTATAGACCCTTCCTTTCTTTTAAGTGGGCAAACTTACAAAATCATCAGGGGATGATTCTCCACTGTATATTTGTTCCGTATAAAAGTTATTTCTCAAAATAAATTAAATATTTGCTTAATCAACAGGGGAAACAAGGACTGTGGACAATCAGGAGTCAGTCCTGATCAACACCATCATTACAACAGAAAAATACTGAAAAAGACGGAAAAAATGAATAATCTGTTTCACAAACTTCATCTTGAAGTCGGGAGTCTCAATAACCTGAGACCAGCAGATGTTCTTCAGATAACTACACATTCTTTACAGTCCAATGAGTCTTGTGCTGAGGAAGAGCTGGTTCAGACTTTCCTTCAAAAACTATTGATGATGAACTACAGAGCAAGATACATCAACATTAAAGAGACCAGTAAACAGGATCGAACAAAACAGGGAGACTTGTTTAAATCCAGGAGTGAAAATGTTCATGATGTTTTTGAAAGAATGTCTTTGTCAAACAAAGGAACAAATCGATCTGATCAAATTCACCCGATGGATGTTCAGATGGCTGTGTTTCTTTGTGCTGATGATTTCCTGAAGCAGCTGATGGTCACTAAACTGTCTCAGTGTCAGTACGCTCTGCCTCTGCTTGTTCCTAATCCATTCACACATCAGATTGAGTTTCCTCTCTGGACATTCAGACAAATCAACAAGAGCTGGAAGACGAGAAACCCCAACAATGAAACCATCAGTCAAACCCAGCTGATCTACAAGGCACAAACTCCAATGGTGTCTTTCTTCAGGTTTGACTTTGTGTCTTCATCCAAGTCTGAGCTGATGAACAGTCTGATCAATGAGAAACACAACACGTTCTTCCACAGGAACTGCCCAGGCAGCAGCAGATCCAGAGTCCTGATGGATGGAGTGGTGGAGATCGCCTGGTTCTGCCCCTCTGGGAAAAACACAGATCAATTCAATGACTGTGTTGCGTTCTGTAATTTACACGGTGATGCAGGAGACCATGAGAAACAGCAGCTGATCCTCACTGAAATGTCCTCAGTCAATGTTGTCCTTCTAGCACAACTTGACAGGAATTCCAGAAGTGCAAAAACAATCCAAAACCTGTACACAAACACGAAGCCACTCATTTGTATTTTCACTGAGGATGAATCTACTATGATTGAGACAGACAAAGGAAAATACAAGATTGGAATGAAAGACAGAAATCAATCAGAAGTATCTGAAGATCTCAGAAGAGCTATAAATGATTGTCTCTCAGAATCATCTTCCACTTTCAGACTTGAAGATTTGTCCAAACACACAGACATCAGAGTAGATGAGAAAGATAATGAAGACTGTATGAGAGGAGAAAAAGCAGCACAGCCGATGATTAGTTTGCTGGTGAAGAAAGATCTGATAAAATCAATCAAAGAATCAATTCTGCCTCATCAGGGAAAACTGTGGCATCAGTGGAGTCAGAAGAACAAAGAACTAAACCGACCTCGAGGAGATGAAATAGAAATGGAAATCAGCAGAAAACGAACAGAGCTGAAGGAAATCCGTAAACAGCAGCATGCATCTAACATCAGTGAGTTTATGAAGCTCTTCATTAGACAAATGAACTCACATAATAAACATGAGAAGATGTTTTTCATTAAGTGGCTCGGAATCCTCCTGGATGAACATACATCAGCTGATCTTTCTGTTATACATCACAAATATGATGAAAAGTGGTCAACAGTCTTAAAACTGAAAGAGAAACATGATCAATCTAAACAACTCATAGCTGAACAAACTGAGCTTGAGAGAATATCTGAGGATCTTCAGGCTGCAGGCTTTGGTTTGGAGCACATCATGAGGGAGATCGGTCAGATCTATGAATCATGTTCATCTGTGAAGAAGAACAAGAAAGGCCTGCAGGTTCACTTCTCTTCTCTCCCGAGTCTTGCAGCAGAGATGATGATCTCTGGATTTCCACTGGAGCTGATGGATGGAGATGCTGTTCATGTTCCTCTGATCTGGATCTCTGCTGTTCTAGATGAACTTGTAAAGAAACTGGGAGACCAGAGAGTCTTTGTGCTGTCAATTTTAGGGATCCAGAGCTCTGGGAAATCCACCATGCTGAACGCCATGTTTGGGCTCCAGTTTGCCGTCAGTGCCGGCAGGTGCACCAGAGGAGCGTTCATGCAGCTGGTCAAAGTCTCAGACGAGATGAAAACACAAATGAAATCTGACTATATTCTTGTTGTTGATACTGAGGGTCTTCGTGCTCTAGAACTGGCTGGAAAATCAACAACACATCATGACAATGAATTGGCCACATTTGTTGTAGGTCTTGGACATCTGACCTTGATCAACATCTTTGGAGAAAACCCATCTGAGATGCAGGACGTTCTTCAGATTGTTGTTCAGGCCCTCATGAGGATGAAGAAGGTCAGACTGAATCCCAGATGTGTGTTTGTGCATCAGAACGTCCCAGATGTCACAGCTGGAGAGAAAAACATGGAGGGAAGAAGACGACTGCAGGAGAAACTGGATGAGATGACTAAACTCGCTGCTAAAGATGAAGTCTATGATGCAGATCGTTTCAGTGATATTATTAGATTTGATGTCCAGAATGATGTGAAGTATTTTGCTCAGCTCTGGGAGGGAAGCCCACCCATGGCACCACCAAACCCAAACTACTGTGAGAATATTCAAGACCTCAAGAAGACTATTATATCTCATGCCTCACAATCAGATGGAATAAAGTCGAAAGACTTAAAATATCGTATTAAAGATCTCTGGGAGGGTTTATTGAATGAACGATTCGTCTTCAGCTTCAGAAATTCTCTGGAGATTTCAGCCTACAGGAAACTGGAGACTGAATACAGCAAGTGGTCCTGGAGTCTTCGCAGCGCCATGATGGAAACTGAGAATAAACTGCACAACCAAATAGAAAATAAAGCAATTCATGAGGTTTTGGAAACTGATCTTCAAAGAGAACTGAAGAAAACACGTGACGAAGTGAAAAAATCAATGACAGAATTCTTTGAGAAAGACAGAGATAAAGCTATGCTGATTCAGTGGAAAACATCATTTCAGCTCAAAATCAAGGATGTTCAGGAAAACATTGTGAGAGAAACAAAGAGGAAATTAAATGAGGTTCTTCAGCAGCGAGGCCTGAAGAAAGAGATTGATGATAAGAGGAAAAAGCATGAAGACACTCTCTATAAAAAGAGTGAAGAACTTGCCTTAAAATTCAAAGGCAAAGGTAACAATGAAGAAAGACTGAAGGAAGAGTTTGATTTGTTTTGGAAACAGTGGATGAAGAAGATCATCACAGACAATCCAGCAATCAAAGACATTGATATAATGAGAGATGTGAGAGAGATGCTCAGTGATGTGTATGAAAGTGCTGCTGTAGACTACTGGAGAGAGAGCAGTGAGAACAACAACATTTTCACTGTGCCAAGTTACTCAGATTATGCTATTTACAAAACGTCCAAAAAAGGAAAGATTATAGAGGATGCTTACAAAGCAGTTAAAGAAAAATTTGGATATACTGAAACTCTGTCTCCAGAAGATGAAGCCCAAATAAGATCATTAGTTGCAGATGTTGCTCAGAAGACAAACGAAATGATTAAGTCATTTAACATTTCAAAGATGGGCTACAACAAGAGCTACATTCAACAAGTTGCAGATTACATCAAGGCTAGAATATCAGCCCATGAGGAAGGAGTAAAATATGTGATCAAGAATGAATTCTTCATGGATTTGTCTTACTCCATCTTTAAGAAAGAAAAAGAGATGATCACTGAACAACAGAGACTGTTCAGGGAAGCCAATGATCCTGTTCTCTATTTGGAGAATAAGAGAGAAGAGTACTATAGTATTTTCCAGAAATACTGCAAGGGATCTGCTTCAGCTGCAATTTTTGGTGAGATCATCTGTCAGAAACTTAAAAAGCCCATTGAGCAGAGCGTCTACAAGAAGACTGCCAAAGATCTGACAGATGAAATTAAATCAAACTCTGAAGCACTGAATGGAAACAGATCAAACCTGGAGAAACATATCCTGTTGGTACTGGCAAAAGAGGAGGATTTTGGCAAATACATGAACTACATTCATAATCCCAGAGATCACTTCAAGAGCTTCATCAGAGATGAAGTCAGTCAGTACATCATTGATAATTTCAGAGCCAGTGTTTTACCCAAGATGAATGAGAACATTAAACTCCTGCAGCAGAAAATAATAAAAGCAGCTCGTGAATCTACTAAATATGTTCAAGCGATTAAAGGAGATGTTGGTTTGTGGAAGAAGAAATTCACACAGAAGCTCTCAGCTGAGCTGATCTTCTCTGAACAAGATCTCAGTGGAGTGAAACATCATGATGTTAAAGATTTCAACATCCTAAAAGATGTGATAACACAAGAACTTCTTGCTATAATGTCTGACATCAGCAGTAGATTCAACACATATACATTTGCTGTAAATCTGGACCACAGTTTCAGACCAGAAGAGATTCTGATTAATCACTTCTGTAAGTGCTGTTGGGTTCAGTGTCCGTTCTGTAAAGCCATCTGCACCAACACCATAGAAAACCATGAGGATAGACCACACTACACTGATCACAGTGTTCCTTTCCACAGAGTGACTGGAATATCAGGGAGGTCATTCAGGTATACAACAAACTTGTCTGTTTGGATCTGCACATCATCTGTAGCAAGCGACGATCGATCATTTCACCCTAATGCCTCAGATCTCTTAATCCCATATAGAATGTACAGAAAAGCAGGAGGAGAATATGCAAAGTGGAGAATCACCCCTGATACCTCTGAGCTGCCCTACTGGAAGTGGTTTGTGTGCAGATTCCAGAAAGATCTGGAAAAACACTATCAGAAAACATTTGCGGGGAGTGGTAAGATACCAGCTGGATGGAGAACATGCACAAAACAGGAGGCTATTGAGAGTTTGGATAAATACTTCTAAATGTATAAATGAAAGAAGTTTAAATTATAGAAGTTTAAAGGTCTTTGATTTGCAGTTTGCAAAAACTGACAACAAAAGTGATGGTTAATATGTTGTACATTTTTTATTTGCAAACTAGTCTTCACTGGTAGTGGTAAACCTGTAACAAACCTTTATTTAACTGACTGTTTGAAAGACACTTGCAAACCAAGTGGCATCATTGAAGACTTTCAGATGCAAAGATACTTTACATGTTAAAAAAAAATAAAAAAATAAAAAAAGAAGGACACACTTGCAGCATGTTTTCCAGAATTTGTGAAGTCGGACACTTTCTACTTTCTGTAGAGTCACCTGATCTACATTAAAGTCACACAGTTTGTGTTCATGCAGGCGAAACCAGAAGCCTTTGCTTAACTTTTAAATTGCCGCTACATTTTCTTGCCAATACACAACTGAGCAGAATGTTGTTTCTAAGCTGAATTTGTGCATGTGTGTAAAAATGTGAGCAGTCATGTAATCTACAGAATATTTCATAAAGTGTATGAGGATACGGGGTGTGATATACGATCATGTTGTACATATAAATGATACCACTTTAGATCTTATATAAATCTTATATATTTGTTTCTACATGTAGTAAAATTGTGTCAGCAGAACTGACTGAAAGGTGAAAGGTGTTAGATTAGGAATTATATGTTTAACGGTTGTTGTAAGAGCATTCAAAAACAAAATGTTATCAAGTATCCTATACACTGTTAACCCTTGGGAGTAAAAAAATGCAAAATTCTGACAGTATCATACCATTTTCAATTAAAACAGTAATATACCTTAAAAAGCAATGCATTCTGGGTTATATTTGTTATTTTCAAGAAAATAGCCTACAGGAATATACTGTGAACTAGATAAAAAAGTTTGTAGACAAACTTGACGTTGTGTAGGAAATTATTTGAATTTTGATTGATATTTGATTATTTGAATTTTGACGTACAAATACACTTCCAGATACATAAGCACGCACACACTTACACAAAGGCCCAAAGCGCAGAGGACGAAAAGGACGGAATAATGCCCATTTAAGGGAGACAATGTTGTCACCAAAACCCCTTGACTGAGGCAATAGAAGGCTGATGTCACATGCTTTAGTTCCTCTGGAATAAACCCAAGAAACTGCATAGGAACAATGTAACCCAGTTCTGTATATTATGACTGCTTTTTTGAGTGTTGGTTGTTGCATTTTTTATTTTGATGGCGTTTGCATCCCTGGAGAGAAGTTAGTTCTCTTCTAGCTCAGTTTATTAACTGAAATTCTTTTTGCTTTTATTGCTCTGCTGTATTATTTTAACTTGAAAACCTCGGATGAGAAATAAGAAGTTATTTTTTACTCCTATTGCTTGAACTGCTTACAAGGTAAATAGCCTGTGTAATATCCACTCATACAGGACTGCCCTGTTGAGATTGGATAAGTTGAAGTTTTATAACCTGTAACTTTTTGATGATTTGCTACAAATATTAATCATTGTGTAACCAGTATTTTTTACCTTTTGTTTAAATAAATTTTTATTTCGAAAGACAAACACTGTTAAGTCTTATTTCAGCCTGTAAAGATAGTTCTATAAGTAATAGTAAAGACAACGAAGGATCCAGGAACGATTCTGCTGGAGAGTAAGCATGAATTTGATCAATATGCCTAGTTGTCAATGATTATTGTTTACGAGAGTGTAGGGACACACCTATATTTACTGGTATAAATTAAACAAGCTAGTGCTATTCTGACCTGACAGCAAAAGACTACCTAGCTAGCTACTTTGATACTAGGGGTTCTTCAGGGGGATGAGATAAATACCAGATCTCACCACAGTTGGCATGAAAAAGCCTTGCCAGAAAGTTTGAAGAAGTTTTAAAAGCTTGAAGTTTGAAGGTTTTTATAGTTCCAAGTTTTAGTTTAGTAGTTTTAAAAGTTTGAATGTTTTCAGTTTGAAATAGTTTAAGCTTTAGTTTAGTATTTTTAAAAGTTTGAAGGTTTTCAGTTTAGAAATATTAGGGAGAATGGAAAATGAGTCTTGATGGATTAGAAATAGTACATATAATGGCAGCTCATGGAGTCTAATGGGCCTCTACAAGATATAGATAGATAGATAGATAGATAGATAGATAGATAGATAGATAGATAGATAGATAGATAGATAGATAGATAGATAGATGTTTTTTCAAAACAAAAGATTGTCACTTTCAAAATGAAATGTGAAAATAAATGGAAAGTGTTGCGCCATTACAGTAACAGTTATAGATGCTCACGTGGCAAGATTACTTTTTATTTTACTTTTTTCCCAGCGTTGAGCATTACAGCCAATCACACACGACTCTGTTGATCTAATGATGCAATGCCCAATCAGATGAGTTGAAAAGTGCAGATATGATGTAAGATATTAATTCATAATCCTTTTGTTTTTTCATGCTACTCAAATAACAATGTCTTGATTTTCTAATGCGTAAAAAGCAATTGACTAATTCATAAACGGGTCATAAAAAAATGACATTTTCCCTCCTCAAAAATAAAAGTTTAATACATTATTTTAATCGACAGTAATCATTATTACAATATCACGAGTAATAATCGACAATGATGACATTTTTTCCAGTTACTAGGCAAAAAAGTTGCTGTCAAACCCGCCAATAGTAAGCAGCAAATCACTTTTATTGAGTGAGTCTGAGATTGAACCGATTCAATAATATTAGAAAAGCATGCCAGTATGCTCCTAATGAAGCTGGTTGAGAAGTGTGTAAAAGGTATAAAATAAAAAAAGTTTTGATTTGTTTAACAAATTTTCGGTCAATATTATTTACATAGGCTACTTTAATTTTAGTTATTTGAGTTATAAATGTATTATTTTTTGACTGCTTTTTATACGATTTTTATTTAGATTTTTTTTTCTTTATTTAAAGGTGCTGTATGTAGGATCCAGCGGCCTCTAGCGGTGATGTTTCAGATTGCAACAACAGCGCTCGTGCTCGTGCTCAAACTCAAGAGCGCACTCACTACCGGCCAGACTTTCAACACAACGGAGAAAGCATCACACAACATGCTGGAAACTCATGTAAACTCCCACTGCAACATTAACATTACCATAATAGGCTACTTTTATCAGCTTGACGTAGAACTAATGCTCCATGCTCGTACCATGATAATGTTACATTGACTGTATTTTGCCGACGCTTTGCCAATGTTGATCCGTGTTTTCGTCCTGAGTCGATCCAATTGACGTTTGGCCTGACGAGCTTCAGCATATACATTTTTTTTTTTGTTTTTTTTTTGGGAGTTTGTGTTGAAGTCTGTGTTGTGCTGGAGGCAGGTCGTTTTTTGGTTTTATCAGACTCCATGTCAATAGCTGCAGTGCCGTCGCATAGACTGTATATAAAAAGGAGAGAGGCTCGGGAGCGCGCATGCACGTCACATCCGGTGGATTTCGCAGAAAATCCGACCTGGAGACGTCACATAAAAATAGGAATACTGGCCTTCAGATGTAATATCAAAACACGACAAGTGGATCATTGTAATGTGTGATTGCAACCCCTTCACAGACAGGCAATAAAAAAAGGATTCATTTTATAAAAAAAGTTACATACAGCACCTTTAAAAGTATATTGGGTTGGTATAAAGGCTGGTTTCTAAAGTACTTCTTCCAGCCTCTATGTATTAATGTTCATGGTTAGCCGTAATGGGTTCCATCCAGACCTTAACATGAAGTATTTTACTGTTATGTGTCAACAAGATTCAACAAGACATTTTCTCCTGGCTAGACCCAGTGTTTAGATCTGTTGTGGTATTTATGCAAATTAGCACATATGTAATTAGATTATGCACCGTTTGTCCATGTTAACAAACAATTAAAAAAAACTTGTAATACATTTTTTGTTTGTCTTGATGTAAGTAATCAACTCAGTCATTTTCATGGTGATATCTAAAGGTTTAAATCTTTACCCTATTCACGTAAGAAAAAGAATGAATAGGCGTATGAATAGACTATATTTGGGTCTTTTTCAAAACTTTCCCCTAATGGGATTCTTCGGGACTTTTTTTTCCTTACTCAGGACATATTGAGGATACACAATCAGTTGAGTTTGCTTCTGTTGCAATTTGTTCAACCTTTTTTCATAAAATGACTGGACTAGGTGTTATCAAGAAATAACATTAGAATTCAACCAAGCCATGTAATAAAGTTAAATAAATGCTGAGAAAACTCACATCATACATTCAATAAGATTATTGCAAGAGCAAACTAAATACACTAATATGTGTCAATAAGTTCAGTATGATTGCACAAAATCTCGTCTCAACACTTTTGATTAATGCCTGTGCAATTATTAATTTTGTCATTTCATTTGAATGTCAACATTTGTAAGATTTTGTTATTTTTTAATGTAATTCTGTAATTCGGGGGGTATTTATTCAATAATTCCATTAATTAGATGAACATTTACGAAATCTTCACTTTTAAGCAAAACAGGCTAATTGAGTGAAATAAATAAAATATGGATGATGATTTAAATAAACATGTAAATATGCCTGTAGATAAACAATATAATTAATTTACCTTAGATGGATTTTACTGGAATTCTGATTTGTCTGTCATTAGTTATTCAATTATAACTAAATTTAATTTAAAATAGAATAGCTGAGCTTAGTATGTTACTTTACATTGTAACATTGTCAGCCTTTTTATATCAAATATTGTTCAAAGAAGTATTGATTTTTTTTCTTCTTTTCATTGGGAAATAAGCAAATGTTATTTGCTTTTTTGCAAAACTCTAAACACATTCTCACTCACTAAAACACATTTCTCACTGTGATTCAC
Organism: Squalius cephalus; assembly: GCF_949319135.1. Lineage (NCBI taxonomy): Eukaryota > Metazoa > Chordata > Actinopteri > Cypriniformes > Leuciscidae > Squalius > Squalius cephalus. The sequence continues at coordinate 2,375,580 of NC_137127.1, read as the reverse complement.
TAATGTTTCAAAGCGCTCAACAGGCAGGCGAAAGTTAAACACAACTACAAACACAACTTGTCATCGTTTACACACAACGACTCAAAATTGTTCACACTTACAGTTTTTCTCAATTGCTGAAACACAATTTCTGAAACTTTGCTCCATTTTCTGAAAACATTAAACACAAAACCTCATCTTCAAGCACTAATCACAAAACCTCTGACTCCTCTTGCAAAATGAAACATTCACATAAAAACAGTTTTACCTGTGTTCAAAATCAAACACTGCTCTCAGATCATAGACAAAGTGATCAAGCAGTCAGTAAACAATACACCAAAAATAGAAACATAGAAACATAGTTCTCAGGGAGAAGTACATTTTTAATCTCAAAACAGATTTCATATGTTTCCGTCATTGTCTTTTGATGAACATCAAAGGAGTAAACGTGTGATCAGTGCTTCTTCTTGTCTTTGGGCTGATTCAGACCAGGCCAGAGCACTTCGTCAACATCACAAGCAATATTGTCCTTCCTCCTTTCTTGCCCTCCTCTTCCTCTTTCTTGCCCTCCTCCTCCTCTTCCTCTTTCTTGCCCTCCTCCTCATCGCCCACCTCACATATGAACTCGTCCTCGTCCTCTCACATTATTTCTTCTATCCATTTTCAGACTTTCTCCTTCCCACCTTCAACAACCTGTTTGCTCTCTGAACTGGCTTATATTGGGTCTTTTGAAACAAGTTAAATCAATTTCGAGTGGTTGTGTTCAGTCAATGACGTGTGTTCTCTATTTGTATTTGATTGTTGCCTCTTGTGTTTTCCAGTGTGGATGACGTGTGCATTACAGTGCAGAATGTGTTTTGAGAATGAGAATGAGTTTAGAGTTTTGCTGAAAAGTCTAAGTGAGATCTGCAAATTTTTACCATGTGAAATGGTTTAAGGTATTGACAACAGACTGCACAATTAGCTAAATGAGTTCAGGCAACTGAGAACTTTGTTCAGCCAATGGGTCACGCTTAACCTTAATATCTGAAAGATTATGGTATATGTGCAAATGAACTTGTGAAACCTTATAAAAGCACAATCTTATTTTCACTTATTTTTACACATGATTTGACACAAAATATTGATTTAAAAGGAGTTTATTGATTTAAAAATGATTGTTCTGTTTCCGCTAAAGAAAATAGTCCGTTCCGTCTCTACGGTTAGAATCCTGCGTCCATAGCAACGCTCTGTTTTTCATGGCGACGGTGTGTCATACTTAGCAGCGTCTGTTATCAAGAAATAACACACTGCATTCTACATTAGAATTCAACCAAGCCATGTAATAAGACACTTTAATGTCAATGTTGTTGAGCCTGTTTTCATTGTTAATTGTGTTCATATCATGATAGCAGCTATTTGAATCCAAAGAAATTAGTTGCAAAAGTAGATGCTTTTTGAGGTTTTTTGAAGTCTTCTAATTTGAAAATTATCACAACAAAAGTGAGAAAAAGTCTTGCCACCTTGCAGCAAATTGTCTTTTTTGTTTCGAAGTCAGAAGTTTGAAGACACTTACTTATAATTCCTATTCATAAACAAAACAAAAATGATGTTCTCTTCTGCATTTCACATCTCCTGTTGCTTCATGTACTGTTGTAGTTTATACTATAATCTTGGCATTGTTTACAATGATTACTGTTGACTCTTATGACAAATTGCTTGTGGTGTTCCTCATTTTGGATAAAAGCATCTGCTAAATGAATAAATGTAAATGTTTGTTTGTGTTGTGATTCTATCAAGGGAGGGCAAGCGTTCCAGTAACACTCTTAACTCATTTTATGACCAGATTAAAGCAATGTCCCACACTTGTAATTTTGAATGGGGTTATGGGTCATGATACCCTGAGCAGGTTTAACACCACTTCTGCGGGAGCAAAGAGACCTATTCACTTTTACAGTTATGGTCTGAAAAGTATATTCAGGACAAATTGGATGGTACTGTCAGAAATATAGAAGCCCAACTGGTGAACAAGAGCAAGACAAGCTGTTATTTAAACCAAACAGAAATACCAAGAAGAACATTAACCCAAAAATGTACAGTGTGAAACTTCAAAAACCTTAATATCCAGGATTCAATCTTAAAGACACTTACTATAAATTTTATTTATAAAAAAAGAAGAAAATGCTCTTGCTTCATGTACTGTTGTAGTTTATAAACTTTGCATTGTGTACTATAATTATTGTTGACATGATAAATTGTGCTTGCGATGTTCCTCATTTTGGATTAAAGCGTCAACTAAATTAATAAATGTAAATGTTTGTTTGCATTTGGGATCATTTGGATTGTAACCTTATGTCTCATTTACACACTTCATCATTTAGTGTTGTTTTGTGTCTTTAGTGTTTCCAGCAGTTCAGTTGGGATTCTGCTCTTCTCGGAAAACTGCAACTCTTCTCGGAAATTAATCTTTGGATGAGATTAATTGGAAGTGAATATGAAAATCTCACTGCTCAGTGGACTCGCAGACAACGAAGACTTCCAAGGCGAGTTAAGATTGTTATCACTGGTAATTGGAACGATTTTAATATATTTTGTTTACATTTTCAAAATCATCGTGAGAGGATTAATATGGAGGAAATCGGAGATCTGGGAGCAGGAATGCAAGCTTTTGCATTAAAAAAGCTGAAGACTCAGACAACAATTAAACAAATAAAACATGAGGTACAGCATTCAATACAATTACATCCTTTCAAAACAGCAAATAATGTACAAATGGTTCAAAATGTCATAAATGAATCATAGTCATATTAGAAAAAAGTGGTGAGTTGACTCACTGTTACTCACTTCATGATAAAACTGTCTTTAAAAGTTGTTCTAACCCCAGTAAAACTTTATCATGAATGTAGGAAATATGTTTTGGCGCGGTGTCTGTTTTTTCTTTTATTTCATTTGTGTAGTGTTTGCTTAACCAGATATATATTTAACTAATAATAAAAATGGTAACCAAACAGCATGTCTCACTCACCAGAGCTTTAGCTAAATAAACATTTCAGATGATCCATATACTTAAAGTTAAATGTTAAGTTTCATCTCTTCAGCACAGAGATCATGTTTTCACCTGAAAGGAGCCCTTGAAATCCTCAAGACCTGCATCTTTTGACCAGACATACAGTTTATGAAACTATGGCTCCATTTCTCAAAACTCTACACACAAAACCACAAAACACACACACAACATGCAAACGTCACACATATCTTGTAAAAGCAAACACTTCATTCAATACTATTTTAGTAACTCTATAAAATGATAAGCCACATTTACACACAGATGTGAAAAATGTAAAACATTCTCGTGTCTTTTGCTTGTTCAGTGCAGGGGAGTTACAGAAGTTTTTCACACGTGTATGAGCACAAATACACTATCCCCTGGTTTCACAGACAGGGCTTAAAGGAGAACTCCGGTCAATTTTAACATTGAGCTCATTTTTTTGTACATTTGGAGTGCTGTCAATACAGAGAACAACGACAAAAATCGGTGTTGCCTACACCGAGTTATTCTATTTTTTAAATTTGCACTCTGTTGACTTCAATGGGGCAAGTACTAAACCTGCTTTTTAGCCTCTTACAGTTTTTGCCCGTTGCTTGAACACATTTTGCAAAACTTCGCTCATTGTGCCAAAACTCTACACACAAGTAAACATGACACAACACTGGGAAATATACCATTCACATCTGTGTCAAATTGAAACTCTACTATCAAAACCTAACATTCATTTGTCAAAATGTAACTCTGATGACAAAATGACACATACTTGCATCATATGCATACACTTTCAGATCAGGGGGAACACACTAGTCTACTTTATATAAAACACTGCAGTCTTTGATTTTCACTGTTTATTCAGAAGGCATATTTTCAGAAGACACATTTTCAAACAACCAAAAATTGTGCCAAAAAAAAAAATGTGTCCACAATTGCCCTTTGGCCAATTACATTACGACCCCGTCGTCTTGTTTTGCTCAGGTCGAATTCAGCTTTATCAATGAAAATGAATTCATGAGGCTGTGCAGCTCCATCCATGGCCAAGATTCTCTGTAACAAAACAAAAAAAAACATATTACTGTACTACAGTGCTACACATACAGAACCCTCACCCCATCACACAGGTACCTGTGTAGCTCTCCGAATGGATCATGTGGTACTGATATGGTACATATTCAGCTGCTACTGGATTTCACCAATACTGTATTGTAAATGTAAAGGACAGTTACACTTACCCGTACATATTCAGCTCGAAGTCCTTTGACCCTGACACTGTTCCTCTCAAATGGGACCCTGTAGAGCTGCTTCATGGTGATGTTGTGTTTTCCCAAGATGCGTCTGATGGTGGTGATGCTCACATGGTTTATGTTGTTGAACACTTGCCTGTCTGCAAGTATTTTCTGTAGTAGCTGGTGGAGACGGATAGCATTGTCTGCCCTCACTAGGTCCACAACGGCAAGTTCCTGCTGTTGTGTGTACAGGCGTTGGCGTCCTCCCCCAGAAGGTCTTAGTCATTCTAGAGAAATACAACCACAAATTGTCCTCGGTTTGCTTCTTTTTCTAACAGTACTTTACTATATATACTGTATCATCCACTGTACTGAAACATGTCAATATAAGTAATCATGGTATGTTTCACAAAAACTACCACTTTGGCTGCAAAAGGAGCATTAGCACCCTGCAATACCCTGTTGTTTTACATGATGTGGTAATGTGATATACTGTAGTACAGTGCTGTAAATACCATCTGAGTAGAGTAGAAGGCAGAGAGGTGAAGACATACCTGTTTTCTAGTCAGAATGTTCTTACAGATGCCACTGTGAAGCGGCTTAGATGTGGGTGGACTCTCTGCCCAGCCTCATAGTCAGGCCATGGTTGATGACATGGTCCACCAAAGTTGCTCTTATATCATCAGAAATAGGGGTGGGTGCATGGCCTCTTCGACCTTGAGCTTGTCCTCTTCGTCCTCCACGTCCTCCTCGTCCTTCTCATCCTCCTCATCATCCTCGTCCTCCTCATCCTCCACATCTTCCTCTTCCTCTTGCTCTCCCTCCATCCATGCTTGCAAAGTTCTTGAAATGGCTAAACTGAGGGCTTTTTGTAGCTGGCTGATTGGTGTTCAGTTTTGCAAGTAAGTGTCTTCATGTGTGTATTTGAGTGGTTGCAATTACCCGATGTGTTTTGTATTTTGGATACATGTGTTTTCCAAATGGCACCCTGAGATTTCATTTTTGAACGAAGTGTCTTATGTATGAAATAGAGTGTAGTATGCAGGACCAAGTGTGTTGCATAAAGGAGTAAGTGTGTTGCAGAATTGCAACTAGAGTGCAAAGCAGCGCTTTTGTTTAAGGTATGGGTACATGTGTTTGAGGTATGGTAACAAAAGCTTCAAGTTGTGTTACTTTAGTCTAAGCATGGGTCTATAGTGTTCAAGCAACGGGCAAAAACTGTATTATGAAGTACTTGCACAATCCTGCACACATATAAATGTTGTCACAAACAAAATATGCAGCTTCCTGTAGTAGAGCATACAGAAACGTTATAAGATGGGCAGTGTTGTAAGGCCCTAAATTCACATGGCGGTGAATAACCCCGTAGCTGCTGATGGCAGCACATATGGTCACGTTGCCACCACGCTGCCCTGGCAACTCTACAATGGCACGTTGACCAATAATGTTGCGGCCTCTCCTTCTCCTCTTGGTGAGATTGAAGCCAGCTTCATCCAAGAAGATGCAGAAATACTGTAATACAAGTCAGTTCAGAGTGCAGTCCTGACTCAAAATGTTGCAATGAATGTTGATACCAACAAATACAGTAATGGAAATACATAATATTAGAGTGAGAGTGTGTGTATGAGGAGGAAGAGTGTGTATATAAGAGGTGTATAAGGAGGATGAGGACGAGGAAGAGTAGTGTTGTCAAGGCTGGATCTGCTGTAGGGTTTTTCCCTTGGCCTGCAGAGACAGTCTGTGATGTGGAGAAACTCCTCCGGCCGGATCAACATGAAGACGTGAAGCTGAAGCTGAAGCTGAATACGTAAATCTCTCACTGACCTTGAATCTGCAGTTGCACAACTCTGCTGAGTGTACAGTAACATGTTTTCCATTTAGAGTTTTTTACTGTAACCTGTTTGGCTTTTGCAGTTGGTCACTGTATTTTCACAGTATTCAAGTGCTGAATTTACTGACATTCAATACTATACAATATTCAGTGCAAAACTACACTTGCAGTGGATACAGTAGACAATTTATTCACCTGACTACTGTACGTTGTCATTACTATACTTTTTTGCATAATTGCATTTTTTTTTCTATGTTACAATACTTTTTGTCTGTAACTGCTTGCTTTGGATTCTGTGTTCTCCATTTTTTAATGTAGTGTCTAACGAATGATCTGCAGTGTTTATACAGTATTTCACAATTGCTAAAACACTAAACCCCATTCTCTGAACCCAATGCTCAGTGGCCTAAACCCATTTGTCGAATCAGTCACTCTGTAGGCAAAACCTTAAACAAGTTCAGGTAGTTAAGACACTGTTTGCAAATCTCATCCACTCTTTTTGCAAAACTCTAAACACATTCTCACTCACTAAAAAACATTTTGCACTGTGTTGCAAAATGGTAAATACATGTGGCAAAAGTTAAACACAACTACAACACTGCTGTCATCGTTTACATACAACAACTCAAAATTGTTCACACTTGTTTCTAATGATGTGATCAAATCAGTTGTCTAAATATAAGCCAGTTCAGAGTACACAGTTGGCCCAGGTACGTTGAATGTTGATTCCAACAATGGATGGAAACAATGTGAGAGGCAGAGGAGGACGAGTTCGTGTAAGAGGTGGTGGACGAAGAGAAAGAGTACAAGGACAACGAAGAGCAAGACCAAGAATAGTAATTTCCGATCAAATTCGGGCAACTGTGATAGACCATGTTCTTGTTCATGGAATGACAATGAGGGAAGCAGGACAAAGAGTACAACCCAATTTGAGCAGATTCTCTGTGGCCACCATAATCAGGACATTCAGAGAAGAGAACAGGTAAATGTATTGTTTTTCTCATTTGTGCGACTGAAAGTTTACTGTATTGATACAGTATCAGTTTGTCAGGGGACTGGGGAAAAAAGAAAAAAAGATTGACAATACATTTTACATATGAATGTGATGTCCATTACTATTGGTACTGTATGTATACATTTGTAAGTGCATTTTCCCTTTTGTAGAATTTCAAGACTACCAAATGAGGGTGGAAGGACTCCTTTGTTCTCCCATTAGCAAGAGGGTCTCATTGACTTTGATTTTGAAATTGCACAATATTTTGTGTAATACACTTTTCATTTAGAGTTGTCTTTCTTCTTTGGGCTTACTTTATTTTTATACTGAAAATACAGACATTCAATACTGTATTACTTGCAGTACTTACAGTATGCAATATATTTGCTGTACTGAGTTGTGAATTATTTACTTTTATTTATGGCAAAATTATTTTCTATATGCAATAAACATTTTTTTCTCTGTAACAACATACCCTGGACGCTGTGTTCTCAATTTTTTGATGTAGTGTCTAATGAATGCTGATGAGTGTTTATATATTGACTGGCTGTGTTTATGTTTTGAAAGCATTATTTGATTTTGAGCACAGATCAAATGGTTTTGAGGCAAGTGTTTGATTTTGCCAGAAGAGTCAGGGGTTTTGTGAATGTAGTTTAAAGACTGGGTTTTGTGTTTAAAGTTTTGAGAATATGGGTGAAGGTTTCAAGAAATGTGTCTTAGCAATTGTGAAATACTGTAATATTGACTGATGTGTGTATGATCTGATTTTGAGTAGATAAAATGGTTTTGAAGCAATTGTTTGATTTTGCCAGAAGAGTCAGAGGTTCTGTGAATGTGGCTTGAAAATTTGGTTTTGTGTTTCAGGTTTTGAGAAATTGAGTGACGATTTCAAGAAACGTGTTTTAGCAATTCAGAAAAACTGTAATATGGTATTGCAGTTTTTTCAAATTGCTTACAATTTCTGAAACTATGGCTAATTTTTTTTAAACTCTACACACAAAACACACACACAACATGCAAAACGTCACACATCTCTTGCAAAAGCAAACACTTAATTCAAAGTTATTTTAACTCTTCCAAAAACTTGTTTTTGCGTAGTAACTCTACACACAAACATAAAATGATTAGCCACATACACACCAAATATGTGAAAAATGTAAAACACCCTCTTGTGTCTTTATCAGGCTCTAATAAAAAAAATGCATTAATTGGAGTTACCATCAAAATATAGAAACATTACTCATGCAAAAGATTGAGACAAGCTGTTTTTTTACACCGATCATGTACTGTATTAGTGCAATCAGTGATATTGACAATGGAAATGCAAAGAAGAACAGGGTTTAAGTCAGGGTTTATGAATATATGTGAAAATCCAGGATTCATTCACAGACTGAACAATGAAACATGATAAACCAGGTTTAGAATGACTTGAGTTAAACATGTTTGAAAATACTTATAAATAAAAATAGTATTACCATGGTCCTCTTTGAAGAGCATTTGATTAGTTGATATGATAGATGAATATGGTTTTCACTTAGTACTGTGGTATATATTATAGTAGTATTACCATCATCACTATGGTCTCAGTTTTAGAGTCATGTGGCCATAGAGACATGTTCATCTGGAAACCGGATCAAACATGTGATGGACTGAACAATAGTTCCTGTCATCTTTTCCAATGGTTTATAAGCGTGAGCGGGTTATAAAGAGTTTTAAACAGGAGCTTCACAATCCTCAAACACCAGCGCAGACTAGAGATGGCAGAAGAAACAAGAGTGGTCAGAGACATGTATGAAGGGCTGGTTTTACCAGACAACTTGACAGCAAGAGAGATAGAAAAGAGAAAAAAGACCACAGAGAAGAAATGCTGAACAAAAACCCAGATATTCTTTTCAGAATTTATAATAAAAAAGGAAACCTGCATGTTCTGCTCTTCAGACCCACGAATGACAGCTGGTGGATAAGAACACTTAAAGATGAATATCCTGACATCTCTTCTCAGTGGACTTTCCAACATGCTCATAACAATCTGATTCGACATGTGATGAATCTCTCTGGTGAAGCGGTTTTATTGGAAAGATTCTGTGAGATGTTTCCAGTCAATAATGCAAGAGCACGTGACCATTTGGATGAAGTTGAAGAGCTGAACAAAGAAATACGAGGTCTTTATTTAGAAAGTGATGATCTTAAATAAGAAAACTAACATCTTAAGGAGGACAACTGAAGAAGGGCAGCCATAAACACAAGGTACAACATTCAATACGATCACATTCTTTGTGGAAATGGTTCAAAATCTTAATATATTAACTATATTAATATCAGACAAATGTGAATTGAGTGGTGTTTGTTTGGTTTATCTGTTTGTTGCTTTCATGTTAAAACTGTCTTTATAAGTTGTTCTAACTAACCCTAGTAATGAATTAACAAAATGTAGAAAATATGTTTAGATGCCATGCACCAGAAATATTCAACAAATTATTAAACTTAGCCAATACCCTTCTCAACCACCAGGACATTATCTAAATTAACAAAAATGAAGAGAGGAAGTTGATATGATCAATATTCTTTCATTAAGCAAAATAAATGCTGAGAAAACTCACATCATGTACCTTCAATAAGATTAATGCAAGAGCAAACTATACACTAATATGTGTCAATAAGTTCAGTATGATTGCACAAAATGAAAAAATCTCGTCTCAACACTTTTGATGAATGCCTGTGCAATTATTAATTTTGTCATTTCATTTGAATATCAACATTTGTAAGATTTTGTTATTTTTTCTGTAATTCATGGGGGTATTTATTCGATAATTACATTAATTAGATGAACATTTACGAAATCTTTACTTTTAAGTAAACAGGCTAATTGAGTGAAATAAATAAAACATCGATGATGATTTAAAGTCCCCATGAAATCAAAATTGACCCTATTTACTTTGTTAGCGCATATTACTAGTCTTGTGGTGAACAATTAATCCGTGCAAGAAAATATTTTTTAAAAATTTTTTTTACCATGGTAATCTTTAATCAAAATCTGAAAATGCCCCTCCCCTCTGCATTGGAGGACCTTCTCTGATGACGTAGGTTTGAGGAATTGGTTTGGGCAACGCTTAACCACTCCCCTCTAACCGTTAGTCTGTTATGAGCAGAGATGGAGAGGAGGAGCGCTAGAGTAAAACCCTGCCCTCTGTTCAATATTCCCTTTCACTGGGAAATACGTCATAACACTGGAGAAAAGTCGTTTGCAACTTCCGGTTCACGGGGACTTTAAATAAACGTAAATATATACATATGCCTGTAGATAAACAATGTAATTAATTTACCTCATGAATTTTACTGGGATTCTGATTTGTGTGTCATTAGTTATTCAATTATAACTCAACGTAATTTAAAAAAGAATAGCTGAGCTTAGTATGTTACATTACATTGTAACTTTGTCAGCCTTTTTACAATGTATATCAAATATTGTTCAAAGAACTATTGATTTTTTTTCTTCTTTTCTATGGGAAATAAGTGTGCAAATGTTTCTATTTATTTCCTATAATAACACATTGGCTGATGCATCATAATCCTCCTCATGCTAAACTTATATTTAAATATGTTACAATTTTAAAAGTAAATGCACATTGTTCTTAAGTGCTGCATCTCCACCCCATCTCCCCCTATACTATTGTGTCTATGTGTGAGCTAAAAAAAGCACAAAATTACTGTATCTAATCTCTGCGGTCTTCAGGGTTAGGCCACATGTTTTCATCAAGATCACATCTGATATCATCCAAGGCGATGCACCTGATGGTCATAAACCTTCCACCTCCACATTACATTTCGTCCAGGTCGACACCTTTTGGCCAGATTGAATCCTGCCTCATCTATGAATATGAATTCATTAAGGCCTGGTTGGCTTCCAATTCCATAACTCTCAAAACAAAGTTTATGTAAATCATGTCATTACTGTATACTATACTGTACTGTAACCTATTACTGTGTAGGTTACCTACTTGCAAAGTGCAAAGCTTATAGAACTGGACATTTAATTGAATATACTGTACAGTACACTATTCCAGGACATATTGTTGCTGTAACTATATTGTTTTTGAACTGATATCATTGCAGAAGCAGAGGTTCCCTTTCAAGGGAACTCGCGTTGCGTCGAGTTTAACGCTATAGGAACGCTTTGCGTGATGATGTCTTGAAGCACATGTAAAATCAGTCCAATGGCGTGGCGGAATGTCAGATGCGGGTGACGTCACGTACCAGGAAACTATAAAGCCGGCCCAAAAACAGAAAGCGAAAGTTTCTGTGTCTTCAGTAGCGCTTGATGTAAAATCTGTCTCTGTCTATTTATTGTTGTCTGTCACCATTATGCAATCCAGCGATCAGTTCAGAATGTGTGTGCATCCCTGCCCGCATTTTATTACGGGTAGGGACACTCACATTCTGTGTATTGTTTGTTTGGGAGAGGAGCATGCCCGAGGGTGCTGGCTGTGTGCATTGCGAGGCGCTGTCCATGCGCTCGCTCCGATCCCGGCTGAGTTTCTTCCGGGATGCTCGCGTTCCCCAGGGCTCGGGTCCCGCTGCTGCCGAGGCACGGCGGCGATCTCAGTCATGGGGTTCGCAAATGGATCTATCAGCGGGGTCTGAGACGGGCTCTGCCTTATCTCAGCCCTTACCTGATAGATCCGATGTCTGTCATCAGGGTTCGGAAGCACACGCTGCGGTTTCTTCCGCCCCGATGATGGAACAAACACTGCAATTGTCCAGTTCTGAGGAACTGGATGTTGTGAGTGTTGAGGCTGAGTCTGAGGATGTCCCACCTCAGTCTCATGCATTTGAAGAATTGCTGGATGTAGTGACAAGAGCAGTAGATAGACTTTGTATTGAGTGGCCATCTGATAATCAGGACGCTCGTTCAAAAAGTAAACTTGACGAACGCTTCCTGCCCTCACGTGCACAACCACAACGCCGAAATCTGCCGTTTTTCCCCGATCTCCACACTGAGGTGTCGAGATCGTGGGAGAAGCCAGCTTCATATAGAGTTTTTAATTTACAAACAATGAATTATTCGTCTATTTCTGGTTTTAAACAGCATGGTTATGGGGAGATGCCGAAGGTGGAAGAGACGCTTGCGAGCTATCTTTCTCCAGCGACGGCATCTTCCCTGAAAGCTTCGGCATTGCCTAATAAGCCCCTCAGAGTTACATCTTCTCTGGTGGGCAAGGCTTATTCAGCTTCTGGTCAGGCTGCAGCGTGTCTTCACACGATGTCACTGCTGCAGGCTTATCAAGCGGAATTATTAAGTGATCTAGATGAGGGCGGGGGTATTGGTCCTGAGGTTGTTTCTGAACTACGTAGAGCCACAGATTTGTCTCTCAGAGCCACCAAGGAGACCGCTAAATCAATCGGGCGGTCTATGGCAGCCCTGGTGGCCACTGAGAGGCATCTGTGGCTCAACCTCAGTAATATCAAGGACAAAGAGAAGAATGTACTTTTAGATTCTCCTGTTTCTACGGTTGGTCTCTTTGGCAACGCTGTTTCTGCTGCTGTTGATAAACTTCAGGAAGCATCTAAGCAGGCAGCTGCATTGCAAAAACTTCTCCTCCGCCGATCTTTTCATGAGGCTGCTGAGCGGGAGCAGCCTCACTCATCTAAAAAGAGCACTGAACATCTTGCAGCTCAAAAACAGAGCGTGTCCTCCCGTGCTCCCCCACATAAATCACGGGGACACGGAGGGCACGCTTAAACCCAGCAGCCCTCGAGGGGTAGAACGGATCTGCGGACCGTGATTACCGCCAAGAAGGCTGCTGGGAAAAAGTCCTGACGTCCGAGGGCTCAGGACAAATGAGGGTAGTCCCCCCCGAAGTGCAGCGGTCAACACCTCTTTTTACGGTGCCCGTCTCCCTTCGGTACCCTCAGGGGACCGTTCTGCCAACCCTGCCACCTCCGGTGTTTCAGGGCGCAGCGGTCTCCGGCGAGCACATATCTCAAGGACCACCCGGAAACGTAGTGGCCTCGGGATGCCCGCCCCCTCTGAGGAGGGTGTTAGAGCAGTCCGTTCAGTCGTTCCCTGCCGGTGCGCCGTTACAGGGCGACGAACCGACTACTCAACAACAACAGAACCCAGAAGTCAGTCTCGAGAGACTGATACCTCTAGTAGAATTTTTGGCAGCGTGGAAGCTACTGCCAAATGTTTCTCGTTGGGTCCTGCAGACCGTGGGGAAAGGGTACCAAATACAGTTTGGTTCTCGCCCACCTTGGTTTATGGGGGTTCTACCCACAGTGGTGGGCCCCGAGCAGGTTCTGGTTATGGAACAAGAAGTGAACACTCTGTTAGAGAAGGGGGCCATAGAATATGTACCTCCCTCCAACAGGGAAACCGGGTTTTACAGTCGGTATTTCATAGTTCCAAAAAAGGACGGGGGATTGCGTCCCATTCTGGATCTTCGAGTTCTGAACGAGTCAGTGATGCAACTCAAATTCAAAATGTTAACATTGAGACAGATCGTGCCACAAATCAGGTCCGAGGACTGGTTTGTCACGATAGATCTCAAAGACGCATATTTCCATATACTGTATCTATCCGTCCTTGTCACTGGAAGTTCCTGAGGTTTGCTTTCGGGGGCAAAGCATACCAATATCGAGTTCTTCCATTCGGTCTAGCTTTATCACCCCGCACTTTCACGAAATGCGTGGATGCAGCTCTGGCGCCTCTGCGCCTCCAGGGCATTCGCATAATGAACTACATCGACGATTGGTTGATTTTAGCTCAGTCGCATCAGTTGGCGGTTCGACATCGAGATGTCGTTCTCGCACATATGAAAGAGTTGGGGTTACGGCTGAACGCCAAGAAGAGTGTGCTTTCTCCACTTCAGAGGACCACTTTCTTAGGCGTGGTTTGGGATTCTGTGTCGATGCAGGCGCGCCTGTCACCGCCACGTATAGAGTCTATCCTTGCAGCTGTGAAAAGTGTAAAGTTAGGCCAGCTACTCACTGTCAAACAGTTCCAGAGACTGTTGGGTCTCATGGCAGCAGCTTCCAACGTGATACCTTTTGGACTGCTACACATGAGGCCCCTGCAGTGGTGGCTCAGGACCAGGGGGTTTTCCCCGAGGGGCAACCCATTTCGCACAATCAAGGTCACGCGGCGATGCCTACGTGCCTTGGTTATGTGGAAGAAACCTTGGTTCCTGTCCCAAGGCCCAGTGCTGGGAGCTCCTTGTCGTCGCAAACTGCTAACGACGGATGCTTCCCTCACGGGCTGGGGAGCGATTCTAGAGGGTCGCTCATCTCAAGGTCTGTGGGAAGACCATCATCATTCATGGCATATCAGTCGCCTAGAGATGTTAGCTGTCTTCCGGGCTCTGAGGAGCTTTATCACAGATCTCAGGGGACACCATGTGCTAGTACATACGGACAACACTTCGGTAATCGCCTATATAAATCACCAAGGGGGTTTGCGCTCACGCCCATTATGCAATCTGGCACGCCATATCCTCTCAGGGCAGCTTACATCCCCGGGGTCCAGAATATAGGAGCAGACACTCTGTCGAGACAGGGGCTGAGGCCCGGGGAATGGAGGCTCCACCCCGAGGTGGTGGAGTTGACTTGGAGGGAGTTTGGCCAAGCACAAGTGGATCTGTTTGCGTCTCGAGAGACGTCTCACTGTCCACTTTGGTTCTCCCTCACGCATCCAGCTCCTCTGGGACTGGATGCTATGGTGCAGACGTGGCCGAGGCTACGTCTGTATGCCTTTCCCCCAGTTGCTCTGCTCCCGGGAGTTCTGGAGAGAGTTCGCAGGGACCGGGTTTGCCTGCTTCTTATAGCCCCGCGCTGGCCGGGCAGAGTATGGTTTCCCGATCTTGTGTCGCTCCTCGACGGGCCTCCTCTAGAGCTACCCGTCAGGAGGGACCTTCTGTCCCAAGCAGAGGGCTCGATATTTCACCCTCGGCCAGAACTGTGGAACCTGTGGGCTTGGCCTCTGAGGGGGCCCAGCTCATAGAGTCAGGTCTCTCAACTGAGGTTGTTGAGACCATTCTACAGTCCAGAGCTCCCTCCACGAGGAAACTTTATGCCCTGAAGTGGAGAGTATTCACTTCATGGTGTAGTGACCGTCGGTTGGACCCAGTTAACTGCCCAGTTGGTACAGTGCTGGAGTTCCTGCAAGAACGGTTCACTGCAGGTCTGACCCCGTCCACTTTAAAGGTTTATGTGGCGGCCATAGGTGCTTACCACATTCCTTTGGGTGGAATGTCTGTGGGGAAAGACCCCTTGGTATCTCGTTTCCTTCGTGGCACCTGGAGGCTGAGGCCTGCAGTTCGCTCTAGGGTGCCACCATGGGATTTGTCCATTGCGCTGCAAGGCCTTTCCCTGGCCCCCTTTGAGCCTATTGAGGAGGTTCCTGAGAAGTTCTTAACATTGAAAGCTCTGTTCCTTCTAGCCATTTCTTCTCTCAAGAGGATAGGGGATCTTCAAGCATTGTCGGTTGCCCCGTCATGCTTAGAGTTTGCTCCGGGTATGGTTAAAGCTTTTCTGCATCCGAGACCGGGTTATATCCCCAAGGTCCCCACTAACGTGGCCAGACCTATTGTACTGCAGGCCTTCTGTCCTCCTCCCTTTCAGAATGCGGACCAGGAGACGATTAATCTGCTTTGCCCAGTGCGGGCATTAGACGCCTATGTCCACAGAGCTGCCCTGTGGCGTAAATCCGATCAATTGTTCGTGTGTTTTGGGTCCCCGAATAAAGGGTCCCCGGTGTCTAAGCAAAGGATGAGCAAGTGGCTATTTGAGGCCATCTCACTTGCTTATGAGGCGGCTGGGCAGCCTTCTCCTATGGCTGTCCGGTCCCATTTTACTAGGAGTATGGAGGCCTCTAAGGCCCTTCTTTCAGGAGTTTCACTTCAGGACGTTTGTGATGCGGCGGGCTGGTCCTCACCGCACACTTTCGTCAGATTTTACTCTCTGGACCTGGACTCTACACCAGGGTCTCATGTCCTGTCATCCTAGTGCTGCTCTTCATGATTTCACACAGGACAGACATTTGTAGCTATGGTGGCGTTGGTATAGACGTTCCCATATCGTCAAACTCGACGCAACGCGAGTTCCCTTGAAAGGGATCCTATCCTGTCACTGGGGTGTCTTGCACAAAAGCTTACAGTTTTTCTCATTTGCTAAGACACGCTTAATGAAACTGGGATCCACTTGAACTTCATCCTCACATTCTTAACACGGCAGAAGTCTTCCCTGGCAAATCTCTTAACACTTTTTCATTTGTTTCACACGTTTTTCACACCATTTTGTCAAAACATTTATCACAGATCTCATTGAAAGACCCCAAACTCTATTGGATGAACTGTGTTGAACAAAAGGAAAGCATCTATTCACAGCTGATAGAAAGTATAATTATGAATCTCTAATGCACCTGTGTGAAACTTCACCTCTTCAATCAGCAATCAGTCCTCAGTCATCGATAAAAGATGATTGATATTTGCAAGCATGGATCATAGAGGCCAAAGGCACGTTATTATTGACCATGTCATCAATCATGGCTTGTCCTGTAGAGAGGCTGGACGAAGGGTTCAACCCATTCTGAGTCGAAACACAGTGACATCTACTGTCAGGCTTATTCAGAATGAGAACAGTTACTGTACGCCACGGTGTATTTCAGCTTTACTGTACTGTTGCAGAACAATCTGTCTACAGTAATGCAGATGTTTCGTCAGACCCATTTTTGTGACTGTCTAATGTTAATTTTGACTTGCTTGTTTGCTGGTGGCAGAGGAAAGATCTCCGGTGTTGAGTGTAGATATGGTCGTGGCAAACAATACGATCTGACTGAGTGAAATCCAGGCAGCAGTAATTGAAGATCAGGGAACATTTAGAAATATCAACAGTGTGAGTTTGACAACTATTGTTAGAGTCCTTAAACGAGACCATGTCAGAATAAAGCCGCTGTACATCATGAAGGAGGCAAAGTTCCAGTATGTGCGGGCACAGATTTGTTATTGTAATGCCTTGTTATACCATACATGCAACTGGAATAATTTGCTTTATGAATTATCTTTTTTCTTAGAGAATAGTGGAGCTTGAAGCTGGAGGGTCACATCACCATTTCATGTGTGTGGATGAAGTCGGTTTGAAACCTCAGTAAAGTCAGGAGACGTGAGAGGAACATGATTGTGTGCCAGTCTCACCATGTGTGCCGCCATCTCCAATGATCACCAACTATCGGCCCTTACAATACAGAGCACCTCCTCACATTTCCTGATGCTCTGAATGAAAGACTGTTGGGGGAAACACTTTATAATACTGTTCCCTTATTAATGAGTAACTACACAGGAACAGATGAGTAACGCACTATTAACATTCTAGTAACTACTATTAACTAACAACAAACTCTGATTAACAAATTAGTTAGTAATAGCGCTCAGGTGAATGTGGTCGTTTTTTCTTCATACCTCAGAGAACAACATGCATAATTTATAACAGTAACCCATTAGTAATGAATCAAGTGTTACTACATCCTTCTAAAGGAACTACTAACTATTTGGATCAGTATTCTAAAGTATTGTAAAGTAAAACTTATTCTTTTATGTCTTCTGCTCATTTTTCTTTATTTTAGTTTTACCATATATTCTCACACACAATATTTTACCAATGACACTGTTAGAAACAGGTCAAGTATTGCAACGCTGAAAAAAATGGTGTTGGATTTACTTATAAACTATTTTCACTCAGAAATTGATTGTACATTTCACAAATAATTACAAAGAAACGGCAATTAAACGTTACATTCTGAAGTAAGTCTGAAGTTGTACCTTCTTGTAAAACTCACTTCAATTTATTTATTTATTCATATATAACTTCGATTTTTTTTTTACATTGTAGAAGATACAGTAGGACATCAACACTGTAGTTTGGAGTTTGGACAAGTATTGGACAAACTCAATCCAGAAGAGGGCGCTGTCTAATAGTTTTAATGGCGTGTCTTTGTGGAGAGTTTCTGCAGGTTTGCCTTATAGGATGGTGTGTGTGTGTGTGTGTGTGTGTGTGTGTGTGTGTCTCAGGTGCACATTGAGGATGATATCGCTGTGACGGCTGACGGCGTGGAGCTTCTGACCTGCGTTCCTCGAACCGTGGAGGAGATTGAGGCGTTCATGGCCGAGGAAACGTCCAAACCCTTCAGTCCCATCAGCAGCCAGAAATTCTGAGATTATGATGATGATGATGATGATGATGATTATAATAATGACACTCCTTTTCCTCAACATATCAGACTTTAAACTTTAAGCAAATGAGTATCTTTGATATTTCATTCTATAAAGGGAAACACACAACATGTGACAGATTCTGTATGACTTCTCTTATGGAAATCAGTGTCAGAAATGAATAACCGAATCATTTATGCTTTCATGTAGCAGCTGTAACATTTTAATAAAACAACTTAATAAAGGCAGCTCTGAACGTTATTTAGCCTGACTTAAACTTTACTCAATTCATTTGCATTTTATGCTGTACACTTTTTGCAAGTTTGTAAGAAAATGCAAAGCTTATTTTTAATAAACATCTGATTTTTCTAGCATCATTTAGAATCGTGTGACACCCTTTATTCATAACATTCTGTCATGTTTAAATCCCATATGAGTTGTTTTTGTCGAACTAAACGTGTGGGAATAGCAGTAAACAGAGACGGATGAGAGAAATCCTGACACTCAGTAATATGACTGTATGAATGAAGCGCTTTTACAGTTCAACGACACAATCACCTTTTGATTTTTACCCTAAAGTGTTCGTGCATGATTTGAGCTGAAGAAGTTAAATATATGATCCATCATCGTCAGATTAGGAGAAAAACTGCTTTCAGAGAGAGAAGATAAAACGTACTCGGTTACTAAACGTAACCTCGGTTCTCTCTAGAAGAGGGAACGAGTATTGCGTAAGTTGCTTATGCATCGGGAAAGTCTTCTTTCTTCGAGATCTGAAGCCAAAAATTATCCTTAATTTTGCATTTATTGTCAACGCAGTGCAGCAGCCGGCAGACCATGGCAGGCTGTATAAGCGTGCTCATTGGTTGCCCGGCGGCAACTGCTTAAGCCTATCAGTGAGCCCTGCGTGACTTGACATCCAATGATTCGCGTCCTCCACACCCCTCTAACCGTCAGGATGGGTGTGGCCAGTGTGTATATAAGCAAGGCTCACAGGCTGATCAAATCTGGTTTTCGTAGTCTGAAGCGCAAAAGCTCGTGGCGCGTCACGGCGGGTTACGCAATACTCGTTCCCTCTTCTAGAGAGAACCGAGGTTACGTTTAGTAACCGATTACGTTCTCTTACGAAAGGTTCTCTAGTATTGGGTAAGTTGCTTACGCATCGGGAACCCCTTGTCAACGCCGTGCGCGCCGAGCATACAGCATATGAATCCCAGGGAGACCGGGGAAAAACATAACGCTGAAACAGGTGGCCGGTAGAGGAAACGGGCCAACACATGTACAAAGCACTTCACTTCATGAATAGATAGAGCGGCACAGCCGGTCCATTCATATCCATGTAAATAGTGCGGCCGGCGGAGCGGGCCCACACAATACATAAGCACGAATAAGGGAAATAAATAGAGCAGAACGCAGTCTATTTATGGGGAGAATAATCCCTAGCACGGCAGAGTGTAAGAGGGGCGGCCAGCAGTGCGGGCCAGCACCGATACACAGCGCGCAAAGTGAAATAAGGGACAGAACGGCACAGCCGGTCTGAACACCAAACACTCCTTCCCCTGGTGCCATACCAGAAATATAACCAGTATGTGAGCGTAGTCTGCGCATAAGCGACTGGGCAGAGCATACAGCCCACTTATACTGATAATAGTTTAGCCTGCAAGGCAGGAACTTCCAGGTTATAAAACCTCACGTATGTCGATGGGGAGGCCCAGCCCGCCGCCATACAAATATCGTGAATAGAAATTCCGCTGGACCAGGCCCACGAAGAGGCCATGCCTCTGGTGGAGTGGGCTCTGATACCCAAAGGACACTGCAGGTGTTTTGAGGCATAAGCTGCTGCAATCGCGTCCACTATCCACCTGGACAGGCTCTGTTTCGAGGCGGCGAGACCCTTGGTGCGCCCGCCAAAAGAAACAAAGAGCTGCTCGGAACGCCTGAAAGCGGCGGAGCGCGTGATGTAAACTCTCAGCGCCCTAACAGGGCATAGGAGGTTATCACTGTCCCCGTTATCGGATGCTGGCAGAGCCGAAAGGGAGATGATTTGTGCCCTAAAGGGGGTTCCAATCGCTTTGGGGATATAACCGTGTCTCGGTCTGAGGATGACTTTCGAGTCATTCGGTCCGAACTCAAGACATGCAGGGCTAACAGATAGCGCGTGCAGATCCCCCACGCGTTTTACTGAAGACAGAGCTATTAAAAAAACGGTTTTGAGCAAAAGATACTTGGAATCCACGGATTCAAGCGGTTCGAAGGGAAAAGCCTTCAGGGCCTCCAGGACCAAGGACAGATCCCAAATAGGAACCGAGGGGGGCCGCGGGGGATTCATCCGTCTGGCTCCTCTGAGGAAAAGTATAATGAGCTCGTTCCTTCCTATTGCGCGGCCGAGCGTCGTCTGAGCGAACGCTGCAATAGCCGCCACATAAACTTTGAGCGTGGAAGGGGACCTGCCCTTATCCAACAGCTCCTGTAGGAAGGAGAGCACCCGCGGGACACCACATGTTTGTGGATCCAAGCTCTTAGTAGCGCACCATTTAGAGAACACAGACCATTTGGAGACATAGAGCCGCCTTGTAGAGGGAGCTCTAGACTGCATGATCGTGTTCAAGACCCCTTCTGGCAGGTCAACGGGTATCCGTTGATCACCCATGCATGCAGAGACCATCGCTCCGGATGGGGATGCCAGATCGATCCTCCGGCTTGAAAGAGGAGATCCTTCCTCAGCGGGATCGGCCATGGGGGTGAGTGCGACAGCCTCACTAGCTCTGGGTACCAGACTTGGTTCTCCCAACGCGGAGCTATAAGAAGCACTGGGTGGTGCGTTTCCCTGATTCTCGCTAAGACCTGTGGCAGGAGGGAGATCGGAGGGAAAGCGTAAAGCGGGAGGCTGGGCCAGGCTTGGGACAGCGCGTCCTCGCTTTTCGAGAAGAATATCGGGCAGTGAGCGTTGTCTTTTGACGCAAAGAGGTCGACTTCCGCTCTGCCGAATAGGCGCCAGAGGAACTGGACTGTCTGAGGGTGCAGGGACCATTCTCCCGGGGGAATGATGTCCCTGGACAGTCTGTCTGGGCCGACATTCAGGTGGCCCGGCACGTGCGCGGCTCTCAGCGAGCGCGACGAACGGTGAGCCCACACGAGAAGGCGTTCTGTCAGTTGGCTCCTGGACCTGACACCGCCTTGTCGGTTCACATAGGACACCACGGACATGTTGTCCGAGCGGACTAGCACGTGGTGATCCCGTATAAATGGGAGAAAGCGCTTGAGCACGTTCTCGACCGCTATCATCTCCAAACAATTTATGTGGAGGCATTTCTCCTGGTCTGACCACAGGCCAAAGACCGGTTTGCCCTCGAAAAGAGCGAACCAACCTGAGGTGGAAGCGTCTGTCGAGATAACTTTGCGGTGTGAGATGGCTCCCATTGTCACTCCCTGCTGGTACCAGTCGGCCGCTAACCAGGGCTTCAGTGCTGAAACGCAGCTCTGAGTCACTCTGATTCAAATGCCGCCGGAAGCCCAGGCTCTGCGAGGCACTCGGGCATTCAACCAGCGTTGTAGCGGGCGCATACGCAATAGACCCAGCTGAAGCACTGCTGCAGCTGAAGCCATACAACCCAGCATCCTCTGAAAAGTCTTGAGAGGTGCGGTGCTGCCCGGCTGGAAGGACGCGGCCAGGCGTCGAATGCGGCGCGCGCGCCGTGGTGACAAGCGGGCCGTCATTGCCACAGTGTCCAGATCCAAAACCAGAAAAGAGGTTGATTGACTGGGCACTAATGAGCTCTTGGTCCAGTGGACCGTGAGCCCCAGGCTGTTCAGGTGGCTGAGAAGCACTGCTCTGTGGGCGATGAGCTCGGCCTCTGACTGTGCTAGAATCAGCCAATCGTCCAAATAATTCAAAATTCGCATTCCCTGCCCTCTCAGGGGAGCGAGAGCCGTGTCCATGCACTTCGTGAATGTACGGGGTGCTAAAGACAGGCCGAATGGTAGGACGGTGTATTGATATACCTGACCGTCGAAGGCGAATCTCAAGAATGGCCTGTGACGGGGTATTATCTGGATCTGAAAGTATGCGTCTTTCAGATCGAGGGAGATAAACCAGTCTCTCGGGCGAATCTGCGCGAGGATCTGTCTGGTCGTGAGCATTTTGAACGGTCTTCTCATAAGAGCTTTGTTCAAATATCTCAGATCCAAAATCGGCCTGAGAGCTCCGTCCTTCTGTAAAAGCCTGACTCGCTCATAGAAGGGGGAACCGGTTCTATAGCCCCTTTGCACAGAAGTGTCGCTATTTCTGCTCGAAGTAGGTGTGCTACTTCCCTGTTCACTCTCGTCTCGGTAAGCGCTCGAAAGCGCGGAGGGCGGCGAGCGAACTGCAGAGTATAGCCCTGTTTTACTGTGCTTAGCACCCATTCTGATGCGCCTGGAATCGCTTCCCACGCTTCCGCATGTGCCGCCAGGGGCAGAATGGCCTCCGGGCTCTGATCGCCGCGCATCGCGGGCTAGAGAGCTCGAAACGGAGGGGCGGGCGCAGCGCGAGCGCTCTCTGTGCTTAGATACGGCGGATCGCTCTTGGCGATAGCTGGCCGTTTTACACATAGCGTCCCGGTAGCTTTGGACGGGGAACATATAGTGTGAGACTCGACGCGCGAGGGCGGCGTCGGGGGCGAAATGTTCGTGAGAATGTGTGAGCGCAGGGGAGCGGGCACAGCATTTGTATTTAGAACATGACCGGTCGTGAGGGGCCGTGTGACAGAGCGGGCAGTGAGTAGGTGTGGGCACTGTGAAGCGGACACGTGACCTACTTTTAACACTCGAGCAGCCGGTGGCTGCTTTATGAGAGTGGGCTCTGTGAGAGACACGGGGTTTATAGTGCTTAGGTGCAGGGGTGAACACAGAAACGTGGGCACATTCACTGCATTTGAAACACATGCGGCGCGAGCCGTGTAACCAGACATTATGCACTTTTTGAGATTTCTCTGGTTCGTCGTGAAAACGGCGGTTGTATGCAGGCGAGAGGGTAAGTTTACCGGCTCGTTGACTGCGGGATAAACATCTGCAGTAACCGTAGCAACGGGGACTGACAGGATACGAAGCTTTAACGGCGGTCCGGCCGCAGCGGGACACAGCCGCCGTTTCTCCCCTCTGGCTAGGAAGATTTAGCGGGCTCAGGTTTCACCGTAATCCTCTGCCGGGGTCCCCGGGGAGGAGGCGGTCTGTTACGGCTGGACGAGCGAGATCTAGGGCGGCCGCCCTGTCGTCGCTGTGAGGACGGAGGACGAACTGGACGCTGTGAAGGGCTTGGTGCAGGCTGGTCACGAGGACGGCGTGCAGCCGAGCTAGAGCGTCGAGGCATAAACAAATTCATAGCCTGCGTGGTTTTCTGTACCTCCGGAAAATGATCGACGATCCCATTCACCGCTGGGCCGAACAGGCCGGTGGGAGAGAGGGGGGCGTTGAGAAACACCGCGCGCTCAGACTCCCTCATGTCGGCGAGCGTCAACCAGAGATGCCTCTCTGTAACGGTCAAAGAGGCCATGCACCATCCGATAGCCTGTGCAGCGGATTTCGTGGCGCGAAGGGAAAGGTCCGTCGCGCTCCGTAAATCCGAGATAGATGCAGATTCCAAACCTTTCTCATCCATGTTACGGAGAAGATTAGCTTGGAGAATCTGCAGCACGGCCATAGAGTGCAGGGCAGATGCAGCCTGTCCGGCGGCGGTGAAAGCGCGGCCGACGAGGGCTGAAGTGGTCCTGCAAGCCTTAGACGGGAGGGCAGCCTTTGAACGCCATCCAGAGGGCGGGCAAAGGTGCGCTGCGACCGCCTCTTCCACGGGGGGGGTGGCATTATACCCCTTCTCAGCGGCGCCGTCAACCTATGAGAGCGTCGATGAGGCGTGTGAAGAGAGTCTCGCGGAGAATGGTGCATTCCACGATTTAGCGAGCTCCCTGTGAAGCTCAGGCAGGAAAGGTGCAGTTCTGGACGCTGGCGCTCGGCGGCGGCGAAGTAGACCACTCCTCGCTGTCCGAAGCCAGGATGGAACAGCTGTCAGCGTGCTCATCCAATTCCCCCGCCTCATCCCCTGAAGCGGCGGCGGCGCGGGCGCTCTGCGCCGGCGGCTGGGCGGCCGAGAGGGGGGGGCGGTGAAGGCGAGAGCGAAGCTCGAGGGAAAGGATCCGGTGAGTCTTCGAGCGCCTTATCTGTCTCCGGTGGTCGCTGCGAGCGGCGCTTCTTCTTGCGCGGCCCGGCAGGGACAGGCGGAGCGACAGCTTCGTCGAAAACCTCAAGCCGAGCCCGCAGGGTCGACATTGAGAGTTCTTCGCACTCGGGGCAGCCGCCCGTAGAGAGTGCGGTGGCGGCGTGCTCGCGTCCCAGACAGAGAGCGCAGATGAGGTGGCGGTCTCCGATGCTGAGCGGTGCACGGCACGAGCCGCAGGAAAAACGAGGCATTTTGCAACAAACGCCTCGGCTCTTTTAGATAGGAGAGAGAGAGAGTGTGTGTCGCGGGGGCGAGCACACACAGCAATGTAAAAGGATATGTCGCCGGATAGCGTAGCAGGCACGGATGGCTGAAGGCGGCGAAGGCGGCCGGCTTCCTCAGGCGCTGTCCTAAGCTTGCTTTGTCGCTGGTTTCGACGGCGGCGGCTCTCAAGATCCAGCGATGCGAAGAGCTTCGCTGAAGACAAGAAAATCAGATTTGATCAGCCTGTGAGCCTTGCTTATATACACACTGGCCACACCCATCCTGACGGTTAGAGGGGTGTGGAGGGCGCGAAGCGCCCTCATTGGATGTCAAGTCACGCAGGGCTCACTGATAGGCTTAAGCAGTTGCCGCCGGGCAACCAATGAGCACGCTTATACAGCCTGCCATGGTCTGCCGGCTGCTGCACTGCGTTGACAATAAATGCAAAATTAAGGATAATTTTTGGCTTCAGATCTCGAAGAAAGAAGACTTTCCCGATGCGTAAGCAACTTACACAATACGAGAGAACCTCTCGTAAGAGAACATGAATAATCATGGTCAATTAAATGGTAAAATAAAGTAAACTTTTTTACATATTATACTCCAAAACTCTTCATACAGTGACTACTAGTAACATCTATAAAAATCTGCGGCCAAAAAATGATTCAGACACTTTGACCTGATCATGTTTTGCTGAAATGTTTTTTCTTGCATTGCTAATGCTCTTTT
This sequence comes from Squalius cephalus, assembly GCF_949319135.1. NCBI lineage: Eukaryota > Metazoa > Chordata > Actinopteri > Cypriniformes > Leuciscidae > Squalius > Squalius cephalus. Next base: position 2,350,144 of record NC_137127.1, on the reverse strand, counting down.
TACACACAGACTGAACACAATGAAGCATTTCTTGGTGATTGGTTGAGCTAAACTGGTATTATCTAATTGTGTAGTTAAATTTAACAGTTGACAGATATTCAACATAATTCATGTGTGAGACAGTCTAACAGAAGGACGGACAAAAACAAGAGATCTTGTCATATTTTTAACACCATTTTTTAAACTATAGTGAATAATGTAAGAAATGTTGAAGGTGTCTGAATAAAGTTTGACTGTATATTATTTAGAAAAGATGCTACTAGAGAAGATTTGATGCTGCTAACCTCAGACTTTATAGTTCTTCAACACTATAAGTCGCTGTAAGCAGTTTTGTTGAGTTTTAAGGACACATTTCACCTTTAAAAGCTTTAAAGCCTCTGTTTTCCTGCAAATATGTTTTTTGGCTTTTATATTTAAGAACTCACTTCCTGGCCATGGTTCTCAGTCGGAAAAGGGTGGCTTGCCCACTTCAGGTTGGTGGAGAGTTCCTGTCTCAAGTGGAGGAGTTCAAGTATCTTGGGGTCTTGTTCACGAGTGAGGGAAGGATGGAACGGGAGATTGACAGACGGATCGGTGCAGCTTCTGCAGTAATGCGGTCGATGTACTGGTCTGTCGTGGTGAAGAAGGAGCTGAGCTGCAAGGCGAAGCTCTCGATCTACCGGTCAATCTACGTTCCTACTCTCACCTATGGTCATGAGCTGTGGGTCATGACCGAAAGGACGAGATCCCGGATACAGGCGGCCGAAATGAGCTTTCTCCGCAGCGTGGCTGGGCGATCCCTTAGAGATAGGGTGAGAAGCTCAGTCAGTCGGGAGGAGCTCAGAGTAGAGCCGCTGCTCCTCCACATCGAGAGGGGTCAGCTGAGGTGGCTCGGGCATCTTTTCCGGATGCCTCCTGGACGCCTTCCTGGGAAGGTGTTCCGGGTGCGTCCCACCGGGAGGAGGCCCCGGGGAAGAGAGACTATGTCTCCCGTCTGGCCTGGGAACGCCTCTGTGTCCCCCTGGAAGAGCTGGAGGAAGTGTCTGGGGAGAGGGAAGTCTGGGTATCTCTGCTTAGACTGCTGCCCCCGCGACCCGGTCCCGGATAAGCGGAAGATGATGATGATGAATGCACTTCCTAAAAGAACTAAAAGACACTGTTTGGTTAATTTCACCGCTAAATCAGAGTCAGTATTACTGCTGTAAAATGACCTCTGACCTCAGTGTAATGAGGGTCTCAACCCTCATTCTTTCCATCGAAAGAAAGAAATTTCTTTTGTGCTCTTAGATTTTTTTCTCTTTATTAAAGTGTATCTCCTTTTTGTTTCTATTTCATTTTTTCTAATTCATTTTTCCTCGAACCTCATCAGCAGCCAGAAATTCTGAGATTATGATTATGATGATGATGATAATAATGACACTCCTTTTCTTCAACATATCAGACTTTAACCTGTATCTATGTAAATTAGTATATTTGATATTTCATTCTATAAAGGGAAACACAACATGTCAGACAGCTGTGTAACATTTTTTTAGAGTTTGATTTTTAAAGTAGTTCTGAACTTTGTTTAGCCTGACTTAAAAAAAAACTTAATTCAAACACTCAATTCATTTGCATTTTATGCTGTACACTTTTTGCAAGTTTGTAAGAAAATGCAAAGCTTATTTTTAATAAACATCTGATTTTTCTAGCATCATTTAGAATCGTGTGCAACCTTTTATTTACTAATTCATAAAATTCTGTCATGTTTAAATCCCATATGAGTTGTTTTTGTCAAACTAAACGCGTTGGAATAGCAGTAAACAGAGATGGAAGAGAAATCCTGACACTCAATAATATGACTGTATGAATGAAGCGCATTTCGCTTCGCGATCGAGTCACGAGATCTTCACCCCATGGATGAACCTCAGCTTTGCCTTGCCTTAGAATGAGTTTCCAGGCATGTTGTTGTCTCAACAGATGCCTCCACCACGGGCTGGGGTGCCATGTGCAATGGACATGCTGCCGAGGGCTCCCGGACAGGACCCCAGCACCTTTGGCATGTCAATTGCTTCGAGTTGCTGGCAGTACATCTCGCCCTGCACCGCTTCCATGCGCTGCTCAAGGGCCAGCACATACTATACCGCGACAGTAGCATACATCAACCGACAAGGTGGTCTGCGCCTTATGTCGCAACTCGCCCTGTCGAACTGTGCAGCTGATGAGCTCTCACGGCTTCAGCCTCTCCCTGGAGAATGGAGACTCCATCCCCAGACGGTTCAGCTGATTTGGGATCAGTTCGGTAACAGGCAGGTAGACCTGTTTGCCTCCCACTCGTCCCATTGCGACCTGTTCTATTCCCTGACCGAGGGCATGCTCGGCACAGGTGCACTGGCGCACAGCTAGCCACCGGACCTACGCAAGTATGCGTTTCCCCCAGTGAGCCTTCTTGCACAGACCCTGTGCAAGATCAGGAAGGACGAGGAGCAGGTCATATTGGTTTCCCCTCATTGGCACAACCAGACCTGGTTCCACGAACTAGTACTGCTCGCGACAGCACCTCCCTGGCCTATCCCTCTAAGGAAGGACCTCCTTTCACCTTATGGCACCCTCGTCTTGATCTTTGGAACCTCCACGTGTGGCTCCTGGACGGCACGAGGCAGGTTTGAGTACCCTACCACCAGCGGTGGTGGCTACCATCACTTCCGCTAGAGCATCGTCCACGAGACATGCCTACGCGTTGAAGTGAAACCTCTTCGTCACCTGGTGTTCTTCTTGCCAAGAAGACCCCAGGAAATGCCCGATCAGTGTCGTGCTTTCCTTCCTGCAAGAAGGGTTGGAGTGCAGGCTGTCTCCTTTCACCCTGAAAGTGTACATTGCCGCTGTTGCCACAAATCACAACGCAGTTGAAGGTAAGTGCGTGGGAAAGCACAACCTAATCTTCAGGTTCCTGAGAGGAGCGAGGAGACTGAATCCTCCTCGCCCTCCTCTCGTACCCTCTTGGGACCTCTCAGTGGTTCTAACTGCCCTGCAGAGTGCTCCTTTTGAGTCTCTGCAATCAGTGGAGCTTACGTTCCTGTTACTGAAAACAGCGCTCCTGGTTGCATTGGCCTCTATCAAGAGGGTAGGGGACCTGCAGGCATTTTCCGTTGACGAAGCGTGCCTGGAATTTGGGCCGGCCTACTCACGTGATCCTGAGACCCCGGCCTGAATACGTGCCCAAGGTTCCCACCACTCCCTTTCGAGACCAGGTGGTCAACCTGCAAGCGCTGCCCTTGGAGGAGGCAGACCCAGCCTTGGCACTGCTCTGTCCAGTACGCACCCTCCGTGCTTACGTAGACAGAACGCAGTGTTTCAGAACCTCAGACCAGCTCTTTGTCTGTCATGGTGGGAAGCTGAAGGGAAAGGTTCTCTCCAAGCAAAGGTTATCTCACTAGATAGTGGACACCATTGCTTTGGCATACCAGCAGCAAGGTCGACCGTGCCCCCTTGGTGTGACGGCCCACTCCACCCGGAGTGTGGCCTCCTCTTGGGCTCTAGCGCATGGTGCCTCGCTAACAGACATTTGCAGAGCTGCAGGCTGGGCGACACCCAACACATTCACGAGATTCTACAATCTCCGAGTGGAGCCAGTTTCTGCCCATGTACTCGCTTTAACCAGCCGGTACTAGATTCTGCTCAGGTGTCTTCGCTTGCTCGCCATTCCTCTCCACGGACGGGGTATGTGCAATATTCTCCTCAGATGAGCCCTAATAAGCCCTGAGTTTCCTCCAGCGCTGTTGACGTCAACGCCAGAGTTATGCCACCGACAGCTTTCGCGCTTGGCTAGGTGCCTCCATGTGCATGGTTCCCCCTCTGGGCGACCCCCACATGTGTATTTCCACTGTAAGCCTCTGAGCATGTGTATTTCCCTTGGCAAGCCACCTTGCCACCCCTGGGGTTGAAACATTCCACCTGCGGCTGGACACCCCAGTGATTCTCCATATGCTTCCACCTCCCGGGTCATATGTGTATTCTGTAAAGCATATGTGTATTCTGTAAACACTCCTAGGGACAGTATGTTGGAGATCTGGTTGTGTCAGACGTTAAATGTGTTTTTACTTTTTGTTTTATTCCTGAATTAATCATGCAGTCGAAACCAGAGGACTGGTAGAGCCGGATCAATGTCAAACCTTCTGAACCTGATTAAAGTTTATATCAAATACAGGATGAAAAATCACATGTGGTCAGGATGATCACTGTGGTCAAGATATTTTAACATGCTTTCTTCTTTTAACTCTCTCTCTCTATATATATATATATATACACACACACAGTATATATAGTCTGTCTGGGATTGGGTTTGATCATTTCTCTGTAGTTTGGGACACATCTGAATAAAGCTTGTCATGGAAACATTGAAGGTTGAGCTGTTTTATCACTGAGCTCCTGTTGTAGTCGACTCGCTGCTGAATTTAGTTAATCATTATTACAGATATTCTCATTTTTTTAACAGGATCAGTGTGTTTTAAACATCATAATCTTGATGCTGAAACTGACATCTTAATCTCAAATGTGTTGGGTCAGAATTATTACAAACAAATCATATATTCCAGATACACTTGATGGAGATTTACGGATAAGTAAATGAGTATCTTTGATATTTCATTCTATAAAGGGAAACACACAACATGTGACCACTTCTGTATGACTTCTCTTATGGAAATCAGTGTCAAAAATGAATTACCGGATCATTTATGCTTTCATGTAGCAGCCGTGTAACATTTTAATAAAACAACTTAATAAAAGCAGCTCTGAACATTATTTAGCCTGACTTAAACTTTACTCAATTCATTTGCATTTTATCCTCTACACGTTTTGCAAGTTTGTAAGAAAATGCAATGCTTATTTTTAATAAATCTTTGCACACAGGTGGAGATTGTCTTTCCTCATTCCAGTAGATTCCAGCTACTTGTTTCCACACGTGTAAAACAATAGTTTGAGGCTGTTACTGCACTAAGATTGCTGTTGAGTCTCTTGACTTCTCTTTAATGAACTTTACAGTAAATCAGCTGAATAAAGGGAGTTACTCAGTCTTCATGAGGGTGCGACACTTTAATGTCAGTGTTGTTGCATCCGTTTCCATCATTAATTGTGTTCATCTCAACTGTGTGTTTTTCTGCATCCAGAGAAATGAGTTGAAAAGGTAGAAAGCATTTTTGTGGTCGTGTGTCTACTTGAAAATCATCACAACAAAAGAAAGAGTCTCTTAAACTCTCAAGCCTTGCTCTCTAACAGTAAACTGTCTCTTCTATTTAGAAGTCAGTTTAAAGATGCTTACTATAATTCCTATTAATAATAAAAAAAATAAAGAAACATAATTTTCTCTTTTGCATATTTTCTGCTATTGCTTCATGTAGTTTATACCATAAACTTGACATTGTGTATATGACTATTGTTGACTTGTGATGTTCCTCATTTTGGATAAAAGCATCTGCTAAATGAATAAATGCAAGTATTAGTTTTTGTGTCGGGATCATATCAGGGAGACAGAGCCGTAATGGCCGCCATCAAACCAGGTTTAAACAAAGACTCAAAGAGAGTCACAATACAAAATACTCGGAGCAAAACTGCTTTCAGAGAGATATGATAAAACATGAATAATCATAATCTCCATGTTCAATGTGGAGGATATTAATAGAACTGGGATTCTTCTCTGACACCAAACTTTCCTCTCGCCTGTTGTTCCTGGTCAGATCACTGAAGTAAGAGTTACTCTTTAGCTTTCACTGAAATGTGACTGGTTAGATGACGAGGCCTGACCTTGAACTATCAGCAGCAGAAAGTCTGATCTACATTATTCAGCTTATTCTGGCCAAGAACCGCATGAGACGAGAACACACCGTCTGACTCACATGTTGAATGATGTTTGTTTTGTTTTTACATGTTTTTAGGGGCAGATTTATCTAAAAATGAACAATAAAACACAGACAGATGTGGCAGATAATGGTGTGGCAGTTTCCACAGAAGGCTGAACAGAAATGTGTGGATCATAATTTCTGCTTTTCCATAAACTACAGATTATTGCACACACAGTCAAACCAAACATTATTCAGACACTAGATATAATGATATTTTTTTATAGTGTGTGCAGGACTCTATAGTTCATTTATGTAAGTGAGGAGAGCAAAATAAAGTAAACTGTGATGTATTATACCCAAACACTCTTCATACAGCGACTACCAGTAACATTTATAAAAATTTGGCACCAAAAATGATTCGGACACTTTGACCTGATCATGTTTTGCTGAAGTGTTGTTTCTTTAATTGCTGATGCTCTTTTTACACACAGACTGAACAGAATGAAGCATTGCTTGGTGATTGGTTGAGCTAAACTGGTATTATCTAATAGTGTAGTTAAATTTAACAGCTGACAGATATTCAACATAATTCATGTGTGAGACAGTCTAACAGAAGGACGGACAAAACCAGTCAAATATCAACTGAAAGTTCATAACTCTGAGATCTTGTCATATTTTAAAACCATTTTCTAAACTATAGCGAATAAACTGTGATAATGTGAGAAATGTTGAAGGTGTCTGAATAAATGTTGGTTTGATTGTATATTACTTAGAAAAGATGCGACTAGAGAAGATTTGATGCCGCTAACCTCAGACTTTATAGTTCTTCAACACTATAAGTCGCTGTAAATCTGGTAACTTTGAGAGACTGGTTGAATAATCTAGAGGAGAAACACGAGTCCTCGGCTGATAACAGAAATACTCTTGATCACTGTGGGGATGATAGAGGACTGAGGGTTTGCTGGATGAAATGTGTGTGTGGATTGTAACTTTATCTCATTATATACACACTTCATCATTTAATGTTGCTTTTGTTTCTTTAGTTTGTTTCCAGCAGTTCAGTTGTGATTTTGCTCTTCAACTCTTCTCGGAAATATAGAAAAATATGTTTATTGGAATGATGTTTCAGTTGTAAGTAAGACGGACACTCCTAGGTACAGTATGTTGGAGATCTGGTTGTGTCAGATGTTAAATGTGTGTTTTATTCCTGAATGAATGGTGCAGTCGAAACCAGAGGACTGGTAGAGCCGGATCGATGTCAACCCTTCTGAACCTGATTTAAGTTTATATCAAATACAGGATGAAAAATCACATGGGGTCAGGATTATCATTGAGGTCAAGATATTTTAACTTGCTTTCTTCTTTTAACTCTCTCTCTCTCTCTCTCTCTCTCTCTATATATATATATATATATATATAGAGAGAGAGAGAGAGAGAGAGAGAGTTACACAGTATTTGATAAAAGCAGAGTGGTGGTGGAACAACGGGAACCAGATGATGGTGAGAGAATGGTGACTGGTAGATTGATGATGGTGAATTAGCTGGCGATGACTGAAGTGGATTCTCTGTGCAGGTGACGATTTAACACGAAGACAGGCGATCTGGATCAGGATGACGGACAGGAGACTGGATACAGGATGAGACGATCTCAGGTAAGTAGATAGGTAAGGAGTCTGACATAAAGTAGTGTACTGTAATTAAAATTAAGTCTCAGTAAAAACTACAGAAATAAGTACTTCAGAAATAGACCTAAGTGCCATCCAAAAACGTGCGTGTTACAAGTGAATAGCGCCTTGTGGTACCATCATCCCAAAGAGGCACAAAATCACTTTCACGGACCTTTACCTGGACTGTTCCCTGATGGTGGAATGACAATGGAAATACAAAGAAGAATTTTAAATCAGGGTTTATGAATGTACAATGTGAAACTTCAAAACCTGAAAGATTCATGCTCAACCCAGGATAAAGGCTGAACAGTGTGAAACATGTTGAATATGGTTGTCATTCACTGATGTGGTATGTAATGGTATCACTATCATCACTGTACCATGGTTTTGGGCTGAGAGTTATGTGCCCAGACCAGTTTGGAGACACGTGTTCATCTGGGCACTGAAGGAAATATGTGCTGACTGAACAAAAGTTTTTTTCTTTGGTTTCTTTCGTTTGGTTTGAGCAATCACTAGAGTTTATAAGTGTGAGCTGGTAAAGAAGAGGATTTAAATCTTCACACACCAGCGCAGACTAGAAATGGCAGGAGAAATAGAAGTGGTCAGAGATATGTATGAAGGGCAGGTTCCTAGAACAAAGGCACACAGGGAAAATCAGCTAAACCTATACCCAGATATTCTCTTCAGAATTATTTGGTTGCATCCCAGAAGTCAGATACCAAAGCATCTTCTGCTCTTCAGATCCACGAATTACAGCTGGTGGATAAGAAGAATTACAGATTATCCTGGCATCTCTGGTCAGTGGACTTTCAAACATGTTAAAAACTTGCCGATTCGGCATAATATGAATCTCTCTGGTGATAATGAGGCATTGCTGAGATTCTGTGATGAGTTTCCAAACAATGGTTTGATGGCACGTAAAGAAGCTGAACTGATACAAAATCTGGAAGCAACAATACAAGATCTGAGAGCAATAATACAAAATCTGGAAGCAACAATACAAGATCTGAGAGCAAGAATACAAAATCGGGAAGCAACAATACAAGATCTGGAAGCAACAATACAAGATCTGGAAGCAACAATACAAAATCGGGAAGCAACAATACAAAATCTGAGAGCAAGAATACAAAATCGGGAAGCAACAATACAAGATCTGAGAGCAAGAATACAAGATCTGAGAGCAACAATACAAGATCCGGAAGCAACAATACAAAATCTGGAAGCAACAATACAAGATCTGAGAGCAACAATACAAGATCTGGAAGCAACAATACAAAATCTGGAAGCAACAATACAAGATCTGAGAGCAACAATACAAAATCGGGAAGAAATACAAAATCTGGAAGCAAGAATACAAGATCTGAGAGCAAGAATACAAGAACTTGAATTAGAAAATAGGGGACTTAGATAACAACAACACAATTGAAGAAGGAGCTGCCATAAACACAAGGTAAAACAATCAAAACAATTACATTCTTTCAAAACAGCAAATATTGTAGAAATTATTCAAATGTCATGTCAGATAAATGTAAGTTGTGTTTTGAAAGAAGAAGAACTACATATGTTTTAACACTGTCTGTTTTTTCATCATTCGTCATTTCATCTATTTGTGACATATTCATATTTCTTTCACCAGAGATATTCAACAAATCATGACAAATGAGCCAAGTAGCCCATCTCACCCACCAGAACTTTAGCTAATAAACATTAACAAAAAAGTTTTTAGATGATCCATATATTTTAATAAAGTTAAATAAATGCTGAGAAAACTGCCATACCTTTAAGAAGATTAATGCAAGTGCAAACAGTCCTAGATTCATTAACATGTGTCAATGAGTTCTGTATGAATATATACTATTATTCATGTGCAGACAGATTGTGTTTCAACATCTAATAACAGCTGTTCTATTTTCCTGAGAATTGGTTCATGTTTACTTTATAATAATAGACATATGTGAGTATGAAAATAACAAGCTTATTTGTTTCATCTCTTCCACACAGCAATCATGTTTTCACCTAAAAGGAGCCCTTGAAGACCTCAAGATCTGCATCTTTCGAACAGATTTTAAAGAGGAAACAAGCATGAATGTTCTTGTATTTCTCTTCTCTGTCATATTCAAGCCAGACAGCTGTGATTAAGTCTGTCACACAGCTGTCACACTTTTTACTCCAGTGACTATTTCTAAGGATGTGGTTAGTACACTTCTGTATAAAAATAAAACTTATTAAAATCATGACTACAACAAATCTAATGGACATTTTCACTATTACTGCACTTTTAAAGGGGCTATGTGTAGTTTTTCTACTAAAATGAAACCTTTTTTTATTGCCTGTGTGTGAAGGGGTTGTAATCTCACATTAAAATTATCCACTTGGTGGGTTTTGCTATTACCTCTGAAAGCAAGTATTCCTATTTCTATGTGAAGGCTCCGGGTCAGATTTACCGCAAAATCCAGTGACGTGACTGAGACAAACAAACACACACACACACACACACACACACACACACACACACACACACCATCCTATAGAGCAAACCTGCAGAAACTCTCCACAAAGACACGCCATTAAAACCATTAGACAGCGCCCTCTTCTGGATTGAGTTTGTCCAGTACTTGTCCAAACTACAGTGTTGATGTCCTACTGTATCTTCTACAATGTAAAAAAATCGAAGTTATCAATAAATAAATAAATAAAAGTGAGTTTTACAAGAAAGTACTACAGTACTTCAGACTTACTTCAAAATGTAACGTTTAATTGCCGTTTCTTTGTAATTATTTGTGAAATGTACAATCAATTTCTGAGTGAAAATAGTTTATAAGTAAATCCAACACCATTTTTTCAGAGTTGAAATACTTGACCTGTTTCTAACAGTGGCATTGGTCAAATATTGTGTGTGAGAATATATGGTAAAACTAAAATAAAGAAAAATGAGCAGAAGACATGAAAGAATACTTTTTACTTTACAATACTTAGAATACTGATCCAAATAGTTAGTAGTTCCTTTAGAAGGATGTAGTAACACTTGATTCATTACTAATGGGGTTACCATTATAAATTATGCATTATTCCTGTAGTTCTCTGGGAGGTATGAAGAAAAAACGACCACATTCACCTGAGCGCTATTACTTACTAATTTTTAATCAGAGTTTGTTGTTAGTTAATAGTGGTTACTAGAATGTTAATAGTGCGTTACTCATCTGTTCCTGTGTAGTTATTCATTAATGAAGGAACAGTGTTATAAAGTGTTTCCCCCAACAGTCTTTCATTCAGAGCATCAGGAAATATGAGGAGGCGTTCTGTATTGTAAGGGCTGATAGTTGGTGATCATTGGAGATGGCGGCACACATGGTGAGACTGGCACACAATCATGTTCCTCTCACGTCTCCTGACTTTACTGAGGTTTCAAACCGACTTCATCCACACACATGAAATGGTGATGTGACCCTCCAGCTCCAAGCTCCACTATTCTCTAAGAAAAAAGCTGATTCATAAAGCAAATTATTCCAGTTGCATGTATGGTATAACACGGCATTACAATAACAAATCTGTACCCGCACTAGGGGTTGCACGACTACTGATTTCTGCTAGTCGATTTCTTATCAAAACAATACTCGAGTTACTCGACTACTCGTGGTTCATGCATGAAAAGACATGAAAAAGAAAAGAACTCGTGGTTCTGTAAATGAAAAGACATGAAATAGCTAGATCTTACCAATAAACATTTATTAATTCATAGCCTAATGCAACAATTACATAAGTAAACTCTCAAAACATTATAATTATGACATTTCATTTTAAAATTTTCATGTAACAGTCTAAAGCCAAATAAATAGCCGTTCTTGCCTTTCATTTCAGACGTCTGCTTCTAGGGGCCGTTCACATATCGCGTCTTTTTCGCGCTCAAGTTCGTTATTTCCAATGTAGGCACGCGGCGAGCGCGCTCATAATGGAAGCAACGTGGTGCGCTAGTTTTTCCAGGCGCGCCGATGCCGCGGCGAGATGAAAACATCTCGACTTTTCAGAATGCCTCAAGCGCACAGCAGGTCATGTGACAAAACCCAATCAGCTTCGGCCTTTCCGTAACTTCATCGAAAGCTCGGCCGAACAGCTGATCGTAGCTGTACAGGGCGGGTTTTTCCTTCTCATCTCCAGAAATATATCTAGTAGTAAAGCTAATGCAAGGGATAGAAATCAATTAATCCTTTGCTGATACTTCGTCGTCATCATGGAGAGCGCAGTTCACGGTTGCATAGCAACGACAGACGTCATGGGAGCGCAAGCGCTTGTAGGAGACAGCGGTACGGCCGCGCTTTCCACACGTTTTTAGACGCAATATGTGAACGGCCTCTTGCAGACTTGGCCAATTACAATATTTTTGTCATCCTTGATGAATAGCTTCCACACATCTGACATGTGGTGTCTGTTGGTGACGTTCGCCATTTTTAATTTATTTATGGTTAATGGACGTCCGCTCGAGTAGTCGATTGTTTCCGACAGCGTCGACTAGTGGTTGAAGTAGTCGATCTGTCGACTACTCGACTAGTCTATGCAAGGCCTAACCCGCACATACTGGAACTTTGCCTCCTTCATGATTCGTCTCCTTTATTCTGACATGGTTTCGTTTAAGGACTCTATCAATAGTTGTCAAACTCACACTGTTGATATTTCTAAATGTTCCCTGATCTTCAATTACTGCTGCCTGGATTTCACACAGATCGTATTGTTTGCCATGACCATATCTACAATCAACACCGGAGATGTTAAAGCCATAACTACATGAATAATTTTGTAATATTTTTCCTTATATTAAGAGTGATTATGTTTTTTTTTGATAAAGGCATATTTTGTGTTAGTTGTATTGTATCGCGAGATTTTGACTAGTTTCACGTGCTACGCACGTGTAATGTGTTGTGTTGAAGAAGAAGGAAGAAGAAAGGGTTGAGGCTAGACAGTCTTTTGACCGTGAAAAGGATCGAATTCATGTTATTGGAACGTGAATAAGTGTATAACTTTATTTTATTTTGTGTTTGATTTCTCTTATAATGTAACCTGACAACGGAAAAGTAAAGTTTACAAGACAAATTATGGATTCACGCGTCAAATCCTTTGTGCTACACCCTTATGGAAATGGCGAAGAACGAAAAACGGCTCAGATCGCCTTTACATTTTAGTCAAAAGACTTCTTCACATTGGAATTGCGTGAAGTGGAAATCGGTTTGTCAGGATTGATGCTGCAATGGACACTGAAAAGGATTTTCAAGGATTATGAACAGTCCATGGTGTATAAGCGGAACAAACTGCGTGTTTGAAATTATTGCGACGGTCACGGACGAAACTGAAAGTAAGTTAACCTAAGTTTACCAGGAGACGCGCGGATTTCCCTGTCTGGACTATTTGGATGTATAGACATTTATATTTGTTTCTTCAAGCTTAAACTGGACTTTTAATACAATTTAAAAGGTAATTTTAGTTGTTACTTTTTTCCAATTCATTGATTTTTGACTCGCTGTTGAATTATGGATGACGCAGAAGAAATTGCCGACTCAGATAAAGATGGCCACAAGAGGGCGGTCAAGTACACGCATAAAGCGCATGAGGAGCGTTTGAACAGACTCATTAATTTGAGAAAGTCAAAAATGGCTCAAATTACCATTCAAATGAAAGAAATCGACAAATTAAAAGAAAATGATGCCAATGTGGAAAGAATAGAACAACAAGTTCTTACAACACTCACCAAATTGTATCAGGAGTTCATTGAGTTGAATGAAAATGTTCAAGAGCTTTTGCTGGATGATGAAAAGGAGGATGATCAGCATATCTGGTTTGAGCCAAAATCATCAAAAATCAGGGATTTTGTTATTGCTACTGAACAGTGGATTGAACATGTAAAGGATGAAAGTGCTGCAAAAAATGATGACATGAACCAGGTGACAGTGTCTCTGAAGTTGCTTCCGCAGTAAAAAAAAAGAGAAGAGCAGGTTCATCAGCTGGACATAGTTCTGGTGCATCATCAGCCACCAGTTCAAGTTCTATTTTACGAGTTAAAGAAGAGGCTGAGAAAGCTGCTCTGTTGGCAAAAGCTGCTGCTTTAAAAAAGAAACAAGCTCTACAGGTAGAAGAGATAAACCTGAAAGCTAAACTGGAGCAATTAGAACTGCAGACAGCAATTGCTGTTTCTAACGCAAAACTGAAAGTTTATGATGAACATGAAAATTCTGGTGAATCAGTGCAAAAATATGTTCAACCAGAGCATGCATTGGATGAAAGGAGGTCAGGACTTAAGAAAGATCCTGACGATGAAAGTTCTGATGTTCAAGCTGTAACCAGAAGAAAGCAAAAGCCTGACGCTGAACAAACTCGACTTCATAATGCCAGTCAACATTTTCCAAAATCTGAAAGCTCAGGAGACAGTTTATTTCAAATAATGCAAAGACAAAATGAGATCACACAAATGCTAGTAAAGCAACAAAATATGTCCCAACTACCGCAAAGAGATGTCCCAATCTTCCTTGGCGATCCTCTTAACTTCAGATCGTTTATGCGAGCCTTTGACAATAGCATAGACAGTAAAACTGAGAATGCCAAGGACAAGCTGTTCTATATGGAGCAATATACCAGTGGTGAACCGCAAGACCTGGTAAGGAGTTGTGGACATATGAGTGCAGAAAATGGATATAAAGAGGCAAGAAGATTATTGCAACATCATTACGGTGATGAACTCAAAATTGCTTCAGCGTACATTGAGAAGGCACTAAAATGGCCTCAGATCAAAACGGAAGACGGGAAGATGCTAAATGCATATGCTCTTTTCTTGATTGGATGCCACAACACTATGCAAGATGTAGATTACATGGCTGAAATGGACAACCCTACAAACCTGAGGGTTATCATCTCCAAGCTTCCATACAAAATGAGAGAGAACTGGAGAAACGTGGCATATGATATTCATGAAAGGACGGGCAGGAGAGCTAGGTTTGCAGACTTAGTGCAGTATATTGACCGGCAAGCCAAAGTAAAAAATGACCCCTTGTTTGGAGACATTCAGGAGATTGTAAGTGCTGATGTTGGGAAGAAAAGCAAAGCTTCTGACTTTAAGAAAAAAACGGTTACTACTAAGGGAAGTAGTTTCGTTACAAGTGTCTGTACTGATCAGAAAAAAGAAAGTGAGACTAAGAAAGAAACAAAACCTCAATTTGACAAAACCGTTCATCTCACATGCGTGTTCTGTCAAAAGAATCATGCCTTGAATTCCTGTTTCAAGTTTAAGGAACAAGCACACAAAGATAAAATTGAGTTTTTGAAAACAAAAGGACTGTGCTTTGGATGTCTCACACAAGGACATTTAAGCAGAGACTGCAAGAAAAGGCTTATTTGTCAAGAATGTTCCAAGATGCACCCAAGTATTTTGCATATTACCAAGGAGAACAGTCCCACATCCAGCAGTGGTGATGAGAACAAAATTAGCAAGAGAACAACTTCCATAGACCATGAAACTTGTGGATACACTGGGGCCGGAAACAGTGAATGCATTCTTGCTATAGTTCCAGTCAAGATCAAGTCAAAGAAAAGCGACAAAATAGTAAAGACATATGCTTTCATTGATCAAGGGAGTTCTGCAACATTTTGCACCGAGTCTTTAATGAGAGAGTTAAACTTGAGAGGCAGAAAGACGGAGATTCTTCTTCGTACTATGGGACAAGAAAAACCTGTTCATAGTCATATTCTGTCAGACCTGGAAATAAGTGGTTTAGAAAGCGAAGACTACATAGAACTTCCAAAAATGTTCACTCAGAAAGAGATTCCGGTAAAACAGGAAAACATCCCTCAACAACAGGACCTGGAAAGATGGCCTTATTTGAGACAAGTTATCCTTCCTCATCTCAATGCAGAAGTAGGCCTACTGATTGGCGCTAATGTGCATAAGGCAATAGAACCATGGCAAATAATAAACAGTGAAGGAAATGGACCTTATGCTCTTAGGACGGCATTAGGATGGATAGTGAATGGGCCTTTGCGAACAGATGTGAGCACTGAATCGGATCAGGTCAAAACTCCAAGTTTCACAGTGAACAGGATTGCGGTGGTGGACATTGAAACGATGTTAGTAGAGCAATTCAATGCAGACTTCCCTGAACGTAATTATAGTGACAAAGCTGAAATGTCACAAGAAGACCTAAAGTTCATGCAGTGCGTTGAGCAGTCGGTACAGTATAAAGATGGACATTACTGTATTGAATTACCTTTTAAGAATGATCCTGATAAGCTGCCCAACAACAGATGCATAGCAGAACAAAGAGCCATCAGTCTCAAAAGGAAGCTCAGCAGGAACCCAGAGTTTCACAAAGACTACAAAGCTTTTATGTTAGACATAATTGACAAAGGCTATGCTAAAAAAGTGCCTTTAGAACAACGGGAACGCAAGGACAGAGTGTGGTATATTCCACACCATGGGATATATCACCCGAAAAAGAACAAAATCAGAGTTGTTTTTGACTGCACTGCGACCTACCAGGGCTTCTCACTGAATAATCAACTGTTGCAGGGACCTGACCTGACCAATACCCTCATTGGTGTGCTAAATCGATTCAGACAAGAGCCAATTGCTATCATGGCAGATATTGAATCGATGTTTTACCAAGTTAGAGTCCCAGATTATGATTCAGATCTTTTGCGATTTTTGTGGTGGCCGGAAGGAGATCTAGATAAGCCTACTGAGGAATACAGGATGACCGTACACCTGTTCGGAGCAACCTCGTCTCCCAGTTGTGCATGCTTCGCTTTGCGAAAGGCTGCAATGGATGGTAAAACAGAGGAAACAGCTGAAGCAGCCAATACTATTCTCCAAAACTTTTACATGGACGATTGCTTAAAATCTGTCGCCTCTGAGGAGGCAGCAATCAAACTATCACAAAGTCTGATATCTATATGCTCTAAAGGTGGATTCAATTTGACTAAGTGGGTGAGCAATAACAGACAAGTCCTGTTATCATTTCCAGAAAAGGAAAGATCCAAAGAGGTAGCGGACTTAGATTTCAACAAAAGCAATCTGCCAATTGAAAGAGCTTTGGGTGTACGGTGGTGCACAGAATCAGATACATTCAGGTTCTCCATCAACATACAGGAGAAACCTGCTACGAGAAGAGGAATGCTTTCAGTAGTGAATTCCATATATGATCCTCTTGGTCTTGTAGCACCCTGTATCCTTCCAGCGAAACTCATGTTGAGACAACTGTGCAAAGACAAATTAGGCTGGGATCAGAACATGCCGGAAAAGCAAGCGCAAAAATGGTTCACGTGGCAAAAGGACATACAACAATTGTCAAACTTCAGTGTAAGCAGATGCTTCAAGCCAGACAATTTTGGAACTACTAAGTCTGCTCAATTACATCATTTCGCAGATGCAAGTGAAAATGGATATGGAACCGTTTCCTATCTAGTGCTCACAAATGATCAAGGAGAAAAACACTGTTCATTCGTAATGGGCAAATCCAGGGTTGCGCCTCTGAAGCAGATAACTATCCCTAGAATGGAGTTGACTGCAGCAGTTGTTGCAGCGAAAATGGACAGAATGTTAAAACAAGAGCTTCAGTTACAACTCAAAGATTCTATGTTCTGGACTGATAGCCTCACAGTACTGCAATGCATTGAGAATGAAGCCTCACGGTTTAAAACATTTGTTGCCAATAGGGTTTCCTTCATCAGAGAAGCTTCTGACCCCTCACAGTGGAGGTATGTCAACACCTTGCTAAACCCAGCCGACATGGCCTCTAGAGGCATCAAAGTGGAAAACTTCATGAAAATGGTAAATTGGGTCAAAGGACCAGAATTCCTTTGCAAACATGAAAGTGAGTGGCCTTGGCGACCAGATCAGGCAGGTGCAATGGAAGTGGAATTGAAAAAGTCAGCTGTAGTAAATTGTGTCAGTGCTACAGGAAAAGCGAAACCTCTGGATAAACTGATTGAGTATTATTCAGAATGGTACAGATTGAAGAGAGCAATCGCTTGGATGTTGAGGCTGAAGGAAATACTCCAACACCTATCAAACAAGAGACGTGAAATTCAAGCTACCACAAATCAAACTGAAAATAATCCAATCAGGCAACAATCACATTTACAAACTCAAATGTTCAAGTTGAGACAGACGCTGACCAAAAAATCTCTTTCAGTAGAAGATTTGGAAAATGCAGAACTGAGTCTGATTCGTTACAGTCAAAGACAGACATTCCCTGACGAATTAAAGTCTTTGCAAAGCAGTAACCATGTCAAAAGAAGTAGTCCTTTGTACAAACTAGACCCACTGGTGCAGGATGGCATAATACGAGTAGGTGGACGTTTAAATCAGTCAGCAATGCCAGAATCTGCTAAGCATCCAGCGATTCTTGATAAAAAGCAACATGTAACGTCTTTGATTCTGAAGGATATACACAAAAACACAGGACATAGTGGCAGGAATCAAATCCTTGCAAAACTACGAAACAAATTTTGGGTTGCTGCTGCCAGTACAGTCATACGGAAGTTGATTTCAAAATGCACAGTGTGCAGAAGATTAAATGCCAAAGTTAACGAACAAAAAATGGCAGATCTACCAAGAGATCGTGTATTGCCAGATAATCCTCCCTTTACGCATACAGGAGTGGATTACTTTGGTCCTTTCTCAATAAAGCGAGGACGCAGCATTGTAAAGAGGTATGGAGTGTTGTTTACATGTCTGAACATAAGAGCAGTTCATATTGAGGTGGCCAACAGTCTTGATACCTCATCATGCATAAATGCCATAAGACGCTTCATCTGCAGAAGAGGGCAGGTGTCTACGATTCGATCGGACAATGGTACAAACTTCGTGGGTGCTGAAAGAGAGCTTAAAGAAGCTATTCAAGAATTAAATCATTCCAAATTAGCCGAAATTCTTGTCCAAAAGGGAATCAGGTGGATCTTCAATACCCCGTCAGCATCGCATCAAGGAGGAGTGTGGGAGAGACAAATCCGCACAGTTCGAAAGATTTTGAATTCTGTATTGAATCAACAGATGTTAGACGATGAGGGGCTTCACACAGTCTTGTGTGAAGTTGAAGCCATTATAAACGACCGACCGATTACTAAAGCATCAGATGACCCAAATGACCTGGAGCCTCTGACTCCGAATCATCTGCTGCTTATGAAAAAACAACCAGCCTTGCCACCAGGAGTTTTTGTGAAAGAGGACTGTTATTCACGTAGAAGGTGGAGGCAAATTCAGTACATGGCAGACCTCTTTTGGTCTAGATGGACTGAGGAATATCTGCCGTTACTTCAAGAACGACAGAAGTGGCAGAAATTGAGAAGAAACATGGTACCTGGAGACATTGTTCTCATTGTGGATAATTCTTCTCCAAGAAATTCTTGGATTATGGGAAGAGTCCTCAGAACCATACCAGATGCTTCTGGTACTGTCCGCCGTGCTTGTGTTCAGACAAAAACTTGTCAATTGGAAAGGCCTATAACAAAACTCTGCTTATTGCAAGAAGCAGATGAAGAATAAGACTCCATGAAGACTGTAAATAGAGATTTCATAGAAAATTAGAATTTTCTAAAAGAAATGTTTGAAAGAAAAGGAAGTATTGTTATGACTCTATTCAAATATTGAACAAGATAATTGTTATGCTTCCGGCATAGACAATTAGGGGCCGGAATGTTAAAGCCATAACTACATGAATAATTTTGTAATATTTTTCCTTATATTAAGAGTGATTATGTTTTTTTTTGATAAAGGCATATTTTGTGTTAGTTGTATTGTATCGCGAGATTTTGACTAGTTTCACGTGCTACGCACGTGTAATGTGTTGTGTTGAAGAAGAAGGAAGAAGAAAGGGTTGAGGCTAGACAGTCTTTTGACCGTGAAAAGGATCGAATTCATGTTATTGGAACGTGAATAAGTGTATAACTTTATTTTATTTTGTGTTTGATTTCTCTTATAATGTAACCTGACAACGGAAAAGTAAAGTTTACAAGACAAATTATGGATTCACGCGTCAAATCCTTTGTGCTACACCCTTATGGAAATGGCGAAGAACGAAAAACGGCTCAGATCGCCTTTACAGGAGATCTTTCCTCTGCCACCAGCAAACAAGCATGTCAAAATTAACATTAGACAGTCACAAAAATGGGTCTGACGAAACATCTGCATTACTGTAGACAGATTGTTCTGCATCAGTACAGTAAAGCTGAAATACACCGTGGCGTACAGTAACTGCTCTCATTCTGAATAAGCCTGACAGACGCCACCGTGTTTCGACTCAGAATGGGTTGAACCCTTCATCCAGCCTCTCTACAGGACAAGCCATGATTGATGACATGGTCAATAATAGAGTCCCTTTGTCTCTATGATCCATGCTTGCAAATATCAATCATCTTTTATCGATGACTGAGGACTGATTGCTGATTGAAGAGGTGAAGTTTCACACAGGTGCATTAGAGATTCATAATTATGCATGTACTTTCTATCAGCTGTGAATAGATGCTTTCCTTTTGTTCAACACAGTTCATCCAATAGAGTTTGGGGTCTTTCAATGAGATCTGTCATAAATGTTTTGACAAAATGGTGTGAAAAATGTATGAAACAAATGAAAAAGTGTTCAGACATTTGCCAGGGAAGACTTCTGCTGTGTTAAGAATGTGATGAAGTTCAAGTGGATCCCAGTTTCATTAAGCGAGTCTTAGCAAATGAGAAAAACTGTAAGCTTTTGTGCAGGACACCCCAGTGACAGGATATGATGTCACACTGTATCCATCCATCCACGTCAGTGTGGTTTTATTGCGTACTTATTTTACGCAACAGCTATTAGTAATAGCGTATTACTAAATAATAGTTTATTACTAACACAACATGTGAAAACAAGCATTTATTAAATATGATATCAATATTAATATGATACTTCATACTGAGATAGCCCAACCTGATCTCACGGGAAAACGTACAAATTCTACGAGGTGGCTAATTCGTACGAATTCATACGACCTCACTCGTACGAATTAGTAAGATTTTTGCAAAATCGTACATATTTTACGAATTGCCCAATTCGTATGAATTCATACGAATGACCCGCCCCTGACCCCGCCCCTAAACCTACCCATCACGTGGGTTTAGACAAATCGTACAAATTCGTACGAGTGAGGTCATACGAATTCGTACGAATTAGCCAACTTTTTATCATTCGTACGAATTTGTACAAATTGGTCGTGAGATAGTGTTGGATAGCCCTATAGACTTTCCCACTGGGACAACTAGCCCCGGTCTCCCAATATTTAGTAAATGTTCTTATGTTTATTTTAATCGCAAGTTCCTTATGTAATACCTTTTGATAGAGTGATGCAATCCATGTAAATAAAAAGTGACACAGTAAAAATATTTTACATGCAGATTTTGAACAGATGCACAAAGTATATTGTGGGATTAATCCAGGTAATCCAGATAAACACTTTAATAATAATGATCACAGAGAATACACAAAGGAAGAAACTCTTACCACTACAGATGACGATGAGAAACGACAAACTAATGAACAAAACAGGAAGTCATACAGAGAACTGAACTATACATGTGGGAATACTTAAATGTGGGAACAAAGAGAATTTAGTAACTATAGGAACGAACTGAACAAAGTAAACACATGAACACAAACACAATGAAACATAACCTATTGCCAATATACATGTATTGTTCTGTTATTGTTTTCTGTTCCTGAGTTCATTGTAAAAATAAAACCTAAACTGCTGCGTTTTGATCCTTTACTCATCATTTATTTAAATCTCACTGTGACACCGATTCACCGATTCTGTATGTTAGATTGGAATGACAATAGATGAAAAACATACAGAGATAATCAGCTGGACGGAAATGCAGATGTTCTCTTCAGAGTGTATAAACCAGTTTATCCACCACTTAGGGAAAATCTACATAGACTTCTCTTCAGACCTGAAAGAGATCCCATCTGGTGGATGATAGACATCAGAAAATATACAAAACTTACTGTTCAGTGGACTCTCAGACAAGTTACAGAGCCAGTCCGAGATATGATTAATGTCAGTGGAAAGTGGGAAGATCTGGAAATATTCTGTCTCGAGTTTTCAAACCATCTTCAGGAGATCAATAACAGTCCTGTCAGAAACAATCCTGTCGATGACCATATTAAAGATCTGACAGCAGGATTTCAAGATCTTCAATCAGAAAACAAAACACTTAGACAACAACTGCCTGAAATATGAGGTACAGTATAATACAATCACACTTGTTATTTCATTAACCAATGTTAACAAATACAACTTCTGGTTTTAATAATGTATTAGTAAATGTTGAAATTAACATTAAGTAAGATTAATAAATGCTGTAGAAGTTTATTTGTTTCATCTCTTCCACACAGAGATCATGTTTTCATCTGATGGGAGACATCCAAGTCCTTCTGCGTCTTTCATCAGATTTAAAGCAGACCAGATCTATATTTCTTTTATTTCTCTTCTCTGTCATATTCAAGTGTGATCAAATCTGTCACAATATTTCTCAGGGTGTGTTTATCAATTTCTGTATAAACACAAATCTTATTAAAGTCTTGACTTCAATAAAAAATCTAGTGGACATTTGTACTGTTACTACACTGTTACCACATTATTAACACACATTAACCTTGTCACGGTCGAACAGAAAAGTAAACCATACACAGGGGAAACAAAGCAAACACCTCAAATATAAAAAATTTAACATGCACAAAGTATATGGTGGTAACAAAGAAGTTGCATTACACAAGTAATCCAAGATAAACACTTTAATAATAATAATCACAGAGAATACACAAAGGAAGAAACTCAGACCACTAAAGATGAAAAACGACAAAGGAATGAACAAAACAGGAAGTCCTTTTACACAGAGAGCTTAACTAGATACATGTGGGAATAATTAAATGTGGGAACAAAGAGAATTTAGTAACTATAGGAATAAGAATCGACAAAAGAAACATAGGAACATGAACACAAATACAATAAAACATAACAGTTTCAGAGTTATGTGGAGAAACCATGAGACACGTGTAGATCTGGGCACTGAATCAAATATGGGATGGACTGGACAATAGTTCCTGTCGTCTTCTGTTCAGCTTGCGAAACCACTAGGGTTTATAAGGATGAGCTGGTGAATAAGAGGTTTAAAACAGGAGCTTCTCAATCCTCAAACACCAGTGCAGAATAGAGATGGCAAGACAACCTCTGGTCAGAAACATGTACGGGACGCGGGATGTTTCAGGCTTGAGTGTCCCTGAACGGAAACGAATTAGAGACGCTGAGCTGGACGCAAATCCTGATGTTCTCTTCAAAGTGTATCAACCAGTTTATCCACCTGATGAAGAAAAGATATGTGCTCTGGTCTTCAGACCCACTGCGGATCCCATCAGGTGGATGAGATTGCTCAATGAAACATATAACAACATCACGACTCAGTGGACTCACAGACAACTTACAGCACTACCCCGAAATGTGATTAAAATCTCGCGTGGAGGGGATGAAATCAACAGAATCTGTGTCGAGTTTCCAAACCATTTGAAGGAGATCAATGACCCTGCCAACGACATTGAAGATCTGGGAGCAAGAATACAACGACTCGAAGTAAACCAGGAATAAACACGGGCGACTGAAGATATAAGGTAAAACATTTAATAAAATCACATTCTATCAATGCAGCAAAAAAAATGTACAAATGCTTCAAAATATCATAATTTAAAAAATTGATATAAAAAAGGTGATATCAAACAAATGTGAGTTTGATGGTTTCTCTGTTTGTAGCTTCCATCTTAAAACATTCTTTAAAAGTAATTTCACACTGTGCATGACTTTAATCATGGATCAACAGAATGTAGGAAATATGTTATATTGATTTTTTTTATGCAGGTTTCTGTTCATGTGCACATATGAGTTGTAATTTATCATCTGACAACAGCGGTTCTGTTTTCCTGAGAACTGATTCATGTTTACTCTGTAATAATAGGCATGTGTGACCATGAATATACAGAAGTTTATTATTTTATCTCTTCCACACAGAGATCATGTTTTCATCTGACGGGAGACATCGAAGATCTCAAGATCTGCATCTTTTGACCAGATTTAAAGCAGACCAAACATGAAAATCTTGTGTTTCTCTTCTCTGTCACACTTAAGCCAGACAACTGTGATTAAATCTGTTGCACAGTTTATATGTATCTCAGTATCTGCATATGTGTGTTTATTGAAAATCAATTTCTGGATAAAGCCTGTATTTCTATATAGTTTCTATCACTTTATATATAAACCTTAAATTCTTGCCTACAAAAAAAATCTTAATATTTATTATTGTTCTCTTCTTGTTTTCTGTTCCTGAGATCATTTTTAAAATAAAACCTAAACTGCTGCATTTTGATCCTTTGCTCATCATTTAGTTCAACCTGACATTTTAATGAACTTTTATTGATGGTTAAATGTCAGAATAAAAAGCTAGAATTGAATAAACTTTAACAAAAGCGTATGTGACCTAATGAAAGTAATGTATAGCCTATTAGAACAAGACAAACAGGCAGTTTGCATAAAAAACCCAACCCAGTCTCACTAAATGCGTCTCTATAGCACACATTATGTTTATCGTGCAATTTTTATGCGAAAATTAGTTTTTACGTGCATATATACGCATGAGTAGGTAAAGGGTAGGTTTAGTAGTGGTGTGGGGTGCGTGTGTATTACATGCAATAAAGTGCGTATCATGCACACTCATTTTCGCGTATAAATTGCAAGATAAACACAATGTGTGCTATAGAGACGCATGAACACAAATGTGATTCATTTTGCCCATTTCCTCTTTTTAGTTTCCCCTGATCCCACCCTCCGTCTCTCTTTCTCTTCTCTGTTGTCCTGTCTAAACAACTTTGTATTTGACTGTAAAGTTGCTACATCCACAAAATTTGACTGACTGACACTTTGAGCTTTGTGTTTTGAGGTTTGTTCACTGAGAACTGAGATACTGTTTAGTCATGTGACTAAACCCTTCTGGAAAACATGAACATGTTGATTCATTTTCATCTTGGCAAATCTGTGCTGGGTTTCCGCTAAGTTCCTGCCTTCTTCCCTGACTTGTCATTGTGAAAGAATCTGTCTTGTAATGGAGAAGAACAAATGTCGTAAGGGAAAAGTAGAAGAAATGGCAGCGGTCAGAGACATGTATGAAGGACTAAATGTTGGAAGCATGACTGAAATGGAACAAAAGAGACACAGAGACACCCAGCTGAACCAACATCCAGATGTTCTCTTCAGGGTTTATAGACGAGGCCGTCTGCATGTCCTGCTCTTCAGACCCACGAACGGCTCCCAGTGGATGCAAATGTTCAGAGATGGACATCTAAACCTCTTCGCTCAGTGGAGTATCAGACATGTTCACCAGCAGATTCGGGATGTGATCAATGTCTCTGGAAGTCTGGAGGAATTGCAAAGATTCTGTGACAGGTTTCCAGATCAGCTGCAGGAGTTTCATGACGGTGTTGAAGAAATTGAAGATCTGAGAGCAAGAATACAAGACCTTGAATTAGAAAACAGAAGACTTAGACAACAATAACGGTCTGCCAAAGATGTGAGGTAAACAAAAATACTAATAATAAAATACAAGCTTATTCATTTAAAACAGCTTAGAAAGTGCATGTTGTGTGTAGTTTTGTGAATAACGAGAGGGTTGGCACATCAGGGTTCATTCTGATACGATCCGCGGGTGATCGAGTAATAAAAAATAGCATTCCAAAAATTGCGAGTGGATATGAGAGATAAATCATTAATGTGTTGATTTTAATGAAACCATGAACTCGCATTTCAGGTGAAACGCAACGAACGAGCGCGTCACTATTTTACTTTCATTTTCGACAACAGCAACAACAACGCCTTCAGGGAAAACAATCATAATCCTATTTAAAACCTTCCACACATGCTAGCATGACTCAACTTAGTGTATTTACTAGTTGCCATATCAACAATATAGCCTAGAGAAAGAAAAATAAAATGCGCCAAAGTTAAAAACAATCTATGGAAGATCACTACATTTATTTAGCGTTTATTTAAAATGAGACAAGCTGATATTATTTTAATCTTATATCTGTTATTTCACAGTTGAGATAGTTGTTTAATGCTGATCTAACCAGCAGAAGACACTCGCAGTGTTTAAATCCCAGTTGTTAAAGCGGGGCATGTTGTCACACTGCGTTACAATGAGCCCGTTTAGAACTATGATATTCTATTCTACACTTTTATGAATTCTATTGAGAAACCATTAGAAAAAAATTAATAAAGACTAAGAGTCAGAAATTATTAATTATTATTATGTTTTGAACTATGCTGCAGCTGTGTTTCGCAGTGTTTGTTGTCAAACTCAAAAATTACCTTATTTTTAAATAAAAATGCCATTAGGCCTATTTTATAAGAAAAAGGTTGATGTATTTTATTGAGGAAATATTTTAGTTTGTCTCGTGTATTTTTTTTATTAGATCAGAAAACATTTCATTCTGTAATATGGTCATGTTACAATATACCCCACCTATGGGGCATGTTGTCACATTTCACTTATTCCCTTCTTTCAGGGTAAATCAAGAAAAAAAAGTATAAACCGTATTAATGAAACAAAACCACATAATTGTACTAGACGTGTGAAATTAATGTGAGAAAAAAAAATACTCTGAACCCTAAGTAGGTTTACACAAACTGAGAAAGTCAGAAAGTGTCAGGTTGTGCCCCACTCTCCTCTTCCTCCTAGAGGTCATAAACACAAAGGAACCTTGAAATAATAACTTGACAGCTTTAACTAAATTTTCCATAATTTGGTTAAATTTATGCAAGTTCAACTAAGTTCAAGTCAATGGAAGCAACAGAAATGCTTCATTTTATTTATCATCAGATAATTTGAAGATCAAAGACATCAGCACTGTAATATAATCTGGCAGCGGCTTTGCACTAAGTTTAAAAAGGCGACAGATTTTATTTACACTAAGAGAAAATATTGATAGATTGATCCGTGCATCTCTAGTAACATCTATATATAGAGGGAGTGGGATGGTTTATTCATTTAAACCAATGAATAAATTGTCATAATAGTCATAAAAATAGTCGATCAGACAAATTTAAGTGTAGCACAGTTTTCTGTTTGTTGCTTCCCTTTTAAAAGTCTTCAAACTGTCTTTTAACGTGCGAGTAACCGGCCACATTTGCCAGATCTACAATACATATGCATTAACAAAGATGAAGTTAAACCAAACGCTCATTCAAGAACACTAATACTAAAACGTACTCGGTTACTAACGTAACCTCGGTTCTCTCTAGAAGAGGGAACGAGTACTGCGTTTGAAAAACGCTATGGGGAAAACCTCTTTTCCACGAAATACTGAAGCCAAAAAATTATCCTATAATTTTGCATTGTTGTAAAGCGCGTTGCAGCAGCACACAGCCATGGGCGAGACGGCTCGCTCGTTCATTGGCTGCTCTGCGGCAACTGCATTAGCCTATCGAGCAAGGCCTGAGGTGACGTCAGGCCAATGAGGGCGCTTCGCGCCCTTCGCGCCCTTCGTGCCACTTCCCGCCAAAAAGGGTGTGGCCTAGCCCTATAAAAGGAGCTTGAAAAGGCTGATTCACTGATTTTTCATCGCCGAAGCGAACCAGAGTGAATCGCATGTACGGCAGGGAACGCAGTACTCGTTCCCTCTTCTAGAGAGAACCGAGGTTACGTTAGTAACCGAGTACGTTCTCTTACGAGAGGTCTCTCGTACTGCGTTTGAAAAACGCTATGGGGACCCAATGTAAAGTGCCGTGCGTGCAGGGATCAAACACCAATAAACCTGGAAACGAAGCCCAGGACTCAGAGTGCACAATCACCATAGGGACTCACAGAGAGAGTCCTGGAGAGAGGAGGGGAATCCCTCTGTCCATATATGGCAGCGTCGCAGACGCAAAATATGACATCACATAGACAAGGCGGGGAGCCTGAACTAGTGTGGAAATGTGGGTCTTACGCAATACTGCCCATAGTATAACAGTCGTGAGCGCGCAGCGTCCCAAAGACAGAACTGATTCGTTTAAACCGACAATAGCTTAGCCTGCAAGGCGGGAACCTCAAGGTTATAAAACCTTATAAATGTAGACGGCGAGGCCCAGCCTGCCGCCATACATATGTCCTGAATCTCAAATATCGTCTGTGACGCAACGCTATTTGTATTTGAAAATACGCGTCCTTCAGATCTATCGACATAAACCAGTCTCCTCGGCGAATGTGCGCGAGGATTTTTCTGGTCGTGAGCATTTTGAAACTGCGTTTCGCCAATGCTTTGTTCAGCTGTCTTAGATCCAGTATGGGTCTGAAACCCCCATCTTTTTTGGGAACCAGGAAGTATCTGCTGTACAGCCCCCCTTCGCTTTGAGCCTGAGATAAAGGCTCTATAGCCCCTTTGCTCATCAGTTTTGATATTTCGGCACGAAGTAGGTGTGCTACTTCTGAATTCACCGTAGTTTCGACGCACGCTGTGAAGCGGCGAGGACTTCGACAAAACTGTAGCGAGTAGCCTCTCTTTATAATGTCTAGCACCCATTCCGAAACCTCTGAAAGCACTGCCCACGCGTCTGCGTGGTTGGCTAAGGGCTGGATGCGAAGCGCGCTCTGGTCGCTGGGCGACAGAAGCGCTTCGGTGTGCTGTAACATAGGCGTGATGCCTGTGGCATTCGAGGCGGGGAGCGCGCTGATCACAGCGGGCAGAACGCTCGCTCTCGACCCCGCTACGGTGCTTAACCGAGTGAGGGAGGGCTGAGCGAGTTCCGTAGGACTCATGATGTCTGTGAGTAAGTGTGGGCGCGGTGGAGCGGGCACATTTACTGCATTGGGCGCGCTGTCTGTCTGAACAGAGCGAGCGCGCACAGGTTTCGTTTTTACAGAAACCGTGTGACATGCATAACATAGTGTTTGTGGGCACTGGGTAGTGGGCACGTTTGCTATGTTGAGTGCGCAATCGACCTGAGTCGATTTTATGAGCGCGAGCCCTGTGTGAAGGGCTGTGCTTGTGTGTAGGGATGGGCACTGAGGAGTGGGCATCGGCTCTACATTTATAGCACCATCGGCCGTGGCCGGGACACCAGAAAATACACTCTTTACAGGATTTATCTGGGTAGCCGTGAAAACGGCTTTTGTTTGCAGGCAAGCGGGCAACTGTACGGGCTTGCGCATTGCAGAATACGCTGAGACAGTCGCAATTCCTGGAACTGAAACAGCGGTGCGCTTTGGTGAGAGTCCGGCCGCAGCGGGACTCAAACACCGGCGCTTTCCTAGGCATGCTAGGATGTCTTCGGGGCTTCCGGTTTTACCGCAATCCTCGGCCGTGGCCCACGCGGAGTGGGGAGGCAGCTGGTCGAGCGAGAGCGGGGTCTCGAGCTGCGTTCCTGTCGGCGTTGCGATGAAGCAGCGGGAGGCGGAGGCTGCGGCTGAGAGCTCCGAGCAGTCGGTTTAGCACGACCCGCTGCAGCGCTGGAGCGCTTCGGGAGGAAGTGCTTAAAGGCTTGTGACGCTTTCTGAGCCTCGGCGAATATCTCTACAAACTCGTTGACAGAGGATCCAAAGAGGCCGGCAGAAGACAGCGGGGCGTCGAGGAACGCGGCGCGCTCAGACTCAGACATCTCCGAGAGCGTCAGCCATAGATGTCTCTCAGTCACAGTGGCGGAAGCCATACACCGTCCAATGGCCTGTGCAGCAGACTTAGTAGCGCGGAGAGAAAGGTCCGAAGCGCTACGCAGGTCCGTGAGGCAGATTGCGTCAGGTCCCATCTCATCCAGCTTACGGAGGAGATCACCCTGGAAAATCTGCAGCGTGGCCATCGTGTGTAGTGCAGACGCAGCCTGCCCAGCGGCGGAAAAAATTCGCGCGAGCAGTGTTGACGTCGTGCGGCAGGCTTTGGATGGCAGTACCGGTTTCGTCCGCCGTCCAGCAGAGGGCGGACAAAGGTGGGTTGCTATCGCCTGTTCAACCGGCGGAAGTGAATGGTAGCCTCTGTTTTTAGCATCGTCGAGGGTGGCGAATGCTGGTGACACAGACGAACGGGTTCGTGCTGAGAAGGGAGCGCTCCAAGCTTTCGCAACTTCTTTGTGAAGCTCAGGAAGAAAAGGAGCGGGCTTGGACTCAGGTGAAGTGCGCTCACCAGGAAGGAAGCAACCATCCAGCCGGGTGTGAGAGGGGAGTTCCGGAGCGGACCACTCGAGGCCGTGGCCAGCGTGAGTACGCGCATCAGTTCCCTCTCGATGTTAGCTCTCTTGTTAGGCTTACGAGCAGGAAGCGCGAGATCCACAGAGCTCGCCCAGTCTTCGCTGCCCGAGGCTAACAAAGAACACGTGTCATCCTCCCCCGACGCGGCTTTAGATTCGTCCTCCTCGAATGAAGCGGCGGCAGACCGCGGCCGCTGTGCATCAGGAAGTGATTAAGGTGGGCGAACCGGCGAGCTTGGTCGGGCTGGAGAAGGCTCAGGGACCCGCTGAGCGCTGCGCTTTTTACGGCGTGGCAGCACAGCGGGAGGTGCAGGCTCAGAGAAGAATGCTAGGCGAGTCCTCAGAGTCACCATCGGCATTAGCTCGCAGTGAGGGCAGCCGCCGTCAGCGAGCGCGAGCGCTGCATGATCTTCACCCAGGCAGGAGACCCAGATGACATGGCGATCTCCCTCGCTGAGTGGGGCTCGGCACGAGCCGCAGGAAGGCATCTTTAGAAAGACGCTAGCTCTTTTAGTAGTGTGTGTCGCAGAGCGAGCACACACACACACACAAAGAACAGAGAAGGCAGAAAGGATATAGGCGCCGGATAGCGCAGCTGGAACGGCAGTCGAAGGCGGCGTGGGCCAGCAGCTCCTGAAGTGGCTCGTCCCGCTGAAGTGCTTTGTCAGACGACGCGGCTTCTTCCGTGATCCAGCGATGCGTGAGCTTCGCTGAAGAGATGAAAAATAAGCGAATCAGCCTTTTCGAGCTCCTTTTATAGAGCTAGGCCACACCCGTTTCGGCGGGAAGTGGCACGTAGGGCGCGAAGCGCCCTCATTGGCCTGACGTCACCTCAGGCCTCGCTCGATAGGCTAATGCAGTTGCCGCAGAGCAGCCAATGAGCGAGCCGTCTCGCCCATGGCTGTGTGCTGCTGCAACGCGCTTTACAACAATGCAAAATTATAGGATAATTTTTTGGCTTCAGTATTTCGTGGAAAAGAGGTTTTCCCCATAGCGTTTTTCAAACGCAGTACGAGAGACCTCTCGTAAGAGAACAAAGGGTTCAGTCCTATAGACCTTATGCGCCAGAGACACAGGTGCGCCGCCATCTTTAGAATATTGTCTTTGAACTTCCGTTTTAGCGGCAGCTCAGTATATGGCATCACTGTGGAAGAGTAATTAGCTGGTGAAGTGGATTTACTTATTGTAGAGTTAACGAAAGTTATCAGGAGCATTGTGATGTTTAAAGCAGATGTCTTAACATATGTCAGTAGACCGGGAAGATTTTAAAACGGACAGGGGCGTGGCTACATAAGGTCTTATAGATAACACGAGTCGACATGAATGTGAAAGCTGTAATTCATCATCTATGACATGGTTCTATTCGCATGCATATTTTCATGCATGTTTACTCTTTAATGATAGACATACATTAATTAATATATTAGCAGTTGATTTGTTTTAGCTACATCTTACACACAGAGAGCATGTTTAGACGAAGGCCTGCTTCATTTCAGCGTTTCTCTGAAGGATCAAAGGGTTTTCAATAACAACCTGTTTTACTTTAAGAAAGCAAGCATACATTGGTGTTGTTTTCTTTTCTTTTGAAGGAGTGTGTTCTGGAACGGCCTACGAACACCTAGTGAGTCTTGAAGCTGATTTCATCCTGATGAAACTGCAAATTATCTTCAGTAAAAAAAAAAAAAAATATATATATATATATATATATATATATATATATATATATATATTAGGGCTGGGAATCGATTAAAAAAAATTAACTAATTAATTGCACAATTTGCTGTAATTAATTGCAATTAATTGCATTTCCTCCAAGCTTGTAATCATCAATAATTAAACTTAGAATCACCGGAAAAAAAGGAACAGAAAATAGCCCTATATTAAAATAATATTAAACATCAATATATCAATGTATTATTCTTTTTCAATAATCAATCAACATAATCAATTTAAGATTTTTTTACTAATTATAAAAATAAACTATAGTCCTAAAAAAGCTATTATTACCAGAGCATGTGATCAGAGCAGGTCATTTTAAAGGAATAGTTCACCCAAAAATAAAAATTCTGTCATCATTTACTCTTCCTCAAGTTGTTCCAAACCTTTATGACTTTCTTTCTTCTGCTAAACACAAAAGAAGATATTTTGAAGAAAGTCGGTAACCAAATGTCTGATGGACCCCATTGACTTCCATAAGTAGGAAAAAAAAAAATACTATGGAAGTCAATGGGGACCAGCAACTGTTTAATTACCAACCTTCTTTAAAATATCTTCTTTTGTGTTTAGCAGAAGAAAGGAAATCATAAAGGTTTGGAACAACTTGAGGGAGAGTAAATGACAGAATTTTCATTTTTGGGTGAACTATTCCTTTAACATTGTTGCCCAGCAATACTATACCAGCTCAGCAAACAGAAGTCTACAGAGAAATTTCACCTTATTTGAGCGGACTTTGCTTTTCCAGTGCTTGATACATGATTGGAGCGTTTGGGCCGTGAACGACAGAGCAGAACGCGCAGCGCAAACACGGAGTCGAACATTGAGCAGAGAGCGCAGCGCGCCGACACCTATGGCCGACACACACACACAGACAGTGCGGCGGCGCACACGGGGCGGAAAAGACCCGCTCATGAAAGCTGCGCGAGAATGAAACCCGATCCACATATTTTCGGCTTTTCAATAGTAGCCGCAACAGGAAATCA
Organism: Squalius cephalus; assembly: GCF_949319135.1. Taxonomy (NCBI): domain Eukaryota; kingdom Metazoa; phylum Chordata; class Actinopteri; order Cypriniformes; family Leuciscidae; genus Squalius; species Squalius cephalus. The sequence goes on along the minus strand of NC_137127.1, from coordinate 2,317,720 downwards.
TTAAAACGAGGCAAAAAAAAAAAAAAAAAAAAAAAGTGCTGCGTTAAATGCGTTATTTTTTTTCAACGCGTTAAACATCTCAAATTAATCGCAAAGATTAACGCGTTAATTCCCCAGCCCTAATATATATATATATATATTATAATTCTGACTCTTGTCTTATATTGACTGCCCTTCTAACTCCTGTCTTCATTAATCATGTCTGGTCCTTGTCTTTAACTGAAAATTCCCTAACACTTTGTTTTATATTTAATTTCATAATCATTTATAATCATTGATCATTTATGTAGTTGTCATTAGATTGATCATTTATTCATATTATCATTATTATTATTATTTAATTTACATCATTTAGTCATATAATCATTTTATTATAATTCATGTATGTCATTTATATGTCATTTATATTATGTTTTTATTGGCAGCTGCTATTTGCACTAAGTACAAATAAACTACAATATAAAAATACAATGGGGCATGTTGTCACAACGGGAAGCTGCCATTAAATTGTCATATTATTATTGTTCATTTGTTTATCAACAAGCTTGTGTAACATATGGTGATATTGAAATTTTAGTTTTGTTTCAAACCTACATTTGTAGTGATATTCTCATTTTCTAATAAAGATTTTCAGTTTTTTAACAACATCATGAGCATGCAACTCTTCATTTACTCTGGACGACAACACTGTAAACTGGTCAAAGTATATTAGTGGAAATGGGTTGGGGAGTTCAGGAAGTAATAAAACAATGAGTTCCTGTGACTGATTCTGTGTTTGTTTTTGTGAGCAGCATGACTCTGTGGCCACATTTGTTCCTTTGGTACAATAGATAATGTAGAAAGTATTCAATTCACTTACTAAAAAAAATTGTAAACATGTTGCCTTAAAATTATTAAGTAAATAAACTCAATGCTTAATTGATGCACACACATGATGCATCTCTTTTGAATAAAAGCATAATTTCAACACTGCAAAGAAATAGTATTGTTATACAGACCAATGGTAAGTTACTCTGTTCATTTTTTTAATGCATAATAGCTGGTGAAATATTATTTTAGAGATATTACTGATTATTTATTATATGATAATTAAAGAATAGGAATATCATCCTGTAGCTAATAATGGGCCAGTGCTCAGATCTCGTGTCTTTCTTTAATATTTTTGAGCATGTTTGTGCCTGTCAGGTGTCTGTGGAAAAGTGCTGGCGTTTCCATTGAAAGGAACATGGAGACCCTCCTCTAAACTCTAGTATCCAGACATTAGAGTATTTGTAGCTCATGGAGGAACCTATTGAGTTTAGGAAGCCGTTTATCATGATGGTAAAGTGGTTGGACTGACACTTTTTTTAAAGCAATATTACAATCTCTTTCAACTAAAAGAGAAGGGCTGCAAAGATACTGTCCTTAAGTGCTGTCAGTGAGGATATCTTTTCTGAAACAGAGCTTACAGAGCCATCCTACAGAACAAACGAATCCTCCACTCCATCAAATCCATTAGACAGCGCCCTCTTCTGGGTGGAGTTTGTCATGATAGGCAAGGCTTTTTCCTCAACATTGAGTGATTCCATTCTTTTTTTCCTCTACTTACTCTGGAAAAAGAGATTCCATTAATAACAAATGTAAGTGGATTTGTTTGAGGTATGTTTCATGAAGCCAGAATGTTAACAAAATATTTTTGAGTCATATCTGTGGTTTGTTTATTTGCAATACAGTAAAAAAATCTGGGTGAACATCCTTTAAGTGTGGTGATTCCAGGTCAAGAAAATATGATCATACGACACCAATTTTAGCATCTTTACACTGGTTACCTATTAAGTTCTGTATCATTATTGAAACTGACCTATAAGGGCCTAAATGGTTTAGCTCTTGATATTTAACTAATATTCTATCTACAATCCGTCACGCTTCACAGTATTAAAATAAAATAATACAACAAAGTTTGTTTCTAGTGGAATTTATTGATTGATAGAATAAAATTAAATATCCCCAAAATATCCCCAACTGAGCAAGCCAAAGGCAACAGTGGCAAGGAACCGAAAAACTCCATCAAGTGACCTAATGGTGTCCTAAAACTCCATCAGGTGACCTAATGGAGAAAAAAAAACCTTGGGAGAACCCAGGCTCAGTCGGGGGCCAGTTCTCCTCTGGCATTTATGAACTAGAGGCCGGATTGTAGTTTGAAACTGTGAGATTAACAATATTATATGAATGCCTGGCTGAAAAGATGCGTCTTTAATCTAGTTTTAAACTGGGAGAGTGAGTCCGAGCAACGAACAGTATCAGGAAGGCCATTCCAGAGTTTAGGAGCTAAATGTGAAAATGCTCTCCCTCCTTTGGTTGATCTGGATATCCTAGGTATGACCAAAAGCCTCGAATTTATTGATCTTAAAGAGCGCGATGGATTATAGGGCGATAGAAGATCAGTTAAATAGACTGGAGCTAAGCCGTTTAGGGCTTTATAAGTCAGTAGCAATACCTTGTAATTAATACGGAACTTTATAGGTAACCAATGTAGTGATGTTAAAATCGGTGTTATATGATCATATTTTCTTGATCTAGTAAGAACTCTAGCGGCTGCATTTTGGACTAACTGTAGCTTGTTTATTGAGGATGCAGGACAACCGGCTAATAAAGCATTACAGTAATCTAGTCTCGAGGTCATGAATGCATGAACTAACTTTTCTGCATCAGAAACTGATAGCATATTACGTAGCTTAGCAATGTTTCTAAGGTGGAAAAAGGCTGTTTTTGTAACATATGAAATATGATTTTCAAAAGACAGGTTACAATCGAGTATAACACCCAGGTCTTTTACTGTAGAGGATAAAGTAACAGGACATCCTACTATGTTAAAGTTGTATTGTGAGAGGTTCTGTGGGCGGTTTTTTGAACCGATAAGTATTACCTCTGTCTTGTCTGTATTTAATAAAAGAAAATTACGCGTCATCCAATCTTTTATATCTTTAACACACTCTGTCAGTTTGGATAATTTAGCGTTTTCATCCGGCCGTGATGAAATATATATTTGAGTGTCATCAGCATAACAATGGAAACTAATTCCATGTTTCCTTATAATATTTCCAAGTGGCAGCAAATATATTGAGAATAGACTGTAGATAGACTGTAGCCTATCTTTCAACGTAGGCTATTTTCTGATGTTCATTCATGTTTATAGACTGTAGATAGACTGAAGATAGACTGTAGCCTATCTTTCAACGTAGGCTATTTTCTGATGTTCATTCATGTTTATTTATTTCTGTAACGTCGTAAAGGGAGGGATGATCGTTACACTGATCTCTTGCGACACAACAAAGAGCGCCAAAATGATATATTGTTCGAATTTTGTGATAAAATGGACAGAATTTGAAAGCAACAATGTTGTTTCATGTTATTTTTTATATGAAGCAACATTGTATGTTTCAAATTCTGTCAATTTTATTACAAAATTCGAACAATAAAATACCATCATAATTGAAAATACTATTAAATGGCTTATTATCATTCATATATGGGACTTAAAATGACTGGTAATAATAGATTTTAAAATAGTTAATAGAAAGAATTTTTATGACCCTGTCCATCAAAATGACAAACAATACTGAAGTCTAACGAGACTTCTGCTTCATTCATATCTGTTAGACACAGGTTGGAAGTTCAAGACCTAAAAATGGAGAGGCAAACGTGTGAAGCTCAGATGGTCCTTAAAGAGGAAATTTGACAGTTACAGACTCGTCACAAAGGTATGCAGGATTTAATGATACACAAGCATACAAACCAGATTCCAGCCCAGAGTCCAGCGCTACACATTCCACAACCTACTCCATGCAGAGTTCAAGTACAACTAGAGAGAGTTTCATACGCCAGGTGCTGACATTTACATCTACAAGTCAAGCCCACAGTCTGCCACTGCTCATAATCCGCCATATTGTTCTCCAACTGGGCGGGCTCAGAGCACAGCCGTGTTTCCACTGCAGGAACTTTCCCCAGGAACTAGGGACTTTTTCCACCGCAGTCTAAATGATGTTCAGGGTAAATATTTCCCCCTCCTAAAGTCCCTGATTGTGAGGTACTTTTTCAAAGTTCAGGCACTTTCAGGGGTGGGACTTGAGCGCTGAACATGCTGGGGTGTGTTTCCCAAAATCACCGTCAGCCAACTATGATCGCAAGTTCCGTCGTTATCAGCAGTTCAACGAGTCTGTGTTTCCCGAAACCATCGTTCAAACGAACATTCGCAAACAGCATCGCAAAGTTGTGTGGTTGGAACGACAGCTTTTGACCTGTGGTTAGAAGCAGAGTTTCTAGTTTGCATGACATGTGGACTTAATAAATCAGTATCTTGAGCAAAATAAGAAAGCTGACATTCAGGACAACCTGTGTCTTTTATTTAGAATACATACAAATGTCATTTACATCTTTTAGTTTGTCAAGAGATTTAAAGAGTCGTTTTTGAAGAGTGCGCATGTGTGAACGAGCTCTAGTGCGTAAGAACGAGCCTATGATTGAATCTGGAAATAAAGCAAAATAACTGAGAAAAATGAGAAATAGTCCTCAGATGTCATGTCTGTAATTTATAGAAAAACATCTAGCGTTAATTCGATCTCAAACAGATTCATTAAAAGTAGTTATTACTCCACCACGTGCGTGACGTCATAAACCAACGTGGTTGAACGATCACTTTGTGACTATACAGTTTCGGGAAACAGTCGTGACTAGCTAGTTGATTTCTTCAACGATGCATCGTACTATGGTAGTTAAGCAGCGAGTTACGTCGTTGTTTGGGAAACGCACCCCTGATTGGTTGAGTTCATGCTGCATTTTGATTGGTTGACTCCACGCAGCATTTTATTTCAACCACCATTTTTTTTAATCTGTTGCGGTGCGTGCAGTAAGAGTTGTTTGCTATTCAAATCAACAATGGAGTTTTAAAGGAACACTCCACCGTTTTTTGAAATAGGGCTTATTCACCTTCTTTCCTACATTTAGATAGGTGGGCAAATGCATTTTTGTCTCAGTGCATGCATTGTTTTAGTTTGACAGGGTCGGCGCTAGCTTAGCTTAGCACAATGAATGGAATCCTTTGTTGCCAGCTAGCATGTCCTGAGTAAAAGTAATATAAAAAATAAAACAAACCCACCTAATTACTTCTTGTGGCCTGCGTATTCACAACAAGCCCAAATAGCGATGCAGATTAACACTAGGCGATTTCCTATGCACAGCGCCGCCGCTCCCACCACGCGCATCACGCGCTGTGCGTAGGGCACCAAGTGCTGAGGGGGCACCAAAAATAGCCTAATGAAAAAAATTATAATGCCGATATTATTTCATTAGCCTATAGAAATATTATTAGGCACATTTTATCCATGTATATGTAACAAAAAGGGGGAACAAGATAATTGAATTGCTCTAGTCTAGAAAGTACCGCCCCCCCGCGTTGGATGGTCCATGCCGGTTGTTCGCGTGGGCGCTTTTGCGAAGGACGCGTTCGCGCGGACGAAGTTTGACAGATAGACAGTAGGGCAGGCAACTTTTGTGGAAATGGCCCCTAATAGACAGCAGCAGTTAGGATCTGAGAAAAGAAAGAAGAAACTGCGAGATGATGCCCGTGCATCACTTGCAGGTAAGTCTATGTTAAATACGGGAAATGTGCCGCATGTGCTGCTGCTAATCGTAACGCGCCTCGAACTTGTTGACGTTAATGTTAGCAAACTATGTTATTTTAACTCATAACCTCGGTGCAAGCTAAACTGAGATTTTACTGTTAAACCTATTTTACAAATAACTGACGCCAGCTAGCTGTTACTTTCTTTACTATCTTTCTTTAGATAGGCTATTGAACATTAGTTTATGGTTTATTTTGACGTGACGGTGGTTAATACTTTCGCAGGAACAGTTAACGTTAGCAGTCAGTGCACATGGTAGGCTAACAATTCCTGTTAAATATATAAAAAATATAAAATGTCATTATGAATGATATAAAGCAAATACTGTTTATTGTGTGCATTATTGCACTTTCTCTTAAGTTGTTCTTAAAGGAGAAGTTCACTTTTAAAATGAAAATTCTGTCATCATATACTCACCCTCATGTTGTTTCAAAGCTGTATGAATTTCTTTCTTCTGCTGAACAGAAAGGAAGATATTTAGAAGAATATCAGTAACCAGACAGATTTTGGGTCCCATTGACTTCCATAGTATATTTTTTTTCCTACTATGGAAGTCAATGGGACCCAAAAACGGTCTGGTTACTGATATTCTTCTAAATATCTTCCTTTCTGTTCAGCAGAAGAAAGAAATTCATACAGCTTTGAAACAACATGAGGGTGAGTATATGACAGAATTTTCATTTTAAAAGTGAACTTCTCCTTTAACTTTTATACTGTGATGCTGCTATTGTGTTATCGGTGTTGCGTTATATGTTCGGTAATAAAAAGTTAAACTGGCAAAAACAAACGTTTTTTTTCTCGGGGTCGGGGTGGGGGGCATCATAAAGTAATTATGCTTAGGGCACCAAAATGGCTAGCAGCGGCACTGCCTATGCAGATATTGACTTGGGACTATATTAGGGGGAAGCACAGGCGAAGCACTGCTACTTGGGCGCAGGGATATCACGCCCAAGTAGCAGTGCTTCGCCTGTGCTTCCCCCTAATATAGTCCTTAATATATAAGTCAATATCTGCCTAGGAAATCGCCTAGTGTTAATCTGCATCACTATTTGTACTCGTTGTGAATACGCAGGCCACAAGAAGTAATTAGGTGAGTTTTTTTAATTTTTATATCACTTTTACTCAGGACATGCTAGCTGGCAACAAAGGATTCCATTCATTGTGCTAAGCTAAGCTAGCGCCGACCCTGTCAAACTAAAACAATGCATGCACTGAGACAAAAATGCATTTGCCCACCTATCTAAATGTAGGAAAGAAGGTGAATAAGCCCTATTTCAAAAAACGGTGGAGTGTTCCTTTAAAAATACGGCTGATGAACCGACGATGAGGTTAAGGCTTTATTAAGCTTAAATACAGAAAATGAAATCCAGCGGGAACTGTAAAGTAGCGTGCAGTCCTACGTCACCGGATTAATTTGCCTAATCTTCCTGGTACTTTAGACCGCGGTGCAACGCAGACAGCATTAGGTTTGGGGGAAAAATTCCTCATGCGAAAAAAGTTCCAGGGACAAATTGTTCACAATGCACAATTCCATGTTTTACATGTCGTGAGTTTGCTCATTTAAAGCTAGCCCTTGACAATCTGCTTCCTAATGATGCAACTGAGCTCTTTAAGTTGCAAGTCCTTTTAGTTCACCTGAAGTTTGAAGAAGCACGCCAAATTACGGACTCATTCCTCAATTCCCCTTGGCCATACACAGACACTGACTGCACTTACTGACAGATTTGTAAGACCTCACCAGTTAGCCCTAACACATATAGTAGCAGTCATAGATGCCCCTGATGTTCAGCCTGAAGATTTGGCCAGTTTGATAGGTTTGCCAATGAGGTTTTGCTTCAAATCCAAGCTCTTGTGGGTCTCCTGATGGTATTGGGTCCTGAAGGTAATGTGGAATTACAGTGTGGGTCACATGTAGCCTGTCTGCTCAGTAAACTCCTTCCAGATTTACGTGCACTATTGAGACAACACATCATGCCATATCAATGGTGTAGTCTACGCTACTCATTTGTGCTTCACGGACCAATAATAGACAGCTACTCGCCACGCCAGTCATGGGCCGATCTCGATCACGCAACGCCGTGGAGACAGCAACATAGCCCTGGGAGATCCAGGGAAGAAATCCATTGAATTTGCCACAGAATTAATAACATCACTGCGAGATCCAGTGAGAAACAACAAGAGTTCTCTGTTATAAACCATAGACATACGATCAAACAGCGCTGACGTGAAAACCAGGAGAAAATTCAAAAATTGTCCCCATTAATAAAACATAATTTTTCAAGATGTAGGAAAACTCACACAATGAATTTTTTTTTAATACCATTGTATACAGTAGATGCTATTGTCTATTTTCACTCCCTAATATACATTTTTTTCACTCGTTTTGCTTTTGAATGAATATTTAGATATTATGAATGATAATAATTAAGGTTAATTTTACCTACACCTCAAATTAAGCTTAGTGCTTTATTGTCAGCCACATAGTGCTACCTAATACTTTCTGCAGAATTCAGTGGCTCCAGTGCTGCTCCCCTTAAATGTTAGTCTGTGAACTTAAAATAAAACTGCACAATGTAATTTCTGTATGTTAAGTCTATTTATTATCAAAGCATTTGTCATTAATACAGTTACTGTGGGGCAAAATGTGCAAGCTGATTTAAGCAATGCCCACAAATTTTCTTCTTGCACTCCTGAAATTTCAGTCAGGGGCTACAGTGCTCCTAGTAAAATAAGTTAAAAAAGTTCAAATAAAACAGCACAGAGACCTGAACAGAGGAGAGTGTTGTGCCCATACCTGAGCCAGTGTCCCACCTTTAAGAAATTCAGTAACGGGGAAATGATCAAATGGATTAAAGACAACAACGGTTGCTGAAAATGTGGACAGTCATGCGTATCTTCTGATGTTGTGGTTTTGTAGCTGGCTTTCGCTTGCTGGTTGCTTGAATGCTCTTTCTCTCTCCAACGCACGCTATTTCTACATGTGCACACATTTTGCTTCTACTTGCATTAACGCATTTCCTTTGTGCTTTAATTGTTACATTACTTGCGTCAACAGCTTTATTAAAATGAGTCAATAACTTTCCTGTTTGGATCAATTGCATTTGCATTTTTTGAATGTACATTTCATCAGATATCTACCTTCATTCCTGACGGTCTTTATATTTGGCGCGCAATGCTCTTGTGCCCAGAACCCGTATTCACCCACACACACATGCAACGTACGTCATCTTTACAGGATGTGGTCAGTACACACAGTGCACATTAGGCCTATGCGTTTGTGTTACCTTATGTAAACCTAAGGGACACTAGAGAATTTCCAAGATCCTTAATTTTCAGATTCTAATTATATATTTTCTTATCATTTAGATCTTTATCTGATTGTTTAGAAGAGAACCCTCCATTTCACTTGAACCAATGGTTGATTCATGTATAAATGATTCATTTATCCATATGGATGCATGTGAGCTCTTGTGATTAAAATCAATGGTATAATTTTATTTTGAATTTCAAAAAAAAAAAAAAAAAAAAAAATGTATATTGTGGAAAAAAAGTGTCTTTTATTGACAAAATATTTTAGTTTGTCTCGGATATTTTTTTTGTTAGATCAGATAACATTTTAATAAGCTTTCATATGGTCATGTTACAATGTGCCCCTCACATGTTACAACATACCCCACCTAGGGGGCACGTTGTCACATTTCACTTCCATTCTTTTGCCGTAAATAATGAAAGAATTATACACTGTATTATTGAAACAAAACAACATTGTACCAGACATGTGAAGTTAATTTGGAAAAAAAGAAATACTCTGAACCCTAAGTAGATTTACCGGTACACAAACTGAGAAAGTCAAAAAGCATTCGGTTGTGCCCTGCTCTCCTCCTATATATAAAACATTATAAGCTTTAAGTTGTTACAGTATGAAGATTGCCGTTGAGTTATTTTCTTCCCTTAAATGACCTTTCCAGTAAATAACCTGATGCAGAGAATGTGCTCTGTCTTCATGAGGGTGCAGCAGCAATATCAGTGTTGTTGTGTGCCGCATCATCATAAGGACACGTTTCTTATACTGGGTCACTTTTTCAACTTTTACACTGTTCCCATTACAGTCTTTCAGTAGATTTCTCATTCAAAATGCACTAAAACTACCAAAAATCATCATGTCTCAAATCAACTTTTCTATATGCAAAGCTTATATAGATAGTGAAGTCTGAAGTCAGGTAAAGTGGGACACTTTTTGGTAAATTTAATTGCATTTTAAACAACCTAAATCAGTTAATATGTATTCAACTTGTATGTGTTTTGTTTAAATAGATTGTAATGAAGGCCACTAGTGAAATTTTCCCAATTTATGTATTTATTAACAAACTGTTCATCTTTAAACACCATCTGACACCCTCTTCAGCAAACTGGAAGCAATCAGGTTGAGTGGGACACTTTGTTAGGGAAAGTGGGACACTATTTTATGGTTAAAATGAAGGAGAAGTACAATGATGGCGGTGGTGTTCATAAACTGAACAATGGTAGCGTTATTTAATGTATAAATTCATGTATGTCCAAAAAACGGGTAATGTCAAACTTTCTAGTAGTGCTATCATGGCGTAATCATAGTTCGAATTACAGAAATATCAGTTTTGGGGGGGTCAGATAATTTTTCTGATATTGTGAAAAAATATAATTACAATTACAATACAAGTCAACTCCTATTTTCACTGTAGGAACATTTTAATGTAAAGCGATTTCAGACACCCCTATTGTGGACCGTACCATTTTTAACCACCGTGGCTTGAGATAGAGAACGACTTCAACTTCTCAAGCAAGTGTCAACGTTGAATGACAGAACACTAGTTTCATAAAGTATCATTCTTTTCAACATTCCTTATTTGTATATTCAAAAATATTTAAAATAATCTAATTTAATACAGTTATAATTTTTCAATGTAAATTATTTAATTTTATTGGTAACAGCCTAGTGTCTAATTATTTTAATTGAATATATTTATCAAATTTAAGAATTTGAAATGAAAGATGGAGCATACATTTAATAAAATTAGGGGAAAATGCCCTTTATAAAGGTACAAAAAATTATTCTGAGTGTTTTCAAACAGTGATGTAATGAAACATTGACAATTTAAGCTTGAAGGGAGTAAAGCCTTTGTTTAGGCTATTAAGGAAATGTAATTTTGCCAAAAGAAGAACTTTTATTTTAAATAAATGTTCATTTTAAATCAGCCTACTTCAGTGTGATATGTTACCATATTATCATTCTTAACACTAAGAATTTGAATAATTGTAATGTGATCAGATGCAGATATCTAAATCAAAGAATATAGGCGGTTGGCGGGTGGATTATTTATTTTTAACAGTGGATTTGGGTGACTCAAAGTGCACCAGACCCCCCTAGACCCCCCTAGAGATATAAGCTCCACCAACAAAAAAATGTGGGAAACACATTAGGCTATATGATGATCTACAAAAAAAATACGCATTTAATTATCTTATTATTAAAATACATTATTATGATTTGACCACCTCCGCCTCATTTTCAGCCAGGAAAAACCCTGAAATAGGCAATAGGCTTCTTGTAAAGGTATTACTTTTACCAGTAATTAGAATGGTATTTCAGTGCACAAGTAACTTCTAACTTTTTGTGAGTTGATCAAAACAGTTCTCTTTTGGATATATAACAACAATGAGATATTCTGTAGCCTACTGATTATCAGTTTGTCGCATGTTTAGACCTTGTATGTGTGTTGCACAACACATGTTATTGGTCATAGAAGAAGTGAAGGAGCAGTACCCAATTATGGTGGGGTAATTCGCACTCTAATCTGTTTGGTTGTAAAATGTATTACCTGATAGCCTGGGTGCCAGCCCGAACCCCGCCCACAACATTTTTTGGTCCGGAAGTTCGGTCTGGACTCGATCCGTTGAGGAGTAATTATGCTCGGCTCCCAAAAGGCCGAGCCAATCAAATTGCCAGGGCGGGCTTTAATCGATGATGGACAGATGATCTGCGGTTACGTAATCACCCACGTCACCAAAGAGCGCTTGATTTGAATTAGTTTACAACAAAGATGACTGCCGCTGGAGAATTGAGATTTCACGAGTTCACACTTACAAATAAGTCAGATAGAATAAATGCGTATATGAGATTTTACGAGTTCACACAAATAAGTCAGATAAATGCGCATATGAGATTTCACGAGTTCACACAAATAAGTCAGATAGAATAAATGCGTATATGAGATTTTACGAGTTCACACTTACAAATAAGTCAGATAGAATAAATGCGTATATGAGATTTCACGAGTTCACACAAATAAGTCAGATAGAATAAATGCATATATGACGTGCTGTCCGAGGAGAGGGCTGTGGGCTCGGTAGCCATACTTTAGCCGAACTTTGTTTATGAAACATCATGTGTAGATTCCGCCATCGCGTCTGTTATAGAAGATATCCACAGCGCATCCATTTTAAAAGAGGAACAGAGAGCTGCGACATTTTGTTGGTTGAAAATATGAATGAAGAACATGCGTCATTTACTCCGTTGCTCTGGCTAGAATATGAGTATGACGAAGTCAGGCTAATTAACTGAGTGAAATGAAATCGAATATATCGTCCTGTGGAATCATTCATTCACAGACAGCTTACGAAGATGTTCAACTAATAAAGATCTTCATCGCTGGCAAAAATATGCATTTGAAGATTTGCTCTCACTTGACTGTACTGTAACGTTAGGTCCACGGCCACTTCATCCAACGCTCTTGATGTTCAATCTTCCTGTTACGATTCCGAGTCGAGTGTGAATTGAAATCACTTCAGACGATTCAGTGCGTGCAGGAACTGAACAGGGGTGCGTTTCCAGATAACGATGGATCTTAGCACTTACGAGGATTTTCTGCGAGCGACTTTACGAACGTTCGTGTTCATTTCACGTGCGTGTCACAAAAATGCACTTAGCACGATCGTTCGCAGCTGTGCTTTAAAGGGGGGGTGAATTGCTGTTTCATACTGAGTTTTTTACACTGTTAAAGAGTTGGATTCCCATGCTAAACATGGACAAAGTTTCAAAAGTTAAGTTGTACGTTTGAAGGAGTATTTTTGTTCCAAAAATACTCCTTCCGGTTTGTCACAAGTTTCGGAAAGTTTTTTTCGATTATGGCTCTGTCTTACGTAAGATAGGGCGGAATTTCCTTATATGGGTCCTAAGGGCACTTCTCCGGTAAGATCGCGGCCGCGCGCGCACTCGCAGACCAGAGCAAGAGAGTGAAAGCAGTTCGCCATCAAAGCGCCTTGCCCGGCTTTTGGGAAGTCAATGTCACCAAAGAAGTGTGTTTTTGGTTGCCAGGGCAAGACAACCCTGCACAGATTCCTAAAGAACCCAGCGTTAAGGGAATAGTGGATGGAGTTTGTTTTTTCGAAGCATCAACGGAGGTTGTGCACGACTCTTTGTTCCCTGCATTTCGACGATGATTGTTTTATAAACAAAGCCCAGATCGACGGATTTGCAGATCGTCTAATGCTTAAGGATGGATCAGTCACAATGATAAAGGTTCGCTGTCGCATGCGGTGAGTAAACTGCTTCAAATGTCTCTCTGTGTTGTTGTTAGCTCGGTTAGCACAGCTATAGCACACCGCCCACACGGCCCGCCCCCAGCCACTCGTTTTTTTCCGGAAAGACTCGGTACAGCCTATCTTTCTTTTATAAATATAATAAAACTAAAGACTTTTTGGAGATATGAAGGATGCAATACTACTCTATAGGTACTCAAGATTAACAGGAGATTGAGTGAAAATGAGCATTTCACCCCCCCTTTAAGTGCTACTTAAGAGTCGCTGTCCGTTTGTCAAGTGCTGAAATGTCACCTTGTAGAATGGTTTGTAATTGCAGCACACGCTTGCAATTTTAAATGTTTAACCATAACTGTTTTCACCTGATGTGCATTTTCCACGAGGTCAATAATCTATAAAAGCACAAACCTACGAGTGGAGACACCAGCAAAATGGCTGAACCAAAAAAAAAAAGAAAATACCTTTTTTTTTTTTTTTTTTGAAAGAGGAGATTAAGGTAATTTTAGAGGAGGTGGAGCTATACAAACATATTATTTTCAGGAGGTTTAAGGGAAGTCATTAAAATAAACAAAAATAAAAAATCTGGGAGGATTTTGCTAGAAAACTGACTGTAACTAGGGACATTAAAAGATCAGGGAAGGAGGTCAGGAATAAGTGGGAAGACTTGGAACTTGGACTTGGAGGTCAGGAAGAAGTGGGAAGACATGGAACTTGGACTTGGAAGACTTTGCCAGCCTTGCTAAAAGGAAAAGGGCTCTGCAGAGGACAACAATTAATAAAACAGGTGGTGGGACCAATGATGGCCAACCAAGAAATGCCCAATACATGGCTGGTTTTCGTGCATCAATCATTTAATGTTCAATAATTTAATTTTGATTAAAATTATTAGATTAAATTATTTATATATTTTTTTAACTTTTTTTAGATTTCTATTTTTCTTTTTTCTTTTCTGACCTTTTTAATTATTTAATTTATACATTAATTTAACCAAAAAAAAAAAAAAATAGTAATAAAGTGTACAATAAAGTACAATCATAACCTTATATTATAATCACATTGCGTTTGAATAAAGTTAAAGGTGTAATATGCCGGTTGTCCTGGAGGTGACCTCATAACTGTCTTCTTACGATGCACTTGGGGATTTACGATTAGCCTACTCCAGGGCCCGGTTTCCCGATAACGCTCACTCTTAGCCTGCTAAGAAGACTCGAAAGATATATCTTACCAAAGTAGTTTATGTTTTTAAGTGTGTTCCCCGAAGTGTCTCTTGGAAGCTTCTTGATTTGTAAGACCTCACCAGTTAGCCCTAACACATATAGTAGCAGTCATGGATGCCCCTGATGTTCAGCCTGAAGATTTGGCCAGTTTGATAGGTTTGCCAATGAGGTTTTGCTTCAAATCCAAGCTCTTGTGGGTCTCCTGATGGTATTGGGTCCTGAAGGTAATGTGGAATTACAGTGTGGGTCACATGTAGCCTGTCTGCTCAGTAAACTCCTTCCAGATTTACGTGCACTATTGAGACAACACATCATGCCATATCAATGGTGTAGTCTACGCTACTCATTTGTGCTTCACGGACCAATAATAGACAGCTACTCGCCACGCCAGTCATGGGCCGATCTCGATCACGCAACGCCGTGGAGACAGCAACATAGCCCTGGGAGATCCAGGGAAGAAATCCATTGAATTTGCCACAGAATTAATAACATCACTGCGAGATCCAGTGAGAAACAACAAGAGTTCTCTGTTATAAACCATAGACATACGATCAAACAGCGCTGACGTGAAAACCAGGAGAAAATTCAAAAATTGTCCCCATTAATAAAACATAATTTTTCAAGATGTAGGAAAACTCACACAATGAATTTTTTTTTAATACCATTGTATACAGTAGATGCTATTGTCTATTTTCACTCCCTAATATACATTTTTTCACTCGTTTTGCTTTTGAATGAATATTTAGATATTATGAATGATAATAATTAAGGTTAATTTTACCTACACCTCAAATTAAGCTTAGTGCTTTATTGTCAGCCACATAGTGCTACCTAATACTTTCTGCAGAATTCAGTGGCTCCAGTGCTGCTCCCCTTAAATGTTAGTCTGTGATCTTAAAATAAAACTGCACAATGTAATTTCTGTATGTTAAGTCTATTTATTATCAAAGCATTTGTCATTAATACAGTTACTGTGGGGCAAAATGTGCAAGCTGATTTAAGCAATGCCCACAAATTTTCTTCTTGCACTCCTGAAATTTCAGTCAGGGGCTACAGTGCTCCTAGTAAAATAAGTTAAAAAAGTTCAAATAAAACAGCACAGAGACCTGAACAGAGGAGAGTGTTGTGCCCATACCTGAGCCAGTGTCCCACCTTTAAGAAATTCAGTAACGGGGAAATGATCAAATGGATTAAAGACAACAACGGTTGCTGAAAATGTGGACAGTCATGCGTATCTTCTGATGTTGTGGTTTTGTAGCTGGCTTTCGCTTGCTGGTTGCTTGAATGCTCTTTCTCTCTCCAACGCACGCTATTTCTACATGTGCACACATTTTGCTTCTACTTGCATTAACGCATTTCCTTTGTGCTTTAATTGTTACATTACTTGCGTCAACAGCTTTATTAAAATGAGTCAATAACTTTCCTGTTTGGATCAATTGCATTTGCATTTTTTGAATGTACATTTCATCAGATATCTACCTTCATTCCTGACGGTCTTTATATTTGGCGCGCAATGCTCTTGTGCCCAGAACCCGTATTCACCCACACACACATGCAACGTACGTCATCTTTACAGGATGTGGTCAGTACACACAGTGCACATTAGGCCTATGCGTTTGTGTTACCTTATGTAAACCTAAGGGACACTAGAGAATTTCCAAGATCCTTAATTTTCAGATTCTAATTATATATTTTCTTATCATTTAGATCTTTATCTGATTGTTTAGAAGAGAACCCTCCATTTCACTTGAACCAATGGTTGATTCATGTATAAATGATTCATTTATCCATATGGATGTATGTGAGCTCTTGTGATTAAAATCAATGGTATAATTTTATTTTGAATTTCAAAAAAAAAAAAAAAAAAAAAAATGTATATTGTGGAAAAAAAGTGTCTTTTATTGACAAAATATTTTAGTTTGTCTCGGATATTTTTTTTGTTAGATCAGATAACATTTTAATAAGCTTTCATATGGTCATGTTACAATGTGCCCCTCACATGTTACAACATACCCCACCTAGGGGGCACGTTGTCACATTTCACTTCCATTCTTTTGCCGTAAATAATGAAAGAATTATACACTGTATTATTGAAACAAAACAACATTGTACCAGACATGTGAAGTTAATTTGGAAAAAAAGAAATACTCTGAACCCTAAGTAGATTTACCGGTACACAAACTGAGAAAGTCAAAAAGCATTCGGTTGTGCCCTGCTCTCCTCCTATATATAAAACATTATAAGCTTTAAGTTGTTACAGTATGAAGATTGCCGTTGAGTTATTTTCTTCCCTTAAATGACCTTTCCAGTAAATAACCTGATGCAGAGAATGTGCTCTGTCTTCATGAGGGTGCAGCAGCAATATCAGTGTTGTTGTGTGCCGCATCATCATAAGGACACGTTTCTTATACTGGGTCACTTTTTCAACTTTTACACTGTTCCCATTACAGTCTTTCAGTAGATTTCTCATTCAAAATGCACTAAAACTACCAAAAATCATCATGTCTCAAATCAACTTTTCTATATGCAAAGCTTATATAGATAGTGAAGTCTGAAGTCAGGTAAAGTGGGACACTTTTTGGTAAATTTAATTGCATTTTAAACAACCTAAATCAGTTAATATGTATTCAACTTGTATGTGTTTTGTTTAAATAGATTGTAATGAAGGCCACTAGTGAAATTTTCCCAATTTATGTATTTATTAACAAACTGTTCATCTTTAAACACCATCTGACACCCTCTTCAGCAAACTGGAAGCAATCAGGTTGAGTGGGACACTTTGTTAGGGAAAGTGGGACACTATTTTATGGTTAAAATGAAGGAGAAGTACAATGATGGCGGTGGTGTTCATAAACTGAACAATGGTAGCGTTATTTAATGTATAAATTCATGTATGTCCAAAAAACGGGTAATGTCAAACTTTCTAGTAGTGCTATCATGGCGTAATCATAGTTCGAATTACAGAAATATCAGTTTTGGGGGGGTCAGATAATTTTTCTGATATTGTGAAAAAATATAATTACAATTACAATACAAGTCAACTCCTATTTTCACTGTAGGAACATTTTAATGTAAAGCGATTTCAGACACCCCTATTGTGGACCGTACCATTTTTAACCACCGTGGCTTGAGATAGAGAACGACTTCAACTTCTCAAGCAAGTGTCAACGTTGAATGACAGAACACTAGTTTCATAAAGTATCATTCTTTTCAACATTCCTTATTTGTATATTCAAAAATATTTAAAATAATCTAATTTAATACAGTTATAATTTTTCAATGTAAATTATTTAATTTTATTGGTAACAGCCTAGTGTCTAATTATTTTAATTGAATATATTTATCAAATTTAAGAATTTGAAATGAAAGATGGAGCATACATTTAATAAAATTAGGGGAAAATGCCCTTTATAAAGGTACAAAAAATTATTCTGAGTGTTTTCAAACAGTGATGTAATGAAACATTGACAATTTAAGCTTGAAGGGAGTAAAGCCTTTGTTTAGGCTATTAAGGAAATGTAATTTTGCCAAAAGAAGAACTTTTATTTTAAATAAATGTTCATTTTAAATCAGCCTACTTCAGTGTGATATGTTACCATATTATCATTCTTAACACTAAGAATTTGAATAATTGTAATGTGATCAGATGCAGATATCTAAATCAAAGAATATAGGCGGTTGGCGGGTGGATTATTTATTTTTAACAGTGGATTTGGGTGACTCAAAGTGCACCAGACCCCCCTAGACCCCCCTAGAGATACCAAGCTCCACCAACAAAAAAATGTGGGAAACACATTAGGCTATATGATGATCTACAAAAAAAATACGCATTTAATTATCTTATTATTAAAATACATTATTATGATTTGACCACCTCCGCCTAATTTTCAGCCAGGAAAAACCCTGAAATAGACAATAGGCTTCTTGTAAAGGTATTACTTTTACCAGTAATTAGAATGGTATTTCAGTGCACAAGTAACTTCTAACTTTTTGTGAGTTGATCAAAACAGTTCTCTTTTGGATATATAACAACAATGAGATATTCTGTAGCCTACTGATTATCAGTTTGTCGCATGTTTAGACCTTGTATGTGTGTTGCACAACACATGTTATTGGTCATAGAAGAAGTGAAGGAGCAGTACCCCCCAATTATGGTGGGGTAATTCGCACTCTAATCTGTTTGGTTGTAAAATGTATTACCTGATAGCCTGGGTGCCAGCCCGAACCCCGCCCACAACATTTTTTGGTCCGGAAGTTCGGTCTGGACTCGATCCGTTGAGGAGTAATTATGCTCGGCTCCCAAAAGGCCGAGCCAATCAAATTGCCAGGGCGGGCTTTAATCGATGATGGACAGATGATCTGCGGTTACGTAATCACCCACGTCACCAAAGAGCGCTTGATTTGAATTAGTTTACAACAAAGATGACTGCCGCTGGAGAATTGAGATTTCACGAGTTCACACTTACAAATAAGTCAGATAGAATAAATGCGTATATGAGATTTCACGAGTTCACACAAATAAGTCAGATAGAATAAATGCATGACGTGCTGTCCGAGGAGAGGGCTGTGGGCTCGGTAGCCATACTTTAGCCGAACTTTGTTTATGAAACATCATGTGTAGATTCCGCCATCGCGTCTGTTATAGAAGATATCCACAGCGCATCCATTTTAAAAGAGGAACAGAGAGCTGCAACATTTTGTTGGTTGAAAATATGAATGAAGAACATGCGTCATTTACTCCGTTGCTCTGGCTAGAATATGAGTATGACGAAGTCAGGCTAATTAACTGAGTGAAATGAAATCGAATATATCGTCCTGTGGAATCATTCATTCACAGACAGCTTACGAAGATGTTCAACTAATAAAGATCTTCATCGCTGGCAAAAATATGCATTTGAAGATTTGCTCTCACTTGACTGTACTGTAACGTTAGGTCCACGGCCACTTCATCCAACGCTCTTGATGTTCAATCTTCCTGTTACGATTCCGAGTCGAGTGTGAATTGAAATCACTTCAGACGATTCAGTGCGTGCAGGAACTGAACAGGGGTGCGTTTCCAGATAACGATGGATCTTAGCACTTACGAGGATTTTCTGCGAGCGACTTTACGAACGTTCGTGTTCATTTCACGTGCGTGTCACAAAAATGCACTTAGCACGATCGTTCGCAGCTGTGCTTTAAAGGGGGGGTGAATTGCTGTTTCATACTGAGTTTTTTACACTGTTAAAGAGTTGGATTCCCATGCTAAACATGGACAAAGTTTCAAAAGTTAAGTTGTACGTTTGAAGGAGTATTTTTGTTCCAAAAATACTCCTTCCGGTTTGTCACAAGTTTCGGAAAGTTTTTTTCGAGTATGGCTCTGTCTTACGTAAGATAGGGCGGAATTTCCTTATATGGGTCCTAAGGGCACTTCTCCGGTAAGATCGCGGCCGCGCGCGCACTCGCAGACCAGAGCAAGAGAGTGAAAGCAGTTCGCCATCAAAGCGCCTTGCCCGGCTTTTGGGAAGTCAATGTCACCAAAGAAGTGTGTTTTTGGTTGCCAGGGCAAGACAACCCTGCACAGATTCCTAAAGAACCCAGCGTTAAGGGAATAGTGGATGGAGTTTGTTTTTTCGAAGCATCAACGGAGGTTGTGCACGACTCTTTGTTCCCTGCATTTCGACGATGATTGTTTTATAAACAAAGCCCAGATCGACGGATTTGCAGATCGTCTAATGCTTAAGGATGGATCAGTCACAATGATAAAGGTTCGCTGTCGCATGCGGTGAGTAAACTGCTTCAAATGTCTCTCTGTGTTGTTGTTAGCTCGGTTAGCACAGCTATAGCACACCGCCCACACGGCCCGCCCCCAGCCACTCGTTTTTTTCCGGAAAGACTCGGTACAGCCTATCTTTCTTTTATAAATATAATAAAACTAAAGACTTTTTGGAGATATGAAGGATGCAATACTACTCTATAGGTACTCAAGATTAACAGGAGATTGAGTGAAAATGAGCATTTCACCCCCCCTTTAAGTGCTACTTAAGAGTCGCTGTCCGTTTGTCAAGTGCTGAAATGTCACCTTGTAGAATGGTTTGTAATTGCAGCACACGCTTGCAATTTTAAATGTTTAACCATAACTGTTTTCACCTGATGTGCATTTTCCACGAGGTCAATAATCTATAAAAGCACAAACCTACGAGTGGAGACACCAGCAAAATGGCTGAACCAAAAAAAAAAAGAAAATACCTTTTTTTTTTTTTTTTTTTTGAAAGAGGAGATTAAGGTAATTTTAGAGGAGGTGGAGCTATACAAACATATTATTTTCAGGAGGTTTAAGGGAAGTCATTAAAATAAACAAAAATAAAAAATCTGGGAGGATTTTGCTAGAAAACTGACTGTAACTAGGGACATTAAAAGATCAGGGAAGGAGGTCAGGAATAAGTGGGAAGACTTGGAACTTGGACTTGGAGGTCAGGAAGAAGTGGGAAGACATGGAACTTGGACTTGGAAGACTTTGCCAGCCTTGCTAAAAGGAAAAGGGCTCTGCAGAGGACAACAATTAATAAAACAGGTGGTGGGACCAATGATGGCCAACCAAGAAATGCCCAATACATGGCTGGTTTTCGTGCATCAATCATTTAATGTTCAATAATTTAATTTTGATTAAAATTATTAGATTAAATTATTTATATTTTTTTTTAACTTTTTTTAGATTTCTATTTTTCTTTTTTCTTTTCTGACCTTTTTAATTATTTAATTTATACATTAATTTAACCAAAAAAAAAAAAAAAATAGTAATAAAGTGTACAATAAAGTACAATCATAACCTTATATTATAATCACATTGCGTTTGAATAAAGTTAAAGGTGTAATATGCCGGTTGTCCTGGAGGTGACCTCATAACTGTCTTCTTACGATGCACTTGGGGATTTACGATTAGCCTACTCCAGGGCCCGGTTTCCCGATAACGCTCACTCTTAGCCTGCTAAGAAGACTCGAAAGATATATCTTACCAAAGTAGTTTATGTTTTTAAGTGTGTTCCCCGAAGTGTCTCTTGGAAGCTTCTTAAATCGCTGCCGCTTAAGTTCAACTTAACAAAGGCGCTGTCCCAAGTGAAGGTGCTGAATTAGTTGGCATCGATTGCTCAGGAATCGATTTTACACTTCACACGGTGCATTACAGCGTTAAGAAAGACAACACGTTCTATCCAAATGAAACATTCCTCAAATTATTCCAGTAACTTTTATTTTAACATAGTGTAAGTTATCAGTAAAATATAGCCTATTAATTAAATGGTTAAATTGTCAGTAATATGTTCACACAATATGTTGTGACGGGTAGACGAACCGGGTATCCCTCGCTAATCATCCACCCTCCTTATCCCGTTGTGCCACTTGTGCAGCTTCTTTACATGGGTTTAACGACTTCTAAAAATTATGTAATTATGCTCTATCTATGAGATACCTTATTTATCCAGAAGGAAATTAAACAGTGTCATTCTAAGTGCACATTCAGATATAAAGTCTCATTTGAAGAGGCTGCGTAAAGACATTAGTTTGTAATGTACATTATCTGTGTGTTTGACGTAAAGCTATGCATGAGGCAAAGCAGTGGAAAGGGAATCCTCTGACAACCATGTGACCTGCGTTCAATGCCCTATAAATGAATGAAAATGAATCAGCTATGAGACGTGGTCATTTGGGCATATGTCAATTTTTGATGCAGAAATTCTAACGTATACGCTCCTTTGTCAACATTAACCCTTAAAGAGTTTCTGTATCTTGGGGGATACAGTCATTTAACAGGCTGTAGGGGGAAGGCCCATGGGGGGAGGGGCATTATGTGGTTGCAGTTGATGAGAAACACTGATGGGGTGATGGGTCATGTAATCAGGTCATGTGACTTTATGCCAACATTCCAAATATTTGTATCAAAATCCAAAATGGCAGCATACGTGGACAAAGACACTGGCTATGAGGGAAGTGTTTTTATATTTTTCACGATTATGATATTTTAGAGTGATTTTGTTTTAGAAAATAGTTTTTTAAGGATAGTTTTACATGTTCTTGTGGATATTTTTTAAATAATCTTCTCACAACTTTGATTATCAGGCAATGAATGCCTGTATCCTGGGGGATACATTGCCCATATAAGGGTATTTAACAGGGCTGATCACTCACAGATATTCTTATGTTTTGAGGCCTGTTCTCTACAGATATTGAATATGATAAAGGTTTTTCTTTAACTTGTAGTGTAGTGTAGTGTAGTGTAGTGTAGTGTAATGTAATGTAGTGTAGTGTAGTGTAGTGTAGTGTAGTGTAATGTAGTGTAGTGTAGTGTAGTGTAATGTAATGTAATGTAGTGTAGTGTGGTGTAATGTGGTGTGGTGTAGTGTAGTGTAGTGTAGTGTAGTGTAGTGTAATGTAGTGTGGTGTAATGTAGTGTAGTGTAGTGTAGTGTAATGTAATGTAATGTAGTGTAGTGTGGTGTAATGCGGTGTGGTGTAGTGTAGTGTAGTGTAGTGTAGTGTAATGTAGTGTGGTGTAATGTAGTGTAGAGTAGTGTAGTGTAGTGTAGTGTAGTGTAGTGTAATGTAGTGTAGTGTAGTGTAATGTAGTGTGGTGTAATGTGGTGTAGTGTAATGTAGTGTAATGTAGTGTAGTGTAGTGTAGTGTGGTGTAATGTGGTGTAGTGTAGTGTAGTGTAGTGTAGTGTAATGTAGTGTGGTGTAGTGTAGTGTAGTGTAGTGTAATGTAATGTAGTGTGGTGTAATGTGGTGTAGTGTAGTGTAGTGTAGTGTAGTGTAATGTAGTGTAGTGTAGTGTAGTGTAGTGTAATGTAATGTAGTGTGGTGTAATGTGGTGTAGTGTAGTGTAGTGTAGTGTAGTGTAGTGTAGTGTAATGTAGTGTGGTGTAATGTGGTGTAGTGTAGTGTAGTGTAGTGTAATGTAGTGTAGTGTAGTGTAGTGTAGTGTAATGTAGTGTGGTGTGGTGTAATGTGGTGTAGTGTGTAGTGTAGTGTAATGTAGTGTAGTGTAATTTGGTGTAGTGTAGTGTAGTATAGTGTAATGTAGTGTGGTGTAATGTGGTGTAGTGTAGTGTAGTGTAGTGTAATGTAGTGTAGTGTAGTGTAATGTGGTGTAGTGTAGTGTAGTGTAGTGTAATGTGGTGTAGTGTAGTGTAGTGTAGTGTAGTGTAGTGTAATGTAATGTAGTGTGGTGTAATGTGGTGTAGTGTAGTGTAGTGTAGTGTAATGTAGTGTAGTGTAGTGTAGTGTAGTGTAATGTAGTGTGGTGTGGTGTAATGTGGTGTAGTGTGTAGTGTAGTGTAATGTAGTGTAGTGTAATTTGGTGTAGTGTAGTGTAGTATAGTGTAATGTAGTGTGGTGTAATGTGGTGTAGTGTAGTGTAGTGTAGTGTAGTGTAATGTAGTGTAGTGTAGTGTAATGTGGTGTAGTGTAGTGTAGTGTAGTGTAATGTGGTGTAGTGTAGTGTAGTGTAGTGTGGTGTAATGTGGTGTAGTGTAGTGTAGTGTAGTGTAGTGTAATTTGGTGTAGTGTAGTGTAGTATAGTGTAATGTAGTGTGGTGTAATGTAGTGTAGTGTAGTGTAGTGTAATGTAGTGTAGTGTAGTGTAATGTAGTGTAGTGTAGTGTAGTGTAGTGTAGTGTAATGTAGTGTAGTGTAGTGTAGTGTAATGTAGTGTAATGTAATGTAGTGTAGTGTAGTGTAGTGTAGTGTAATGTAGTGTAGTGTAATGTAGTGTAGTGTAGTGTAGTGTAGTGTAGTGTAATGTAGTGTAGTGTAGTGTAGTGTAATGTAGTGTAGTGTAATGTAGTGTAGTGTAGTGTAGTGTAGTGTAGTGTAGTGTAGTGTAATGTAGTGTAGTGTAGTGTAGTGTAATGTAGTGTAGTGTAGTATAGTGTAATGTAGTGTGGTGTAATGTAGTGTAGTGTAGTGTAGTGTAATGTAGTGTAGTGTAATGTAGTGTAGTGTAGTGTAGTGTAGTGTAGTGTAGTGTAATGTAGTGTAGTGTAATGTAGTGTAGTGTAGTGTAGTGTAGTGTAGTGTAATGTAGTGTAGTGTAGTGTAGTGTAATGTAGTGTAGTGTAGTGTAGTGTAGTGTGGTGTAATGTAGTGTAGTGTAATGTGGTGTAGTGTAGTGTAGTGTAGTGTAGTGTAGTGTAGTGTAATGTGGTGTAGTGTAGTGTAGTGTAGTGTAATGTGGTGTAGTGTAGTGTAGTGTAGTGTAGTGTAATGTGGTGTAGTGTAATGTGGTGTAGTGTAGTGTAGTGTAGTGTGGTGTAATGTGGTGTAGTGTAGTGTAGTGTAATTTGGTGTAGTGTAGTGTAATGTAGTGTAGTGTAGTGTTATAGTGTAGTAGTGTAGCAATTAGAGGCAAATTGTATGCCAGATTATAATTATCAAAAGTCAATGCCAATTATAGATTGACAATCATTAATGATTTAATGACATTAGAAAATAGCCAAGGCTAATTAGCACCATTTTAGTTATAATAACAAATAAAGTCAACTTCATAAATAGTCCTGTATCCATTGCGGACATTTTTTTTATTAGTATATATATCATTATATATAGCATAAAATCATTGTTGAG
This sequence comes from Squalius cephalus, assembly GCF_949319135.1. Taxonomy (NCBI): domain Eukaryota; kingdom Metazoa; phylum Chordata; class Actinopteri; order Cypriniformes; family Leuciscidae; genus Squalius; species Squalius cephalus. The sequence goes on along the minus strand of NC_137127.1, from coordinate 2,292,670 downwards.
CCACAACATTGTCAACATACCATAGTTTGACTTGCAAACAACGCTAAGAGAGAGCTTACGAATGGTCTGGACCAACCTTACGAAAGTGTGACTTACAGAAGATATACTTAGCGTACGAACATGTCGGGAACCGTGCATTAAGGTTAAGAGAGAACTTAAGTACTAGGTTAAGAACTACTTAGAGATAAGAACGCTTTGGGAAACCGGGCCCAGAGCACTTGTAGATCTACGAATATTTTTAAGTGCTACTTAAGTTACGATGCTTTTGGGAAACAGTCCTTTTATAGATTATTGACCTCGTTGAAAATGCACATCAGGTGAAAACAGTTATGGTTAAACATTTAAAATTGCAAGCGTGTGCTGCAATTACAAGCCATTCTACAAGGCGACATTTCAGCACTTGACAAACGGACAGCGACAGCGACGATCGTGCTAAGTGCATTTTTGTGAAACGCACGTGAAATGAACACGAACGTTCGTAAATTCGCTCGCAGAAAATCCTCGTAAAAAAGAGAAGCAGATAAGTGGTAAGTCAAAGTCAGTGAAAAACACGTTCATGTCTGTCATCTGCCGTGCGCTCAACAGAAGAATGAGCCGCTGCTCCTCTCAGTCATTCACTGAACAGGGACACAGCTAGAGAGAGTGACGGCAGGGAGAAAGCAAGAGCTCGCACTCGCAGGACTGACAACATTTGGAGGTTACTGAGGTTTGTCCAAAAAGTCGCTAGATTTGTCACTAGTCGCTTTTTTGGAAAAAAATGTGCTAAAGGGGTCTGAAAAGCCACTAAAAATAGCGACAAAGTCTTGTCATTAGTCTGTGTATTTAAGCCCTCATGTTTGCCATGTGTCTACTGTTATGTAAGTTAATGTCTTTATTTTGAGTTTTCATGTCATGTTTTTGTTTCATGTTTGGTTTTGTTAAATAAACTGCACTTGGGTTCTTTACAACTTGCCCCCTTAGACTGGTCAAGGCCGGGTTTGCCGATAACGATGTATCTTAGCTCTTAAGAGCGCTTTCTACGTGCAAGGCTGAACGCTCGCAGCAATTCCACGAGCGTTTCCCAAAAATGCACTTAACATGAACGCGCGAGAACGCGCTCTACGTGCTACTTAAGAGTCGCTGTCTGAAATATAACCTTTTATGGAATCGTATTCTGAACGTTTAACCTAATAACTTTCATCTGTTCTGGATTAGCAATCAAGACAAGTCTATATAAAGCACCTACAGGCAGAGGCACTGACAAAATGGCAAAAAAAGAGAAAAAGATACCTTTCAAAAAGATGACATTAATGTCCTTTTAAAGGAGATAGAGCGAAACAAAGATGTAATTTTTTTATTTTTTGTACAATAAAGTACAATCATAACCTTATAATCACAAAGCATTTGAATAAAGTTAAAGGTGTAATCTGCCGGTTGTCCTGCAGGTGACCTCATAACTCTGTCTTCTTACGATGCACTTGGGGATTTACGATTACTCCAGAGCACTCGTAGATCTACGAAGATTTTTAAGTGCTACTTAAGCTACGATGCTTTTGGGAAACAGACCATGGCCCGGTTTCCCGATAACGCTCACTCTTAGCGCGCTAAGAGAGCTCGAAAGATATATCTTACCAAAGGTGTTTATGTTCCTAAGTGTGTTCCCCGAACCATACCTTAGGAAGCTGCTTAAGATATAGGCCTACCTTCTTACGTACGACGTTACCCGGCGCTGTCCGTGGCGATGGTGCTGAATTGTTTGATATCGATGGCTCGAGAATCAATTATTCTCTCGTGCAGGGGCTGTTTATGTGAGAAAGCGGTGATCTTTATAAATGAAGCACTTCAGAAATAGTTGAAATTGCAATTTATTATGATTATTGGATATTATAAAAAATAATCCAAACTATAATAGCCTATAATAGCCTAGCCTACATATTTTAAAATTGTAACATATATTGCTTTGAATTTACGTGCCTTCTTCTCTTTCCCATTTTTGTTCGCTGAGGTGGAGCTGCGATGAAATATTGTTCTTGTAAATACTTTCCAGCATTTCAGTAATAAAAGTTTACATATTGCGTACGGTGCTCGGCAGTGATAAAAAAACCGTGAATTTTGAATCTCTTGTAAACTCAGAGATGTGGATTCAGACGGCAATTAAATTACCACACAACCTGTTTGTCAAAAAACAGAAGGTACTAATTTGGCCAGGGATTTTTACGCGGGTTGGGTGAGAAAAAACACTGATATTATGGATTCGGACGGCACTAAAATCACCGACTTACCCCTGTAAATGTTTAAAATACCGGACGAGCCCATGAGAAACAATTAGCGTCCGAATAGGACTTAACTGACAGTGGCCTATGCTTTCACTGGCCTTTAAAAGAGCGTTTTAATTAAATTAATAATATTGTATAATAATATAATTAAGAATCTACTTACAAAAGATATACTTAGCGTACGAACGTTTCGGGAACCGTCCCATAAGGTTAAGAGAGAGGTTAAGGAATAGGTTAAGAACTACTTAGAGATAAGAACGCTTTGGGAAACCGGGCCCATAATATTAAGATCAGTCGTACGATCGTTTTTACGATCAACTTAGGCTTACGATGCTTTTGGGAAACGCAGCCCTGGATGAAATACAGAAACTTGAAAACACGTAAAATGAAATATGAAGTGAAGTGAAAATGAAGTTTTTCAACATTTAATTCAAATAACTTTTCTATCACTCTGTCACATATTAAAAACAAGCATTATTATTAACATAAACACATAAAAAGACAGAAATAAAAAAAGAAAAATTTACATACAAGAGTTAACCTCAGCTCAAATCAGCTGACACTAAAACACTTTCACTTTCTTTCTTCCGTCACTTGAATAAAAAAAATACAAAAGACAACAGCATTCCACGTCACAACCTTATAGAGACAGCAGCCAGAGAACATTCATTTGCGGCTCCTAACCGAATTGAAGATACAGAGAGGGAAGACTTCCACACTCAGGTTTGACTTCATTACTCATTATTACTAGTATTACTCATTCATTACTGTGTGTGTGTATATAAATAGTGGGTCATATATCCAATGCTTTTTGAAAACTTAAGGCTTTCTTCTTCATAAAACAAGTCGGACATCATCACATTTTTGTATACATTTGTATTTATTTACATTAGTAAGCTACAGGACATCGTCTTTCAAAACATGACCTGCGCGAAAGAGAGAGAAAAAATGAATGCGTCATATATATATATATATATATATATATATATATATATATATATATATATATATATATATAAAAAAATATATATAAAGAGTTCAGATGCAAAAGCCATATATTTAAGTTCAGTAATTTCACTTAAATGACAATTAATAGATAATTTTCATTGCCATTTAAGTGAAATTACTGAACTTAAATATACGAGCTTGATAAAAATGATCATTCTAGAAGAAAATTTCAGATGGCACTTAGGCTTTTGCATCTGAACTCTTCATATATACATGCATGGGCGTCGGTTTGGTTTGAAATGTGCTGGGTACAATGACGCATTCAAACCGACGCCCATGGCTGGGTATATATATATATATATATATATATATATATATATATATATATGTATATATATGTGTGTGTGTGTGTGTGTGTGTGTGTGTGTGTGTGCTGGGTACAATGACGCATTCAAACCGACGCCCATGTATATATATATATATATATATATATATATATATATATATATATATATATATAGGCTATATATATATATATATATATATATATGTGTGTGTGTGTGTGTGTGTGTGTGTGTGTGTTTGTATACCCAGCCATGGGCGTCGGTTTGAATGCGTCATTGCACCCAGCACATATAGACTATAGCCTATATACCACATGGGCGTCGGTTTGAATGCGTCATTGTACCCAGCACATTTCAAACCAAACCGACGCCCATGCGGTATATGTGTTGGGTACAATGACGCATTCAAACAGACGCCCATGTATATATATAGGCTATATATATATATATGATATACATATTATATATATCAAAAAAAAGATTATGCATGTAATAATACATGTTGTAAAACTTTTTTCAGTGTAAATGTGGCGTAATTAACTGTCAGGATCTTCACCTACAAAGTACTGTTATTTTTACAGCTTTCACTGTAAAAATCATCCTGTAATTTATCTGTAAAATGCTGGCAGCACAGTTGCACTAAATTAAAAGTCAAGTTAATTAATTTAATTTGCAGGTGAACAGTTTGATTTAGTTGGGCTCTTGTCTTGACCTTTAATTTTATTACATTAGCTTCTTTGTCTGCCGTAAAGTGTTTATAAGACACGTTTGCAAAGGCAAAAAAAAAAAAAAAAAAAAAGTCAGTGTAGTCAAAAAACAGTGTAGGTTATCAGTCATTTGTTGTAGTCCTTAAAAACAATTTCTTAAAAGCAAATATCTCCCTTTGCATTGAACCACTGTCTCATCCGTTACTGAGAGTGTTGTGTTGTTAATGCACTTTAAAGGGAGTTCACCCAAAAATGATAAATCTGTCATAATTTACTTACACTAATGTTGTTCCAAACCTGTATGAGAAACTCAGTTAACAACATACTGACTATAAAAATTACAAAGGTGGAGTTTTTATATTTTTTAACATATGATACAGTTAAGCAACCTCACATGACGAGTGTTGTTTCCTGAATACAATCACGATTGAAACTGTGACATTGATTTCATACAACAGTTCAATAAACAGTTACAATTAAGTCACTTACATTTAAGATGCAATATTGACTGTTTTTCTTCTGTTTCAGCAGCGAAAATAGTTAAACAAAGATCACAGCAGAACCATCTCACAAAAACGTGTTTTCTTATTACTGAATGATTCAGCATTTTGAAAGAATCGGTTGACTCAAAGATTCAATGATCAATCCATAAACATCTGTCTCAATCATGAATGACTCAGTCATTTGAACGAATCGTTTGAACGAATGAATCATTGACTCGCTCATTAAGACGGTCGTCTGGCGACACCTATTGGCGGTTTAGTGTTATGTTTAAAAGTATCATTCTTTCCAGTGTGTGTGATTTGCGTGTGCACCATCATCATTGTCTGTGCGGACTTCCATATTTTACTTTCACTTTTATATTAGCGATTTAAAAGCACCCGCTCGTGTCACACGTCGATTAACCGGTGGGAAAATATCCTCACAGTCACATACCTAATACATTTATATTTAAATGCAATATATGCCTACCTGATAAAAAATTGGATATACTATTTTGATATCCTTTTGGACACAAGAGGGCAGCCCTATGTATGCTTTTTTGTTTAACCAAATAGTACTAAATAGCCTGTTTTTAACTTTTTCATACTTCTTGAATTGCAAAAACAGAATAAAATGTGTTTAGTTTTAATATTTGTATAATTTTATATAAAAATAAATGGTGTATAATTACTATTTATAGAAGATATGAGACATTTCCTGCTTCCTTTTTGACATTAATATAATCCCTGACCATAGCAAAACCGTTTGAGATATTCAATATCCATTCACAATTTAGCATCATTAATATGTTTTTATCATGTTGAAAAGGTTTGGTGGGAGTAAAATAAACCACTTAAGAGGAGTGGCTAAAAATTCAGAGGCTGATTTAGCAAAAAATCCACATTCAGACCAAAATATCTGAATCCTTTTGGTAAAAGTAAAAGTACGAAAGTTGTTTGGCCCGATGAGATCTATATGTGTACCGAGTTTCATATTATTACATGCTAGCGTGTTTGATTTATGGACCAAGTTTTCAGACACCGTTCAAGGGGGCGCTGTTGAGCCCCCCTGCCACGCCCGGGTACCAGCTTCCCTGATGGCCGTGGGTTCTGACCTGTGTGCAAAGTTTCAAGAGTTTTTGAGCACGTTGACCCCAAAAGTGCCCGAGAAGTAGCAGAAAAAAAATAAAAAAAATAATAATAAATAATCCTAAGGAAAACAATAGGGCCTTCGCCCTTTCAGGGCTTGGGCCCTAATGACAGAATTATCATTTTTGGATGAACTATCCCTTTAATTTTACAAACACTTTTACAAATCCCTTTAACTTTCAAACACACTGGCCACAATAAGAGATAAAATAAGATGTAAGCCAATCACACACAGAGACATGAAGAATCAGCATATGAATCTCAACAACAGTGATAAAACCATTCTTGCTGCAATGCATGCTGGGAGTCATGGATAAGTTTTGACCTGTACTGGTTTGCAACCCAGCATGCATTGCCACATGAAACTTTTAATGTCACCATCGTTGAGTATCATTTGCTGATTCTTGATGACTGTGTGTGTGTTAACAATAAAGTAGATCAGAATGATTAATGCGCAATGTGTGTGACTGCAATGCTTGCAGTTGCACTAAATTAAAAGTCAGGTTAATTCATTTGATTTGCTTAAACTGCCTGCCTTAAAAAGGCCACTTTCCATTTCAGTTGATAAACGAATATAGAGTTCTAATAATGTGAGCATATTATACAGCAAACTTCATTTAAATTCTTTAAGAAAAATTCTTAAAGAGCACAAAATTAAATAAACAACTTCAATTTAACTCAATAAGTAATTTGCTAACAGCTTGTCCCTGCTGCAGTAACTACACACGTTCTGCTTTTATAGAAATCAACATGCAGACTAACATCAATATCTTTTGAGCTTCTGCTGGAGTGAATCCACTGTAACCTCACAAAACTCAGACAACAGAAACCCTTTAGAGGAGTCATATGACGGTTCTAAAAAGAACATTATTTTGTGTATTTGGCTTAATGCAATGTTTATGGAGTTTTAGGTTAAAAAGTCATTATTTTACACATACTGTACATGCTTCTCTATGCCCCACCTTTCTGAAACGCGTCGATTTTTACAAAGCTAATCGCTCTGAAAAGCGTGGTGTGCTCTGATTGGCCAGCTATCCAGTGCATTTTGATTGGCCCGAATACGTTAAGCATGTCACTCGCCTTACCACATTTGAAACTTCAGCTCTCAGAGCAATAATGACAGGTGATAATGTCGGTACTATCTTAACAATTCGAGTTCGAATCTGATAAGGAAAATGCAGATGGCCAAGCTGATCGATCAACTTTGCCAGCGTGACTGGACCAGAAACTTATCAGATTGGTAAGGGTTTATTTCATTGTGGACATAATCACAGATTATAACGACTTATTTATTATGAACACACCGGCGCATTTTTCAGGATCGAAAACGCGAGGTGCACAGCACTGCCCCGATCACACAGAACCACTGACCAACCACTGAAACAGCTGTCCTGTCAGTCAAGTAAATATCATATTAGCCTTTTATTAACTTTATTTACTTTCCGTTAACATTGCATGGTAGTTACGGTTCGTGGAGTCATTAAGTTCCTGGTAACCCGCAAGAGCACCTCCTACATCATTGCAGTCTTCGGATGTTCAAAGCAACTCTAAGCTTTCATCACTACAACGGAAGGTCCGCCTCTCCAGAACGCTCACTGCCATAGGAAAACGTCTCAGGTTACGACTGTAACCTTTGTTCCCTGAGAACAGGGAACAAGACACTGCGTCAAATGACGCTTTGGGGAACGACTCCGGCGTGACAGGTGTTTGAAATCACATTGACCGGCGACAGCCCCATGAATCATTAACCTGCGATCTGGAAGTATATAAGGGCACCTTGCAAACATGAGATTCACCTTATTGTCTAAAGGGACTGTTAGGCAGGCAGGCCCCGAGGTATGGCGAAAAGACGCAAGCTGTGTCCAAATTCAGGGGCTGCATCCTTTGAAGGCCTTGTCCTTATTTTAAGTGGAAAGTATAGCCGATTGCGTCACCGCGGCGTGAAGAAGGCTATCCCAATGCAAAGGTCTTTCGAAGGTTCCTTCAAAATGCGGCCTGCAAATGCGGCCTTCTTCTCCCGTGAATGCAGGATACATCAGAAGGATCCTTTGCAGCCTAGCCTACCCCAGAATTCATTGCGAAATTTCCAGATTACACTTTTAAATGTAAGTATTGGGTTTCAATTTAATCGACTAATCTAATGTATCTAATGATAAAGAAAATGGGTAACACTTTATTTTACACTGTCCTTGTTACATATGTTACATGAACTTATAACAGTAAATTATGCATAATTACATGCAACTAACCCTCAACCAAATCCTTATCCTACTCTAACCCTATAGTAAATACATGTAGTTGCTTAATATTACTCTGTACTTAAATATATAATTACACTGTAACAATAACACCTTAAAATAAAGTGTAACCAAAAAATTAAATAAATAAATAAATAAATACAAGGTTCAAATGTTGACTTATATGTTACCAGTATGTGATTTTACATAGGATAGTTTATATTCTTTAGACTTTATGTACATAAATTGACCATGGTGCAATTTATCGATGGTGCATGGACCAACATTTTTAGATAGGTTTTCAACCCCGTTTTGTTTTTAGGCAGTTATAACTATATATTTATATTTATATATAACTTATATAAAGTTTTATATATAAAGTTCAGTACAAATGTTACTGCCGCTCGTCACAATGGCTGTCACAGTTGCTAGGCGACATAACGTCTCGGTTACTAACGTGACCTCGGTTTTCTGAGATGAGGGAACGAGTATTGCATAAGGCTAGCTTATGCTAAGGGAAAACTCCTTTTCTCGAGAATATTGAAGCCAAATCTTTCAAACGCAGTGCAGCTGCACAGCATACACAGATGAGAAGCGAGCGAGGTCATTGGCTGTGCTGCGGCAACTGCACAAACCTATGGCGAGGTGGCTCAGATGCGCGAACCAAACAGGTCGCTTTGTGCCCTGACGTGTAAGAGCCCGCCAAAATGGGCGTGGCTTATGGCTATATAAGCACCCATTCTTTGCCAATGACCTCAGGTTTAATCGACTAAAATCACCTTATCAAAGCACAGAAGCACGGAGGGTTACGCAATACTCGATCCCTCATTTCAGGGAACCGAGGTAACTTTAGTAACTGAGATGTTCCCTTTCGAGAGGTCTCTTGTATTGTGTAAGGCTAGTTTACGCTATGGGAACCCCCTTCAAAACGTGCTTAACTTCGCTCCATACAGTAGCCCGAGGCAAGATGCCTGAGACTATAAGAGTAAAGTATGAACCCAGTAAAGCCAGTCCATGATGGGCCTAATGAGAGCCAAACTCTTATAATGTATAATGTATATACATGAGAACCATAGTTCGAATTTAACCAGGACCAGATATGTGTCGGACCCATGGCAAGGTTCAGTGGGTTTGTGCTTACACAATTTGTATTGAAAGAACCCTCTCAGCAAAGTGGGAACTTCTAGGTTATAAAACCTATAAATGTGAACAGCGAGGCCTAACCAGCCACCGCACAGATATTTTCAAAGGGTATTCCACTTGACCAAGCCCAAGACGAGGCCATACCTCTCGTGGAATGAGCTCTGACGCTTAAGGGGCAATGAAGGCCCTTAGACTCGTAAAACAGCCCCTTTAAGGAAGCGCACAATGAGGTTGTTTCTTCCTAGTGATTGTCCGGCTACAAGAGCGTGAGATGCTGTTATGGCTGCCACATATACTTTGAGCGTGGAGGGGGTGCGACCCACGTCCAAGAGCTCTTGCAAAAGGCGAGTACACTTGGTACTTTGCACGAGTAGGGGTCCAGGCTCCGTGCTGCGCACCAGCCAGAAAACACCACCCATTTGTGAGCATAGAGCAAGGGTGGTGAACATCGGTTCTGGAGAGCCACAGTCCTGCAGAGTTTTGCTTCAACCCTAATCAAACACATCTGAACAAGCTAATCAAGGTTACTAGAAAGCTACAGGCAGGTGAGTTATCATCAGGGTTGGAGCTGAACTCTGCAGGACTGTGGCTCTCCAGGATCGGAGTTTGCCAACCCTGGCATAGAGGCACCTAGTTGAGGGCACTCTTGCTTCAGTGATGGTTTTTAGCACCCTATCCAGTAGACACCCGGGTACCCGTTGAGGGGCCATTCATGAAGGGCCCACAAGTCGGGACGGGATGCCATATTTTTTCTGTTCGCCTGCGTGAGGAGATCTCTCCTCAGCGGTGTTGGCCATGGGGCTGTTTCCAGCAGTTGTGTCAATTCGGAGAACCATAACTAGGTCTTCCAGAGAGGGGCTATTAGTAGCACTGCACACTTGCTTTCCCTGATCCGTCCGATGACCTGTGGTAGCATCGTGACCGGAGGAAATGCATATAGCGGACGGCTTGGCCAGTCGTAGGCAAGCGCGCTCTTTGAGAAAAATGTTTGGCAACGAGCATTGTCTTCTGAGGCGAAGAGGTCAGTCTCTGCCTCACCGAAGATGCTCCATATCAGCTGAACCGTCTGAGGGTGAAGAGACTATTCCCCTGGGGGAACATTGTCTCTGGACAGCATATCCGCACCCTGGTTCAGAATGCCTGGCACATGCGCTGCCCTCTCTCACCAGACTGATACCAGTCTGCCGCTTTCCAGGGAATCAAGGCTTTGATGCAGCCAAGGCTCACTCTGATTAGTAAGTGGCCAGATTGCCACGCGTGAGCTGGTACACAGGGTTTTAGCCAGCGCTGAAGAGGACGCATGTGCAGTAGTCCTAGCTGGAGTACTGATGATGCTGAGGCCATGAGACCCAACATCCTCTAAAATCTTTTGAGAGAGTGCGCGAGCGCCCGCTTTGAAAGATGCCGCTAGGCGTTGAAAGGTGAGCTCACGCTCTGGTGTAAGGCGTGCTTTCATTTGTAAAGAGTCTATCACTGTACCCAGGAAAGAAATACTCTGGCTGGGAGACAATGTGCTCTTGGAAGCGGTGATCCTGAGACCCAGGCATTCTAGATGGCTTTTTATTTATTATTATTATTATTATTATTATTATTTACTAATTTATATTACTAACTTTACCAATGATCATTTTCAAATTCGTCATTCAATTATTATAAAAAAATAAAATCATGAATCTGTTAGTCTTGTCTGGCAAGCTAATTCGACTTTAAGCCTCAGCCAAACGATTAAACAGAAAATGCGAGGAACACCCGATGATGGACAGAAAATGGCCAGGTGGATTAGAGAGGGAAAGAACAAAAAAAAAAAGGCACTCAGAGATAAAGCAGATTTTTTTTTGCAAAATTACTGACCTGTTCAGGGCTTCAAGTGCAGGTCAAGTCAAGTCAAGTCATCTTCATTTATATAGCGCTTTTAACAATGTAGATTGTTTCAAAGCAGCTTTACAGAGATAAGCGTATAATTGAAGGTAAAGATTGTTTTGGCTTTATAGCGGTTCTTTAATAAAGTTATTTTCCAGCTAAAGTTAGTTTTGATTGATTCGCTTCCGTCGCAATGATCATTTGTTGTTAAATTAGGGGCCGCTAAGACGACACCATTCTCTCTACCAGGGCCGGCCCGAGGCATAAGCGAACTAAGCGGCTGCTTGGGGCCCCCTCGCCACCAGGAGGCCCCCAAGCGATTTATTTTTTTTTTTTTTTTTTACATATTAATTAAATTAAACAAGTGACATAAATGAATGAATGGATTAATAATTCAAGACAAGACAATTCTGATTTCATGATCAATATACCTGCCTACAACTGCTGCTGTGTCTGCCAGTGTTTGAGTCATATGCGCATAACCTCGCGTGCATAGAAAATTCGTGCGCAAAGACACGGTAATGTTAAGCCATTTCACACAAATTTGATTTGATCAATGATTTATCCTTTAAATTTAATGATATTCAGAACAGAACAAGAATAAAAAATAACTATAAACAAGCCAAAACGAAATAATTTAAAGCGAAAGTGAAAGCGGATCTCTCTCATTAGAATCAAAATGTTTCAACATTCGCGATGGATTTGGATGGTAAACTATTCTTTATTATAGGCTTCTTTGTACTTCACCCACGTTCCAATATCGAGGGAAAAAATCATCCTCTTCACAAGCGCAAAAATGTGCTTGAAATCCAATATTGAGGGAAAAAATCATCCTCTTCACAAGCGCAAAAATGTGCTTGAAATCCAATATCGAGGGAAAAAATCATTCTCTTCACATGCGCAAAAATGTGCTTGGAAACATCACAGTGGAGCGGTGGTTAGGCTACGCAGCGCTGAATGGTATGAATTGTAGGCTACTACTGACTATTTAAAAAGAGCAGTGTAATTTTTATATGTTAGTTTGACTATTTTATTATTATATTTTATTATGGCTATAACGAACAGGCTGCGATGTCAATTTGCAGTGCTGGAATATGTTGTGTGTGTGTGTGTGTGTGTGTGTGTGTGTGTGTGTGTGTGTGTGTGTGTGTGTGTGAGGTGCGGGCGCGATCGAACAGTGGAAACATAAACACATACTCCGTCATGTTCATATAAGACATCATTCAAACTGCAAAGGGTTGCAAAACGTTGGAGGATATTTTGCAAATATTTTTTTTTTAATATGTTTTTTGAAGTTTTTCAGAAGTTTCAAAGAGTTAGTAAAAGAGTAAAGAAAAAGTTAAAACATTTTTATTTAAGTATCTATTTTTTATTAAGTAGGCTATTTATTTTGCATTAATACATAACCTCATTGTATTAATTTATAATGTAACATTATAGAGTGACATTGTGTCAATAATCGTCAAGCACAGGTGACTCCGCGTGGTGGGAACGGCCCCCAAATCAAATTCTGCTTAGGGCCCCCAAAAGGCTCGGGCCGGCACTGCTCTCTACACAGACTTTAAGCGCGATCCTGTGATAAACGCTGATGGCGTTCACATGCGCATTAAGAATTGGTTCTTGCTATGGTTATGTGCGTTTATGTGCGTTTGAATATATGTGCGCAGGTTTGTAATTCCATAAAAACCAAGCCTAAACAAAGTACTGGTCTTTCCTTATAAATTTTGATACTGAATTTTATTTTGTCACTTTGGGGTAGGTACGCAAATTGAGTTTTCCCGACGACGCTTTATCTGTAGAGTGGTAAAGGGATCCTCCATAGGGAGAGACTAGTTGGCACTTCAGCACTGCGTTGTCATCGGGTCCAGGCGAAGGTCCTTCATCAGATCTGGATACGGCCTGGATCCGGCAGGCTGTGGGAAAACCTCGGGATAAAAAAAGACACTAAAATTAGCGTAGATGCCATTCTTCTCATGATGTAACGAGTACATCAGGATTTATGGGAAGTGTTCCCGGTTCCGGCTGACCTAATCTATGCAGCCTAACATTGAATTATAGAAGTTGTAACGCAAAGAAGATGGTCAGATTACCAGCTCTCTCTCTATATATATATTTAAATTACTGAAAGTACCAACAAACGGACTCTGTCCTTCTTGAACTGTCTACAAACAACAGATGGCATCTATCAGCTCAAGTAACTCATTGATGGCTGTCTATAGACACCTCTTTTATGAGTTTACACGGGAAGCCACGAGCGCAAGGCGCCACAATGTCTGAGATTACGCAGATCCCCTAGGGGTATTCTTAGACACTGATTTATACGTCAGAAAACAACAAGACTTTGTCCGGCCAGATGTGCTGGCTAATGATCTCATCAAACCAAACACACACACACATAGGCAAGAGAGCAAAAGTTCAGCGGCAGCATGAACTCTCAGTCCTGGTCACACACACACGCACACACACAGAAACACACATGGATCCTACCACGCGTGATCGAAATCATTTGGTACAATGTTTAAAATGTATTTTCTTGATGTGTGCATGATCCCTTGTCCCAAATATTATGCCTATATAACTTTATTGGTTTGTAATCAATGTGATGTGACTATAATCATGTATCTGTGTGTAATTATGTCATAGCAGTGCCATTCATGGTATCGTCTTGTTCCAGATATCCCAACGGTCTCGAATGTTTAACGCAACATATCAGAGGATGCATTGTTTTATTAATACCAGTGATATTAATGTTACGAACGAATCTATCGTTCCACTTTCTAAGAGGAAGGGGGGTATAGATCTCGAAACGTCAGGAGGTGTGCCCGATCCGTTGTTAAAGACGGTTGGCCCACGTCCGTGAGAGGGCGTGAGTTTTGGCCCCTTCAAAATATCATGCTTCCCTTCTCTCTCTCTCTTATCTTGCTCTTCCTTCTTCGCTCACCGCTCTTCTCTCATCGATCCCGCTGACCTCTCCTCTTCTCTTCTCCGGTCGCTCTCATCCCGGACCTCATCCACGTGTAGCGCAGCTCCATGGCAACCAGCTGAACGGGCCTTGCCTTGGCCTCTGGGACACATGGCCCGCACCATGAAAAAGCCTGCCGTCTCTGCAACCAAGATCTGAAACCTCTCCCGTCCCGGGAGACGAACCTAATTTTCGCGGTAACTTAAATTCAAGTAAGCCTTTACATCGTCTTGCGAAACGACCCAGAAGACGAAGCCAGACGCAAACCAGCCGGACACGCACGCCTCTTTTACAGCCTCACCAGAAAGAGCACAGAATTCTGCAAGTATATTGAGTTGATAAAAGCTGTTTTCCGGGTGTCTATCTCTTAGGTCTGTGAATTAAGTTACCCTTCTTCCTCTTCTCTTCTCTTTCTTTCTTTCTTTCATTTCATTCTGATCACTTATGTTATTGTTTGGTTATCTGTTTGTTTGTGTTTATTGTTTGCATTTTTACGTACGTTTATATTCGTAGCTCATATAATCTATAGTTTTGCATTTATTAAAATTCATAAATACTTTTCACTGTCTCCGTGTTTTAAAACCCACCATTCTAAAGTCAATGAAACAAAAGATCTTAAGCTACAAGCTCGAAATATAGACTACTTGAGTAGTTTTAATTAATAAACTCAGGAAATTTGATGTCCGTGGCCAGGACATGAAACTCTCTTGAAGTTTGTGAATATCTCTTCTTGACTGTAATGATTTTACATTTATTTCGCTGGACGAATTAAATGTTGGTCAGACCAGTCACAGAACAAGATAATCTCGATAATTGATAAAATAAATGTACATGCGACTTATGAATTATGACCATGAGTCATAAATATTAATATTCCCAAAATTCCCCATATTCTTGAGCTAATTCACATTTACCCAAAGTCGTATTCGTTACAAAGTCTATAATGTATTATGTGAATGCTAGGTCAAAGAGATGTGTCTTTAAACTACAATTGTGTATCGTTTCGTAGAGTTTATAATGTTTTTATTAATTTGCACGTTTTGTGCATTCATCAATGACTGAATGATTGCAGGCATTTACTTTGTGTATAAAGCACAGCAAACTTCAACTCGTCGTATAAATTGCACCTTGCGAAGCTTTAAAACTGTGTCTTTTACTAATTGTTATCATTTGTTGATTGCAATAAAATAAAAACAGTTTATTCAATTTAGTAACACCACACATAGTAAAATTGATGTTATAAAATCAAGGGTCAAGAACCCAATAAAGCAAACACTGATCACCATCATGGTGACATCAAATGAAACTCAACTAGATGTACCGCATGTACAAAATATGACCGCCGCTCAGGCCTGCACTGGCTTTCCACAAAAATAAATGACGTGGAGCAATTTGGCTGTATTGCGTGTTTATGTATATAAGTTGTATATTTTAAAAGACTGTCTGGAGTATTCCTGTGGATCATGGATAATTTAGAGTTTTGTAATTATTTGACATTACTATTTAAGTTTTATATCAAAAGTCATTAGTTTAGACACTTAACATCCATAATGTGAAAACGTCACATCCATAACAGTGGTTTTCCCTACATAATGTATTACAAAAATGAGTTTCAAAAACACACTTATTGTGTTCAAGCAAGTCTTTTTCATGCTACATCGGCAGTTTGTTTAATAATTCACAGAGTTTGTAGGACACTTGTAAAGTGTGTGTATTTCATGTTATGTCCATAACGCTGATAAAATGTATTCATAGGATGTAAAATATTATATGAAATGTGAGGATTTTTCAAGAATCAGAGGACAGAGGTTACATTAAAAGTTATGTAAATTAATTCACTGATACTAATTTTATCTATGTTTAAGGCATTGTATCTACCAATATTAGTCCAACTGTCACATCCATAATGCTGAAACTGTTGTATAATTAAACTCATTCCCACTGTACCTAGTAGAACACTTAAGTAAATGTCCCATTGAAATTAATGGGATTTTATGGATTTAGGTGAAGAAAGTGTACACATAATACATTTTGGTCTGTACCATGAAGAGAAAACTGATTCAACTATATAAACTATATATTTTCTGAAAGCGTAGACTCTCAGGATGTGATCTAACATGTCATGAAACATGTCCCACCCACCTCATTAGTATACTGCCCAAGCATAACACATTGGGTATTGGTAAATCGGGTATGGGTATGGCTGATACCTAAAAAAAGTAGTAGTATGTGCATGTCTGTCTGTGTGTGTGTGTATGTGTGTGTCTGTGTGTGTGTGTGTGTGTGTGTCTGTGCGTGTGTCTGTGCGTGAATATTTGCGTGAGTACATGTGTGTGCGCGTGTGTGTTTGTGTGTGTGTGTCTGTGCATGTGGATTTGTATGTGTGTGTATGGGTGTGTGTCTGTGCGTGTGGATGTCAGTGTGTGTGGATGCTTGCGTTTGTTTGTATTCCTGCATGTGTGTGTGTGACAGTATCATCCTAAACCAGCAACCCTTCGCTCAACACCACCATCTACAGGCCGATGAGTGTACAGTCACTAAATGTGCACATAAATGAATTTATTTTATACCCCCCCCCCCCCCATGGATGAAATTCTACGAAACTTAGCATACCCCCAGAGGATGTCAAGTTCCCTTTCGTCCTGGGAACTCCGACGTGTCGTCGGGGGAGTTCCCCTGACAAATTGTGATCACGCTAGGGAGACCGATTGCCTACGAGTGAATTAAAACGAGCCAATGGAAATTGGCATGCAGGACTTGCATTCCACAGCCCGCCTACCAGCGCGGGTATAAAGGCGGAAGCAACGCACTGCATAGTGCTTTTAGCTTCGGAGCCGACCGGTTGTGTCCTCTCTGAGTGAATGAGCTTTAAGATTGTTTCTTACGCTCTACGAGTCTGCTGTTTTGGGAGGTGATCTCTCTGTGTTGGCGTCACGGCGCTTCAGCGACCGCGCGATTTCCTGTCTGCCGGCTGCATCTACACGCTGTTCAAAAGCTGTTTTCACAGCTGGTAAACGGTTGAGTGCGCACAGCGGGCTTGCAGTTTCCCCGCTGTGTTGCCGCGTTGGGTCCCTGTGTGCTTCAGCACAATAAAGAGAGTATTGTTTTCCTAAAAGAGCAACACGAGTGAAGATCACGTCCTTTTCAGGATGACGTTTCACTCGTGTGTTTCTGGATGCGATCGTTTCCTGTCCTCATTTGATGGCCACGATCGCTGTTTCACATGCCTAATCAGTGTGTTGAAGCTGCGTTCGTGGGTGGTTCATGTCTCTCCTTTTTCGTAAAGGCTTGAGCCGCTCAGCGTGCCGTGTGCCGTCGAGCTGCCGATTGACAGCGCGGGTTGTCACGGCAACCCAGCGCGCGTCATTCGGCGCTCAAGATGCGTGGTCAAGATCAAGACTCGCGTGCCTCTATGAGGTGAGTCCCTTTGCTTATTTCCCGATCTAGTTTCTCTTCTGGTGCACCAGAGGAGGGCTACTTTGGCGAATAACATTGGTGATCTGAGGGTTACAGTGAGCACGAACCACTCACTCCTCTAGCGCATTGCAAACATGCTGAGACTGTGTTCGTGGGTGGTTTGTGCTCTCTACATGAGAGCATGACCACGTCGACACGTTGGTTCATCCTGCCTAAGGGCTTGAATGTTCAGCGTGCCGTGTGTCATCTAGGTGATGGCCACGTTCACTGTCTTGCATGCCTGGTTGACGGCCATGATCGCTGTTTCACATGCCTAATCAGTGTGTTGAGACTGCGTGCATGGGTGGTTCATGTTCTCTCATGAGTGCATGACCACGTCGGCACGTTGTTCGTCTCCCCTTTCTCGTAAAGGCTTGAGCCGCTCAGCGTGCCGTGTGCCGTCGAGGCTTTGAATGGGATTTTGGTCCTTCTCATGAGGGACCAAGCATTTCATTCGGGGCTCCAGGGGAGGACAGATGTCGATTGCTACATCGGAGAGAGGGCTGTTATACTCTGAAAATGATGCTGAGTTCCTACTTTAATAGTGTGTTCTCGCTGAAGATTCAGACTTGACAGCCACACTTCCTGGGTCTAAAATGCCTGGATGCGTGTGAAAAATTTTGGCAGTATGGAAGCATTTTGGTGCCAATATGGCAAGCCAAACATGCCTAAATCTGCAGAAGTTTTTTCTCTCTCACTACCCCTGCACATTCAGTGCACGTGGGTAGTTCTGATTCGGGGTTGAGCTGTGCTTAGTGACTGACCGTGATTAGTCACAGCACTGGCCCTCGGTCAGACGATGTCCACACTGTGGTCCAGAAGCGCCTCAAAACCAGCCCGCTCGGAGTTGACCCAGAGTATCTGGTGTCTGCTCTTTGGGAGTGAGTGTCATCACCACTCCTTCCCCCGGGGGAGGGCCGGGTGGAGAATTTCGTTTCTGTTCCGCCGCTGGTCATCCAGTCAGCGGTACCCAAAGTTTGAGCAGTCCACTTCCTCTGAGTCACTCACGGGCCCCAGCGCTTAGATGGCAGTGAGGGCTACGGCCTTGTCACTCCTGTCTCTCGCTGGGCAAGGGGGCGGAAACCAGGACTCGATGCCCCCGGGCCTCGCTCCTTGTTTCCCCTCGCGGTCGAGGCTGGCAGACCAGTGAGACCAGTCTCCTCCGTCCGAGAGGGTAGAATGGCAGTGCGCGCCGTCCCTGAATGGCGCCGCTCTTATTCCCCTCTCCCCAGCTCGTAGATAGCAGTGACGCAGCCTCGGCTGCGTCACTCCAGTCTGCAGCTGGGCCCGGAGACGCAGAGACCAGGACACGAGGAGTCAGGGCCTCGTTCCTCGTCTCTCCCCCTCCCCTCGCCACCGGGCAGCCCGCAGCAGAATGCCCACGGGCCTTCTCTGCCGTCTGCCCCCTGGTGGAAGCAGGTTGGTGTCAAATTAAAACGCCCAGACCCCGCTCTCGGTTGCTACAACGCCACCAGAGCCGGGTCCCTGTCTTCCACCTCGCTGCCCCTCCGCGGGTACGCCGGTGGTTCGGGTAGGCTTGTTGGGACGGTCTCTAGAAGCCTGGCTAGCGCTTCCGAGTCCGTCCCGATGGCTCATCCGCACCATCCGGTTCGGCTATGCAATTCAGTTTGCACGCCGGCCTCCCAAGTTCAGACGCATCCACTTCACCCGTGTGCAGTCAGTGGATGCCCCTGTCTTGCGGAAAGAGATCGATGTCCTGGTGGCGAAGGACGCGATCGAGCCGGTCCCTCCTGCCGAGATGAGGTCCGGGTTCTACAGCCCCTACTTCATTGTACCCAAAAAAGTGGGTGGGTCACGACCAATCCTGGACCTGCGAGTTTTGAATCGGGCCCTGCACCAACTCCCGTTCAAAATGCTCACGCAGAAGTGCATTTTCGAATGCATCCGTCCCCAGGATTGGTTTGCAGCGATCGACCTGAAGGATGCGTACTTCACGTCTCGATTCTTCCTCGACACAGACCATTTCTTCGGTTTGCTTTCGAGGGTCGAGCGTATTAGTACAAAGTCCTACCCTTCGGGCTGGCCCTGTCGCTCCGTGTCTTC
This sequence comes from Squalius cephalus, assembly GCF_949319135.1. Classification (NCBI taxonomy): domain Eukaryota; kingdom Metazoa; phylum Chordata; class Actinopteri; order Cypriniformes; family Leuciscidae; genus Squalius; species Squalius cephalus. Next base: position 2,273,063 of record NC_137127.1, on the reverse strand, counting down.
ACGAAAATCGCGGAACAGAGACATGGTGCTTCGGCATCTCAGCCGGTTGGGGCTTCAGGTCAACTGGGACAAGAGCAAACTCTGCCCCGTGCAGAGGATCTCTTACCTCAGTATGGAACTGGACTCGGTCGCCTGGACTGCGCGCCTCACGGAGGAACGCGTCCAGTCAGTGCTTCCTGCCTCAGGTCCTTTCGAGGCAGGACAGCGGTTCCACTGAAACAATTTCAGAGGCTCCTGGGGCATATGGCAGCCGCAGTAACGCTGCTCGGCTTGTTACATGAGACCGCTTCAGCGCTGGCTTCACGATCGAGTCCCGAGGTGGGCGTGGCAGAGCGGTATGCTCCGGGTCAAAGTTACCCCGCGCTGTTGCCAAACCTTCTTCCCATGGTCGGACCCTGTGTTTCTACGGGCCAGAGTGCCCTTAGTCCAGGTTTCCAGGCATGCTGTGGTTTTCACAGATGCCTCTGCCATGGGGTGGGGGGCCACGTACAAAGGGCGTGCAGTCTCGGGTCTGTGGACGGGGCCCCAGCTGCATTGGCACATCAACTGCCTAGAGTTGCAAGCAGTACGCCTAGCTCTGTGTCGCCTCAAGGGGTTTCTCAGACACAAGCACATACTGGTCCGTACGGACAGCACTGCGACCGTTGCGTACATCAACCATCAAGGTGGTCTATGCTCCCGTCGTATGTCGCGACTCGCCTCCCACCTCCTCCTATGGAGTCAGAAGCATCTGAGGTCGCTTCATGCCGTTCATGTTCCAGGGGCGCTCAACCCTGTGGCAGACGAGCTCTCACGGTTGCTTTCCCTGCCAGGAGAATGGCGACTCCATCCCCAGAGGGTCCAGCTGATTTGGAGTGTCTTCGGAGTCGCACAGGAAGACCTGTTTGCCTCTCCAGACACGACCCATTGCCAGTGGTATTACTCCCTGACCGAAGGAACTCTCGGCACGGATGCCCTGGCACTCAGCTGGACCCCGGGACTTACGCAAATTTGCGTTTCCCCCAGTGAGCCTTCTTGCACAGACCCTGTGCAAGGTCAGGGAGGAAGAAGAGCAGGTCCTTTTGGTGGCCCCGTATTGGCCAACCCGGACTTGGTTCCCAGAACTCATGCTCCTCGCGACAGCCCCTCCTTGGCCGATTCCTCTGAGGAAGGACCTCCTTTCTCAGAGACGGGGCACTCTATGGCACCCGCGTCCAGACCTCTGGAAACTCCATGTCTGGTCCCTGGACGGGACGCGGAGGTTCTAGGTGGTCTACCACAGGCAGTGGTGGACACCATCACTTCCGCTAGAGCCCCCTCTACGAGGCGCCTCTATGCGTTGAAGTGGAACCTATTCGTCGAATGGTGTCCTCCCGTAATAGGAGGACCCCCGAACTTGCCCGATCAGAGTCGTGCTTTCCTTCCTGCAAGATGGGTTGGAGCGAAGGCTGTCTCCCTCCTCCCTCAAAGTGTATGTCGCTCCAATAGCAGCGCATCACGATGCAGTAGAAGGTAAGACCTTGGGGAAGCACGACCTGATCATCAGATACCTTAAGGGTGCTAGGAGGTTAAATCCACCTCGTGTTTGCACCAGGGTTATTATAGTTTTGCATTTTTTATTAGTTTTTATTTTTATTTCGTTTTGAATTTTTGTTTTCAAATTCAGTTTAGTTTTAATTAGTTTTTAAAGTGGGTTTGCTAGTTTAGTTTAGTTTTTATTTTTTGAAAATGCTTAGTTTTAGTTTAGTTTTTATTAGTTTTAGTGTTAGTTTTAGTCTTTTTTTGTAATTTGGGTTATTTGTCAGGGGCAAAATTCAAAAAGGTCAGAAAAAGTATTGTGTAATAAAAACTCAACAAAAACATCATACAATTTTAGAAAAAAATTCACAACCCATTGAAATACCTTTACCTCTTACAAAATCCACACGCCGTACCAAAAATCTACACATCAGAATTCACACCCTACTAATACCACAGCCGTACTATAGCCTGCTATAGTAATATAGTACAATATATAATATACTATATAGTAACCATAGCCTACTCATCTGGATTGAAGCAGCAAACATTCAGTGTAAAAGTAAAAAAATGACATAACATATTTAATATTTGAATCACAGCTTAGGGTAGAGTGGGGGAAAATGCCTCCCTGGGGTAAAACGCCCCCCACCTGTTTTTCCCAAAATAACAACTAGAGGTAGTTAAGATACATTTTTACTGTTGCTATGCACTACGTTGATAACGGGGATATACAAATCTCTATGGAGAAGCTGACACCAGCGACATATTTGAAGAGAAGAGGATTACATGGTAAATGCTATAATTTTCAGATATTAGTAAACAAGTGTTTAAAAGAATATTGTTCTTCAGGATATCTCAGTGCATGTATGATAGATGAATAGTGAAGTCTAGTTTTTTGAGATCATATGTTATTTATAAGGAATATAATTATATTTTAAAAATTAATTAAAAAAAAAAAAAAGTCATAGCTTGTGGGGTAAAACGCCCCCTACGCTGAGGGGTAAAACGCCCCCCAGGGGCAATAGTTTCTCTCTATCATAATTACTATAATAACATATTTCTGTTTATCAAATATTTTGTTTTACACTTAATGCAGTATAACTAGGTGGTAAAATCAAAATATTTGAACAAAACATGAAAAAATTACCTCAAGTGAGTATTAGCTTGCTAGCACAGTTAGCTCACTGATGGAAGGTAGTGAAATTTGGCTATTTTGGACATTCCTGAAATAAATATTAATATATATACATGTTGATACATTACTTGCCTTTTACGTTTAGAGATTAAAAACTATTGTCTGTTAATTTTGCTGTTGATCTATGAAGCAAACTGGTTGGTAAGAAAGGGGGCATTTTACCCCACCGCTGTGTACAAAAATATTTTCAGTCAAAATACTAATTAATTATGAAGGCTGAGCAATTTTAATATTTGGTGAATAACTCCTGCCATAGTCACTCAAAACCGGGATGGCAATTCTAGTCAAATTTATGTTTTGTTTCACTGTAATGTCACATTTTCCTTAAGGGGGGCGTTTTCCCCCACTCTAACGTTACCCTATATAGAGTTTTGACATCGACAACCACAACCAAAAAGTGCATTTTACCTCAAACTTGCGACTAGTTAACTTTCTAAAGAAGGCGTAATCGCTTCTCGGGTCGACACTAACACACTGACAAAATTATATTCAGAATTTAAAATATGTTTATACCACTTTTTAATGTGTGATTGTGTAAAGGTGTTCACGAGATAGAGATACCAACCTTTCGCGAACTTGCTTTCAACGTCGAACGAACACTCGTTCTCATGGAGACGCGGTGTGCACGGAGGGGAGGGGCTGTGTGTGTGTGTGTGTGTGTGTGTGTGTGCGCGCGCGCGCGCGCATGTGAGAGACGCATAGTGACAGAGAGACGGAGGGAGAGCAGGAAATGCAGCTGAACGAATACGCTGCGTGTTTTAAATAGCGTTAAAAAATGAAAGACCTTGACAAAGACGAAAACTAAGGACATTTACTCTATAATTTTATTTTATTTTAGTTAGTTTTGCCAAACACACATTACAGTTTTAGTTAGTTATCGTTTTTTTGTAATGCCTCGTTTTTATTTTTATTTCAGTTAACGACAATGTTTTTTCCCACCTAGTTTTCGTTTTTTCGTTCGTTTTCGTTAACGATTATAACCTTGGTTTGCACTCTGTACCCTCTTGGGACCTAGCTCTGGTTCTTAGAGCTTTTCAAAGTCCTCTCTTTGAGCCCTTGTCAACAGTTGAGTTGAATATTCTGTCCATTAAGACAGCGCTCCTGTTGGCATTGGCTTCTTTCAAGAGGGTCGGGGATCTGCAGGCTTTTTCGGTCGATGAATCGTGCCTAGAGTTTGGGCCGGGTTTTTCTCATGTTGTATTGAGACCCCGGCTCGGATATGTGCCCAAGGTTCCTACTACTCCCTTCGCGGATCAGGTAGTGAACCTGCAAGCGCTGCCCCAGGAGGAGGCAGACCCAGCCCTAGCTTTTCTCTGTCCCGTCCGGGCCCTCCGGGTTTATATGACAGAACGCAAAGCTTCAGGACCTCAGACCAGCTCTTTGTCTGTTATGGAGGCCAGCAGAAGGGGAAGGCTGTCTCCAAGCAGAGGTTAGCCCACTGGTTAGTGGATGCTATCACCCGAGCTTATGAGTCTCTGGGTGAACCTTGTCCTCCCAGGTTGCGTGCTCACTCTACTAGAGGTGTTGCCGCTTCCTGGGCTTTGGCTCAAGGCGCCTCGCTGACAGACATCTGTAGAGCTGTGGGCTGGGCGACACCTACGTGTGGAACCTGTTTCCTCCCGAGTACTCGCTACGGCCAGTGGTGTGAGGGAATAGGTTGTGTCGGCTTGCTACGCCACTCCGTGCCTCGGCCGGATACGTGCGTCTTTTGCTCCGTTGGCGCCCTACGTCGGTGAGCCTCGTGAGTTCCTCCATCTCCCCTCCGCTGCCAGGCGTGGCGGACCGCCTGGCGCCAGGTCTATTACCTCTAGTAGGAGTTGTTAGTAGACTGGGTGATTTTCCAGTGGTCTCTACGGTGACCCATGATGCCACGTGCAGTTCAGGCGTGTCTTCCCCTTGACAGACTCGTTCTGTCGTCCCTGTTGCGTACGCTCCCACTTCCCCTGGATTGGGACTACCTCAGGGACTGCCATATGTTTTACTACCCCAATGGGTTAGTACATATGTGTATTCCAGGTCTTCCTCAGAACCAGCCTGGGTTTCCGCAGCGTTCCCCCCCCCCTGGGGTTAGGGCACGCTTTCCCAGTGTTATCCACTGTGCGGGTCTTGCAGAACAGCAGTGTGATTCCCTTGCTAGCTCCCGCAACTTATTACAAGAAACTGCTGTAGGGTAGCTTAGCTGGGCGCTGGAAAGGGCCAGCACCATGGCGTTTTATTAGGGATCCCAATTCGTCAGGGGAACTCCCCCGACGACACGTCGGAGTTCCCAGTCTCGGAGTCTCGGTTACGTATGTAACCCTCGTTCCCTGAGTACAGGGAACGGAGACGTGTCGTCCCTTCGCCATGTTGCTGTACCTTCGCGGAGGACCGGACACCGTTCGGCTCCTCAGCAAAAAAAGCACTATGCAGTGCGTTGCTTCCGCCTTTATACCCACGCTGGTAGGCGGGCTGCGGAATGCAAGTCCTGCATGCCAATTTCCATTGGCTCGTTTTAATTCACTCGTAGGCAATCGGTCTCCCTAGCGTGATCCCAATTCGTCAGGGGAACTCCCCCGACGACACGTCTCCGTTCCCTGTACTCAGGGAACGAGGGTTACATACGTAACCGAGACGTTAATCATACACATGAAATATGGTGCAGTTCTGAACATCTCAACTGAAGATAGGGGCGATTAAAGCAGAATAATATTGCATTTTCATTTTTTATGGGAAGGGGCGCAAATCACAAATGAGTGATTATGGGCTAGGTTGATGTGGGCCCTTAAGACCAACATACCATAAAAATGTCTTCATCCTCGGTGCCAGGGTTCAGGTAGTTATTTAGGAAAAACTGCATTTTTTGGGTTTGGGGGGGCCCAGCGCGGGGGTGGAGTGGCCCCCGGGGACCAAACGAAATTTTTCCGTAAAAGTCTAGTGGGGCTACATGCCCACCAAATTTCATGTTCCCCGGTGTTTCGGTGTCCCTGGTATCGTTGACGAAAAATTCAGTAGATGACGAAAAAAAAAAAAAAAAAAAAAAAAACTTTGACAATCCCTATATGACCGCTTTCGCTAGCTATGCAAGCGGCGGTCATAATAAATCATCATCATATAAACCTCTGCTAATTCTCAATAACAACTTTTGTAGACGTCTTACAGAAATAAAGTCTGTATAAAGTCTGGTTAGTAATAAGCAAAGCTGGTAATGCTGTTTGTGGAGTTGTTTAGTCCTCCTCTGCTGAGATCTTGACAGATTTAATGTCTTCTTTTATCTTCAGTTGATTTCATCTAACGCTGTGGTTGAAGTCAGTTTTAGTTTTTGTGTTTCTCTTTGCTTCAGTGATTTTGCTCGTTAACAGCAGGTGTTCGTCACTAATGCTCAGTCATCACTTAATTAATCACTTAATTTATCACATAATTAATCACTTAACTTCTTGACTGCAATGTATATCTAAAATTAAACAAATTAAGGTAATCGGTGTCCTGAAATGAAATGAGTTAGCATAACTTTTTGGGTTTTTCAGTGTGAGGAAAAATGCATTGTCGATCAGCGCCACCTTGCGTGAATTAGCCGAAGGAGATCTATCGTTTCATGTTCGGTGTGAAAGTTCCATTCATCAGCGATTCGCCTTGTTTTATTGCGTCAAGTTTAGTGTGAAAGGGCTTTTAAAGGGATAGGTCACCCAAAAATTTAAATTAGCCTATGATTTACTCACCCTCAAGCCATCCTAGGTGTATATGACATTCTTTTTTCAGACAAATACAATCACAGAGTTATATTAAAAAATGTCCTGGCTCTTCCAAGTTTTGTAATGGCAGGGAATGGTTTCTGTTTTAAAGTCCATAAAAGTGCATCTGTCCATCATAAAAGTGCATCTATCCATCATAAAAGTGCATCTATCCATCATAAAAGTGCTTCTATCCATCATAAAAGTGCATCTATCCATCATAAAAGTGCTTCTATCCATCATAAAGGTGCATCTATCCATCATAAAGGTGCATCTATCCATCATAAAAGTGCTTCTATCCATCATAAAAGTGCATCTGTCCATCATAAAAGTGCATCTGTCCATCATAAAATTGCATCTGTCCATCATAAAAGTGCTTCTATCCATCATAAAAGTGCATCTATCCATCATAAAAGTGCATCTGTCCATCATAAAAGTGCATCTATCCATCATAAAAGTGCATCTATCCATCATAAAAGTGCATCTATCCATCATAAAAGTGTCTCCAGGGGGTTAATAAAGACCTTGTGAAGCGAAGCAATGCGTTTGTGTAAGAAAAATATCCATATTTAAAACTTCCGTCAGACAGCCGTACGCATCGATTTACGGCGAAAGACTAACCCTTGAACTTGACGCACAATGTAATGACGAACACGAAAGCGCAGAGGATCGAGCAAAACAAAACATCAATCACGAATTAGAAGTATAAATCGAGAACTTTTTGAGAGAAATGTCGGAGGAATTTGAGTTTGTTGCCCAGCCCTGCTTGTTTGAACCGCGAGAGGCGTCACAGCTTACGCTACTCCTACGACATACATCGCCAAGTGTTACTCTTTTGGCGTGAGTCGACTTGCGTATTTTTCTTACACAAATGTATCGCTTCACTTCAAGAGTTCTTTATTAACCCCCCAGAGCTGTGTGAAGCACTTTTATCATGGATGGATGCACTTTTAAAGACTTCAAAACAGAAACCAGCCAAAAATACAAAAGATATAAAAAGAGTTAAGAGCCCAACTAATGTAAACAATAATCAGTTATGGTGACTTCAAATAAAATAGAGTTTAACCTCTCTTAGTTCGCAATAACTTTTGTAGACTACTAACAGAAATAAAGTCAGTCTGGTTAGTAATAAGTAAAGCTGGTAATGCTGTTTGTGCTGTTTTTAATCCTCCTCTGCTGAGATCTTCAGAGATCTTGTGTCTCATGGGCACATAACCACTCTGTGGGAGGCAGAATAATTGCTGGTTGGTAGGGGATCAAATACTCAATCAAATACTAATCATTTTACAACCTTTATATAATGTGTTTTTCTCTGGATTTTCTTGTTGATATTTTGTCTTTATCAGTTAAAATAAACCTACTTTAAAAACTATAGACCCTTCCTTTCTTTGTAAGTGGGCAAACTTACAAAATCATCAGGGGATCAAATCATTATTTTCTCCACTGTAAATTTGTTCCGTATAAAAGTTATTTCTCAAAATAAATTAAATATTTGCTTAATCAACAGGGGAAACAAGGACTGTGGACAATCAGGAGTCCGTCCTGATCAACACCATCATTACAACAGGAAAATACTGAAAAAGACGGAAAACATGACGGAAAATCTGTTTCACAAACTTCATCTTGAAGTCGGGCGTCTCAATAACCTGAGACCAGCAGATGTTCTTCAGATAACTACACATTCTTTACAGTCCAATGAGTCTTGTGCTGAGGAAGAGCTGGTTCAGACTTTCCTTCAAAAACTATTGATGATGAACTACAGAGCAAGATACATCAAAATTAAAGAGGGAGAACCCAAAACCAGGAGTGAAAATGTTCATGATGTTTTTGAAATAATGGCTCTGTCAAACAAAGGAACAAATCAATCTGATCAAATTCACCCGATGGATGTTCAGATGGCTGTGTTTCTTTGTGCTGATGATTTCCTGAAGCAGCTGATGGTCACTAAACTGTCTCAGTGTCAGTACGCTCTGCCTCTGCTTGTTCCTAATCCATTCATACATCAGATTGAGTTTCCTCTCTGGACATTCAGACAAATCAACAAGAGCTGGAAAACGAGAAACCCCAAAAATGAAACCATCAGTAAAACCCAGCTGATCTACAAGGCACAAACTCCAATGGTGTCTTTCTTCAGGTTTGACTCTGTGTCTTCATCCAAGTCTGAGCTGATGAACAGTCTGATCAAAGAGAAACACAACACGTTCTTCCACAGGAACTGCCCAGGCAGCAGCAGATCCAGAGTCCTGATGGATGGAGTGGTGGAGATCGCCTGGTTCTGCCCCTCTGGGAAAAACACGGATCAATTCAATGACTGTGTTGCGTTCTGTAATCTACACGGTGATGCAGGAGACCATGAGAAACAGCGGCTGATCCTCACTGAAATGTCCTCAGTCAATGTTGTCCTTCTAGCAAAACTTAACAGGAATTCCAGAAGTGCAAAAACAATCCAAAACCTGTACACAAACACGAAGCCACTCATATTTCTTTTCACTGAGGATGAATCTACTATGATTAAGACAGGCAAAGGAAAATACAAGATTGGTATGAAAGATAGAAATCAATCAGAAGTATCTGAAAATCTCAGAAGAGCTATAAATGATTGTCTCTCAGAATCATCTTCCACTTTCATACTTGAAGATTTGTCCAAACACACAGACATCAGAGTAGATGAGAAAAATAATGAAGACTGCAGCAGAGGAAGAGAAGCAGCACAGTCGATGATTAGTTTGCTGGTGGAGAAAGATCTGATAGGAATCAAAGAATCAATTCTGCCTCATCAGGGAAAACTGTGGCATCAGTGGTGTGAGAAGAACAAAGAACTACACCGACTTCGAGGAGATCAAATAGAAATGGAAAACAGTAAAAACCAAACAAAGCTGAAGAAAATCCGTAAACAGCAGCATGAATCCAACATCAGTGAGTTTATGAAGCTCTTCATTAGACAAATGAACTCACATGATAAACATGAGAAGATGTTTTTCATTAAGTGGCTCGGAAACCTCCTGGATGAACATACATCAGCTGATCTTTCTGTTATACATCACAAATATGATGAAAAGTGGTCAAAAGTCTTAAAACTGAAAGAGAAACATGATCAATCTAAACAACTCATAGCTGAACAAACTGAACTTGAGAGAATATCTGAGGATCTTCAGGCTGCAGGCTTTGGTTTGGAGCACATCATGAGGGAGATCGGTCAGATCTATGAATCATGTTCATCTGTGAAGGAGAACAAGAAAGGCCTGCAGGTTCACTTCTCTTCTCTCCCGAGTCTTGCAGCAGAGATGATGATCTCTGGATTTCCACTGGAGCTGATGGATGGAGATGCTGTTCATGTTCCTCTGATCTGGATCTCTGCTGTTCTAGATGAACTCGTAAAGAAACTGGGAGATAAGAGATTCTTTGTGCTGTCAATTTTAGGGATTCAGAGCTCTGGGAAATCCACCATGCTGAACGCCATGTTTGGGCTCCAGTTTGCCGTCAGTGCCGGCAGGTGCACCAGAGGAGCGTTCATGCAGCTGGTCAAAGTCTCAGACGAGATGAAAACACAAGTGAAATCTGACTATATTCTGGTCGTTGATACTGAAGGTCTTCGTGCTCTAGAACTGGCTGGAAAATCAACAAAACATCATGACAATGAATTGGCCACATTTGTTGTAGGTCTTGGACATCTGACCTTGATCAACATCTTCGGGGAAAACCCATCTGAGATGCAGGACGTTCTTCAGATTGTTGTTCAGGCCCTCATGAGGATGAAGAAGGTCAGACTGAATCCCAGATGTGTGTTTGTGCATCAGAACGTCTCAGACGTCACAGCTGGAGAGAAAAACATGGAGGGAAGGAGACGACTGCAGGAGAAACTGGATGAGATGACAAAACTCGCTGCTAAAGATGAAGTCTATGATGCAGATCGGTTCAGTGATATCATTAGATTTGATGTCCAGAATGATGTGAAGTATTTTGCTCAGCTCTGGGAGGGAAGCCCACCCATGGCACTACCAAACCCAAACTACTGTGAGAATATTCAAGACCTCAAGAAGACTATTATATCTCATGCATCACAATCAGATGGAATAAAGTCTAAAGACTTACAATATCGTATTAAAGATCTCTGGGAGGCTTTACTGAATGAACGATTCGTCTTCAGCTTCAGAAATTCTCTGGAGATTTCAGCCTACAGGAAACTGGAGACTGAATACAGCAAGTGGTCCTGGAGTCTTCGCAGCGCCATGATGGACACTGAGAATAAACTGCACAACCAAATAGAAAATAAAGCAATTGATAAGGTTGAGGAAACTGATCTTCAAAGAGAACTGAAGAAAACAAGTGAAGAAGTGAAAAAATCAATGGCAGAATTCTTTGAGAAAGACAGAGATAAAGATATACTGATTCAGTGGAAAACATCATTTGAGCTCAAAATCAAGGATGTTCAGGAAAACATTGTAAGAGAAACAAAGAGGAAATTAAATGAGGTTCTCCAGCAGCAAGGCCTGAAGAAAAAGTTTGATGATAAGAGGAAAAAGCATGAAGACACTCTCTATAAAAAAAGTGAAGAACTTGCCTTAAAATTCAAAGGCAAAGGTAACAATGAAGAAACACTGAAGAAAGAGTTTGATTTGTTTTGGAAAGAGTGGATGGAGATGATCATCACAGACAATCCAAAAATCAAAGACATTGATATAATGAGAGATGTGAGAGAGATGCTCAGTAATGTGTATGAAAGTGCTCCTGTAGACCACTGGAGCGAGAGCAGTGAGAACAACAACATTTTCACTGTGCCAAGTTACTCAGATTATGCTATTTACAAAACGTCCAAAAAAGGAAAGTTTGAGGCTGTAAAGGGTGTTTACAAAGCAGTTAAAGAAACACTTGGATATACTCAAACTCTGTCTCCAGAAGATGAAGCCCAAATAAGATCATTAGTTGCAGATGTTGCTCAGAAGACAAACGAAATGATTAAGTCATTTAAAATTTCCAAGATGGGCTACAACAAGAGCTACATTCAACAAGTTACAGATTACATCAAGGCTAGAATATTAGCCCATGAGAAAGGAGTAAAATATGTGTTCAAGAATGAATTCTTCATGGATTTGTCTTACTCCATCTTTAAGAAAGAAACAGAGATGATCACTGAACAACAGAGAATGTTCAGGGAAGCCAATGATCCTGTTCTCTATTTGGAGAAGAAGAGAGAAGAGTACTATAGTATTTTCCAGAAATACTGCAAGGGATCTACTTCAGCGGCAATTTTTGGTGAGATCATCTGTCAGAAACTTAAAGAGCCCATTGAGCAGAGCGTCTACAAGAAGACTGCCAAAGATCTGACAGATGAAATTAAATCAAACTCTGCAGCACTGAATGGAAACAGATCAAGTCTGGAGAAACATATCCTGAAGGTACTGGCAAAAGAGGAGGATTTTGGCAAATACATTAACTACATTCATAATCCCAGAGATCACTTCAAGAGCTTCATCAGAGATGAAGTCAGTCAGTACATCAAGGATAATTTCAGTGTCAGTGTTTTCCCCAAGATGAAGGAGAACATTGAACTCCTGCAGCAGAAAATAATAAAAGCAGCTCGTGAATCTACTGAATGTGTTCAAGCGAACAGAGGAGATTTTGGTTTGTGGAAGAAGAATTTCACACAGAAGCTCTCAGCTGAGCTGATCTTCTCTGAACAAGACCTCAGTGGAGTGACACATCGTGATGTTGAGGATTTCAACATCCTAAAAGATGTGATAACACAAGAACTTCCTGCTATAATGTCTGACATCAGCAGAAGATTCAACACAAATACATTTCCTGTAAATCTGGACCAAGATTTCAGACCAGAAGAGATTCTGATTAGTCACTTCTGTAAGTGCTGTTGGGCTCAGTGTCCGTTCTGTGAAGCCATCTGCACCAACACCATAGAAAACCATGATGGAGATCACAGTGTTCCTTTCCACAGAGTGTATGGAATAATAGGGGTATGTTTCTGGAAAACAACAAACTTGTCTCCTTGGGTCTGCACATCATGTGTAGCAAGCAACGATCGATCATTTCACCATGATGCCTCAGATAACACAGTCCTATATAAACAATACAGAACAGCAGGAGGAGAATGTGCAAAGTGGAGCATCACCCCTGATACCTCTGAGCTGCCCTACTGGAAGTGGTTTGTGTGCAGATTTCAGAAAGACCTGGAAAAACACTACGAGAAAACATTTGCAGGGAGTGGTAAGATACCAGATGGATGGAGAACATGCACAAAACAGGAGGCTATTAAGAGTTTGGATACATACATCTAAATGTATAAATGAAAGAAGTTTAAAGGTCTTTGATTTGCAGTTTGAAAAAAATAGTTTGTTCATCACCACAGTGAATATGTTATCAATTCATTATACTTTACAGTAGTTTAAATAGTTTATTTACAACAAAAGTGATAGTTAATATGTGGCACATTTGTTATTTGCAAACTAGTCTTCACTGGTAGTGGTAAACCTGTAACAAACCTTTGATAACTGACTGTTTGAAAGACACTTCTGTGGAAAACCAAGTGGCATCATTGAAGACTTTCAGATGCAAAGATAATTGACATGTAAAAAAAAAAAAAAAAAATTGGACACACTTGCTGCATGTTTTCCAGAATTGTGATGAAGAAGTTGTGAAGTCGGACACTTTCTACTTTCTGTAGAGTCACCTGATCTACATTAAAGTCACACAGTTTGTGTTCATGCAGGCGAAACCAAAAGCCTTTGCTTAACTTTTAAATTGCCGCTACATTTTCTTGCCAATACACAACTGAGCAGAATGTTGTTTCTAAGCTGAATTTGTGCATGTGTGTAAAAATGTGAGCAGTCATGTAATCTACAGAATATTTCATAAAGTATATGAGGATACAGGGTGTGATATACGATCATGTTGTGCATGTAAATGATACCACTTTAGATCTTATATAAATATTATATATTCAGGGCTGGACTGGGACAAAAAATCGGCCCGGGTATTTTGGCCCAGACCGGCCCACTATATGATCATAAACACCACCCATAATTGCACGCCCTTAATGATATGCATACCAACTCCTATTCATTAAAACCACTAATGCCATGTAATGAGTGAGTATAGGAACGAGTGAGAGTTAACAGATGAAATAAGTCAAAATGTGACATTTATTAATACAGTTGAACTATACTACACAGTGATGAATCCTGAAACAAGCTATAAGCTGCTCTGGCATAGCAATACAAGTGTTTCTCACAGGATTTTTGGTAAAACTATGGTGGTGGGACCTCGGTCCTTCTACGGGGGTTTGGGGGCATGCCCCCCCGTGCGAAAATTTTGTGCATTTTAATGTTAAATTCATCAATCTGGTGCACTTTGAGAGTTCAAAATTAAAAGCTCCAACCCATATTCAGTGTGCAAATTAAACAAAGAAAAATTCAAATCTCTTTTAGTTACAGTGTCTATTTACATTACACTACTACATAATAATAGTTATAATATTAATCCAATGACAGTAATAGCCATATTTTGTAAAACAAATGCACTAAAAAATAAAGGAAACTTTCATAATTAGTGTTGAACCAATTTCTATACTTGAAAGAGATAAGTACATGATCTTTTATTTTGACGCAAACTGCACCAAGCTTTTATTTTGGCGGAAAACATGGTTTACAAATGCCTCTCATTAAATTTCTAGTGAATTGCGGTAATCGTCAACTATGCAGATGTGGAAATTATCTGTAACAGGGTTATGGGTTCCTACACTCATGACATGGCTTAAGTGTTTTGAAAGTGGTTCTGCTTACTGCGGACTCTACACTCTCTCATCTCTCTCCTGATCCTCCTCACTATCATCATCTGCCGCTGGAGCTGATGAAGGTCAGAAAACATATTTTGACACAGTTTACAGTGTCTGCTTTAAGGGCCTGGCTCTATTTTTTCACGCTATTTCTCTGCACATTCCTTGCGTTTCTTCTCCATCTCGCTGACTATTCTGGCAGATACACACTGACACTGCTGCACGCTCGCTCACTCGTTTAAAGTTGTCTTCTTCTTCTTCTTCGTTTTTATTGGCGGTTTGCTTCTTAGTTAGAGCATTACCGCCATCTACTGTGGGCAATGAATCAGAGACTTGTAATTTCCCTCATCCCAGACTATTCAGAACCTGGCCTTTCGATCATAGACAGTAAAAGAAAGCTTTCGATGCGTGTTCAGCTCCTCCATCTACAGCCCAGGACCTTCCAGACTAGGGACGAGGGATAATAATAATAATAATATTAATAATATTACTACTACTACTAAAATTAATACTAATCCCAAAACTAATATTAAACTTTAGATTCTATGAATTAACTGAGTCCTTTTTAGAAATGTTACTAATAGATTATCACTTCCTACTGGATTTAAAAGTTCTTTTAATGTTAACTGTTGTACACCATTTTTCTGAAGTTCTTCAATTATTTTCCTTCTATCCTCAGTATATTTATTGCACTGAATGAGAACATGTTCTACTGTTTCTCTTACTCCACACCAATCACACAACCCTGTTGGATGTTTCCCTATTATATTTAATGTTGCATTAAGTCCCGTATGTCCCAGCCTTAGTCTTGAAAGAACACAATCTACCTTTCTACTCCCTCTTGAATTCCTTCTTTTGATTACCGATGCTTGTATCGAGTAAAGATGCCTACCTATTTGTTCATTATCCCAGGAAGATTGCCATTTCTCTGTTATCTTTTTTCTAATTATTGACTTAAGTTCGGATTTACTATACAAAATCTGCATATCTATACCTTCTTTTGCCGCTGCCTGTTTTGCTAATTGATCTGCTTCCTCATTCCCCACCACTCCTGTATGCGCTGGAACCCACAAGAACTGAACTACATTTTTTTTCTGATGTATCATGTACAATAACTGAAGGATCTCCAAGACTATGTCCTGTCTAGTTTCAGACTGTTGAGCATCCAAACATAGTAAGGCTGAACTCGAATCTGTGCATATTAGCGTTTTGTCTTCTTCTTCTTCTTCTTCAGTGAATTTTATTGGCAGCTTGCAATCTTTGTGCATTACCGCCATCTACAGGATTGAGGTGTGATCACATTGGGAAGTCATAAATGAATGTATATATATATATTAAAAAAAAGAAAAAAAAAAAAAAGAAAAGAAAAAGGAGATTAGAGCCCAAGCTTCAGCTAGCGCTGCGTGTTCAGCTCCTCCAGCTTTAACCTCGTTTAAAGTTGTGATTGGGCCAGCCCAGTGTCAATCAAGAAAAGAGCCAATGGGCCGCTGATCTACGTGTTTCATGGGCTGGTCTGTCAGAAAAAAAAAAAAAAACTAACACTGACTTTTTTTTGACCACTGCATTACACCGGCACAAACCCAGCGCCGCCAATTAAGCAAAACAAAACAAAACAAAACGAATGGGCCGCCGATGTACAAATTTTATGGGCCGTTAAAAAAAAATTAATAATAATAAAAAGGATGTATGAGTATGAGATGTATCGGCCCAAAAAGCACGTCGGCCCACCGGGAAAATGCCCGGTATGCCCTATGGCCAGTCCAGCCATGTACATAACTACAACTGCTTGAATCTGCTGCGACCATACACGGGTTTCTTGTATACAAACAATACCGGATGCGCGCGCATCCAGGAGGCAGAAAACCGCTAGCTGTTATGCCGAGTTCTGTAAAAGAACATTGTAATTAACGTAGATTTCGCATTGTTTGTAATTTCTTGTTGACTTAATAATAAACTGCAATTTCAGAGTTGGATCTGTTTGTTTGTGTTTCATATTAATATAACATTATGTAAAACGTCCAACTGTTTACGAATCAAAATCCGGACATACTGTGATGTATGTATGAATTATCATGTTAGACTAAGTTAGTAATGTAACAAATTAAATATAAAACATGAAATTAGATCATTGACAGTCTTATATATTAAGAATATATGACATTTTTTAGAAAGGATGTGAATTAAAACAACCACAGCAGGCAACAAGTTGATCAATTCTGTTAAATTTAAATTTACCAAATTATCTATTTGTTTTCTGACAGAAACGACTGATCTATATAATGACATTCTATATAGATCAGTGCAGGAAACACATGGAACGAATCACCGCTCCACATTTTGATTGACAGCCGTCACAACCTACTAGTGACCGTGTTTACTCCTTTCCTTTCAACCATTGGATAGGATTTAAAAACGGCTGTTGTATTTATACTTCTGACGAAGCGCTGTTAAATATAGGTGAGAAACTACTCGGCAAAAATAATAAATACAACTTACTCTCAGCAATGGTGAGATCTTGCCGGATCCCTACGCAATACATGACGATCTTTGGATTGTGGATGACAAGAAGTGGCCAGCAATTGTATGGCCTGATATATAGCCATAATTATCTTATTCAAGCAAGTGTGTATAACTTACAAGAGAAATGATTAGAGCGTACAAATCCCTTGATGCATACAACTACATGCTATGTGGTCATGTGCAGCTCGTCAAATTATGAATAGAAAGAATATAACATACAACTTCCTCCTTCTGTCCCACTCTTCCATTTGCCTAGATTTGGAATTACTTGCAACATGTATAATTTAAATGAGCAGATAAAACACAACAGATAGGCCTGCATGTAAATAAATTACGCAACAACTCCTTGGTATTTTGACTTAGCGACAACACCACCACTACTGTATGCTACTAGCCTAAACCCTTTACTCCAGTACGAAGACCGCGGGTCTTTCTGCCTCCTGGATGCGTGCGCAAGCAGTGATGACGTCGCCGAGAAATCCATGTATAGACGTTGGAACAGGGGGGGCGGGGGGGTCGGCCGCCCCCCCCCCCCCCCCATTTCCCCACCCCTCTAGGGGTCAGCTAGCTGTTTGTTTCGTTGTTTTTGTTTTCCGTTGTTTATATATATACAGAATCTGAATTAAAATGTGTTTGATTTAAGCCTATTTAAAAATTTTGTGTCATAAAATTTCTTGTTTTTAAGCCTTTCGCACGTACGTTCACACCGGTGTGATTAGAACGGTCAGTGCATCACATGATCAACTGCTAAATTCAAATCAAAGAGTATAGAAGTAACAAGAGGCGAAACTCCGTTGCAGTTTTGACAACAGCCACTAGGTGGCGCTTCGGTAGCGCGGCCGCCATTTTGGACTGAACCAACGGCTTTACTGTTAGCACAACTACTGTACAGCATTAACATTATGTCTGGAAATAATTGGAAACAAAGAAAACAGTGTTCTGCCATCAACTGCAACAACTACCAGTGTACAACCAATCAACTAGCATTTCATAGATTCACCAAAGATCCAGAGAGGTAAAGTAGAAAAGGTTTTATTAACTTTAAAGTGAGCTAACGTCAACGATAACAGGTGCTGTAACGCTATCCCACAACCGCAGTAGCTGCCAACAGTTTGCTAATGTTAGGCTATGTATTTGGTCGAAATTGTCAAGACTCGAAATGGGCTTTTTAAATCGCATACTTTCAGACTGAGATGAACACCTAACCTGGCAAATGACCGCTTTATTAATTCATTGTTATCACTAAATTAACCCTTTAACTGTCACCTTTTTTTCGCATTTACATGAAAATCACTATCCAAACTTAAATGGTTGTAACGTTAATTCAAGAATGCTTTGGAATTTAGACCTACAGTATGGTTGGTCTTGTTTTAATTTGTCAGATTATTGTTGAAGTGAAATAAATTATGAAAGTGAAACAGAAAAAAGTTATATAAGTTTGAGTTTATTAAAATGTACAAATTTAAAAATATTATTATTTATATTTTATACAAAATATATATATATATTACAAAATATATTTTAGAACTGCAAGAAAACAAAAAATCTGAACAAGTTGTGTTCCATATTTTAGGTTGATATGTTGATATCTCGCTCCCTCACCCTTTCTGCCGTGTGCTCTAACGTTACACGGTTTGGAGCTGCGCGCTCTTGCTTGCTCGCTCGCTCTAGATTCCGGTAGATTTAAGCTAATTTGCGGGCATCAGGGAGCCGCTATCAATATGCGGGAGACTCCCGGATCTTCCGGGAGACATGGGATGTCTGCTCTAGAGATATTAAAAACTAGAAACTACTTTTTAGTTCATTTAACCGCTTTTGAATTTGAACCGGTATCGTTCAATTCTATGACAGCTGTGTTGCGTTCAGTCCAAGATGGCGGAGCTGCAGCTCTGCGCATGGGGGAGTTTGTTGCAATGGAACGTTCTATTGAGTTTCGCCTCTTGTTACTTCTATACTCTTTGTTCAAATGTTGAATTTAGCCAGAGACAGGCGCGCTCAGAGCTGTCATATCACAACTTTTCAGTGTTTTCAACCACATACTGTTTATTTTAGGTTTCAGACATATAAATTCACATAAGTACTAAAAAAACAATACATTTAGAGTTTGTAAAATACACACTGATGTCTATGGAAGAGGTAATAATAATCCTTTCCATTATAATTCGACACGTTTTATTCACATCAGATACACATTGTGTAAGTAACTTTAATGTTTACTTCTCCCAGTTCACCAGCCACTTACTTTTAAGTATTTCGGGAGAAGTGGATGAATTCACGTGTTGTAAATCCAACAGATCCGATTCTCTGACCTGCGTCTGCGGCACAAATTAACATGGCGCCACCCATCGCGCATACAGCTCAACTAACGCGATGCGATCGTTATAAAGGTGTTTAAACAACAATACAACAATATAAAACATTCCACTTGCATGTATTTGACAATCGGAATATCAGATATTTCATGCCATAGCTAACACATTTGTGAATATTCTGAATAAAAAAGGGAAAAAATGACATAAAAGCAGATCATCATTCATTCAGCTCTGTTGCTGCTGCGGTGTGTCACGTGACAAGCAATGACGCGTCACCATGGAAACCATAAAGTGACATTCTAAATAAGGGTCGCCTTGAACCCCAAGCAACCCCCCTCCCCCCCCCCCCCTCAAAAAAATCCCGCCCCCCCTCTCACAATATAGTTCTCACGTCCCTGGCTGCGACGAGTCTCAAACACTGTTTTTCGCTTACAAGTGACAAGTTTCACGTGCTCTCCCTTTTGCACCATTGATAAATGCGAAATGTGGAGCAAAAGTGAGTTGTGCATCTGTAGAGGCAGTGGGGCTCTACATGAATATTCATGAGTTTCCCGGGCATGCACGCAGATCTGATAATTTTAGTTCACGCTCCTCGTTTCTCAGCAGGTTTAATGGATTATTTAAAAAAAGGTAAATATAGTTTCAGCGTGAACTTAAACTACAATTGTGTATCGTTTCGTAATTTGCACGTTTTGTGCATTCATCAATGACTGAATCTACACTTCGTGTAGGCCTATATAAAGCACCTTGCAAAGCTTTAAAACTGTGTCTTTTACTAATTGTTATAATTTGTTGATTGCAATAAAATAAACACATAGTTTATTAAATTTAGTAACACCACACAGTAAAATTGATTTTATATAATCAAGGGTCAAGAACCCAACTAAAGCAAACACTGATCACCATAGTGGTAATATCAAATGAAACTCAATATATCATCATCATATAAACCTCTGCTAATTCTCAATAACAACTTTTGTAGACGTCTTACAGAAATAAAGTCAGTCTGGTCAGTAATAAGTAAAGCTGGTAATGCTGTTTGTGGAGTTTTTTAATCCTCTGAGATCTTCACAGATTTAATGTCTTTTATCTTCAGTTGATTTCATCTAAGTTTGTGGTTGAAGTCAGCTGTAGTTTTTGTGTTTCTCTTTGCGTCAGTGATTTTGCTCATTAACAGCAGGTGTTCGTCACTAATGCTCAGTCATTACTTAATTAATCACTTAATTTATCACATAATTAATCACTTAACTTCTTGACTGCAATGTATATCTAAAATTAAACAAATAAAGGTAATCGGTGTCCTCAAATGAAATGAGTTAGCTTAACTTTTGGGGTTCCCTTTCAAGGGAACTCCCGTTGCGTCGAAAATGACGCTATGGGGAACGCTATGCGTGATGACGTCTTGAAGCACATGTAAAATCAGTCCAATGGTGTGGCGGAACGTCAGAGGCGGGTGACGTCACGTACCAGGAAGCTATAAAAGCCGGCCCGAAACAGAAAACGAAAGCTTTCTGAGTCTTCAGTTGCGCTCTGTGTTGAATCTGTCCTTGTTATTTGGTGTTGTCTGTCTATATATATATATATATTCAGTTATGGCGAGCAAGCAGCAGTATCGAGTGTGTGTCCATCCCTGCCCGCGTTATTTAACGGGAGGTGACACACACACTCTTTGTGTTGTTTGTTTGGGAGAGGAGCATGCCCAGTCAGCACTCGAGGGTGGTGACTGTGTGCATTGCTGTGCGCTTCCATTGCGTACGCTCCGATCCCGGTTGGCTCGGTTCAATCCCCACCACGTTCCCCAGGGCTCTGGTCCCGCTGTTGCCGAGGCTCAGCGGCGATCTCAGACCTGGGGTTCGCAAATGGATCTATCAGTGGATGTTGAGACGGGCTCTGCCTTATCTCAGCAACCGTCTGATAGATCCAGTGCCTCTCATCAGGGTGTGGAAGCACGCGCTGCGGTTTCTTCCCCCCCGATGGAGGCACCAATGCTACAATTGTCCAGCTCTGAGGAGGTGGACGTTGTTAGTGTTGACGCTGGGTCTGAGGATTCGCCACCTCAGTCTCATGCATTTGAGGAACTGCTCGAAGTAGTTACTAGAGCGGTCGACAGATTATGTATTGAGTGGCCAGAAGATAGGCAGGACGTTCGCTCGAAAAGTAAGCTCGACGAACGCTTCCTGCCATCTCGTGCACAGCCTCAGCGCAGAAGCCTTCCGTTTTTTCCCGATCTCCACACCGAGGTGTCGAGATCGTGGGGGAAACCCATGTCATCCAGAGTTTATAATGCACAAACATCACATTATTCATCTATCTCTAACTATAAGCAGCATGGTTACGGGGAGATGCCGAAGGTGGAAGAGACGCTTGCTAGCTATCTCTCTCCAGCAACGTCATCCTCCCTGAAGGCATCTGTATTACCCACCAAGCCAGTTAGAATGACTTCATCCCTGGTTAATAAAGCTTATTCCGCCGCTGGCCAAGCTGCAGCATGTTTACATACTATGTCCTTGATGCAAGCATACCAGGCAGAATTATTGGGTGATTTAGATGAGGGCGGGGGAATTGGTCCTGATACAGTCTCTGAACTGCGTAGAGCCACAGATTTGTCTCTCAGGGCCACCAAGGAGACGGCTAAATCCATTGGCCGCTCTATGGCAGCCCTGGTGGCCACTGAGAGGCATCTGTGGCTCAATTTGAGCGAAATTAAGGACAGAGAAAAACATTTTCTTCTCGATGCTCCGGTTTCTACATCAGGTTTATTTGGTGATGCTGTGAATAGTGCTGTTATTAAGTCACAAGAAGCTTCTAAGCAGGCAGCCGCACTTCAAAAGCTTCTCCCCCGCCGTTCTTTCTATGAGGCTGCTGAGCGGGAGCAGCCTCACTCATCTAAAAAGAGTGCTGAACACCGTGCCACTCAAAAACAGAGTGTGTCCTCCCGTGCTCCCCCACAAAAATCACGGGGACACGGAGGGCGCGCTCAAACCCAGCAGTCTTCGAGGGGTAAGACGGATCTGCGGACCGTCATTATCGCCAAGAAGGCTGCTGGGAAAAAGTCCTGACGTCCGAGGGCTCAGGACAAATGAGGGTAGTCCCCCCCGAAGCAGAGCGGTTAACACCTCTTTCTACGGTGCCCGTCTCTCTTCGGTACCCTCAGGGGACCGTTCTGCCAACCCTGCCACCTCCGGTGTTACAGGGCGCAGCGGTCTCCGGCGAGCACATATCTCAAGGACCACCCGGAAACGTAGTGGCCTCGGGATGCCCGCCCCCTCTGAGGAGGGTGTTAGAGCAGTCTGTTCGGTCGTTCCCTGCCGGTGCGCCGTTACAGGGCGACGAATTGACTACTCAACAACAACAAAATCCAGAAACCAGTCTCGAGAGGCTGGTACCTCTAGTAGAATCTTTGACAGCGTGGAAGCTACTGTCAAATGTTTCTCGTTGGGTCCTGCAGACCGTGGAAAAAGGGTATCAGATTCAATTCAAAAGGTGCCCACCTCGGTTTATGGGGGTCCTGCCCACAGTGGTGGGCCCCGAGCAGGTTCTGGTTATGGAACAGGAAGTGAACACTCTGTTAGAGAAAGGGGCCATAGAATATGTACCTCCCTCCAACAGGGAAACCGGTTTTTACAGCCGGTATTTCATAGTTCCGAAAAAGGACGGGGGATTGCGTCCCATTTTAGATCTTCGAGTTCTGAACGAGTCAGTCATGCAGCTCAAGTTCAAAATGTTAACATTGAGACAGATCGTGCCACAGATCAGGTCCGAGGACTGGTTTGTCACGATAGACCTCAAGGACGCGTATTTCCATATTTCCATCCGTCCGTGTCATTGGAAGTTCCTGAGGTTTGCTTTCGGGGGCAAAGCATACCAATATCGAGTTCTTCCATTCGGCCTGGCTTTATCACCCCGCACTTTTACCAAATGCGTGGATGCAGCTCTGGCGCCCCTGCGCCTTCAGGGTATTCGCATCATGAACTACATCGACGATTGGTTGATTTTAGCTCAGTCGCATCAGATGGCGGTTCAACATCGAGATGTTGTTCTCGCCCATATGAAAGAGTTGGGGTTACGGCTGAACGCCAAGAAGAGTGTGCTTTCTCCACTCCAGAGGACCACTTTCTTAGGCGTGGTTTGGGATTCAGTGTCGATGCAGGCGCGCCTGTCACCGCCACGTATAGAGTCCATCCTTGCAGCTGTGAAAAGTGTAAAGCTAGGCCAGCTACTCACTGTCAAACAGTTCCAGAGACTGTTGGGTCTCATGGCAGCAGCTTCCAACGTGATACCTTTTGGACTGCTGCACATGAGGCCCCTGCAGTGGTGGCTCAGGACCAGGGGGTTTTCCCCGAGGGGCAACCCATTTCGCACAATCAGGGTCACGCGGCGATGCTTACGTGCCCTGGTTATGTGGAAGAAACCTTGGTTCCTGTCCCAGGGCCCAGTGTTGGGAGCTCCTTGTCGTCGCAAACTGCTAACGACGGATGCTTCCCTCACGGGTTGGGGAGCGATCCTGGAGGGTCGCTCATCTCAAGGTCTGTGGGAAGACCATCATCGTTCCTGGCATATCAATCGCCTAGAGATGTTAGCTGTCTTCCGGGCTCTGAGGAGCTTTATCACAGATCTCAGGGGACACCATGTGCTAGTACATACGGACAACACGTCGGTAGTCGCCTATATCAACCACCAAGGGGGTTTGCGCTCGCGCCCGTTATCCAACTTGGCACGCCATATCCTCTTGTGGTCCCAGGGGAAGTTACTGTCACTCAGGGCAGCTTACATCCCCGGGGTCCAGAATATAGGAGCAGACACTCTGTCGAGGCAGGGGCCGAGGCCCGGGGAATGGAGGCTCCACCCCGAGGTGGTGGAGCTGATATGGAGGGAGTTCGGCCAAGCACAAGTGGATCTGTTTGCGTCTCGAGAGACGTCTCACTGTCCACTTTGGTTCTCCCTCACGCATCCAGCTCCTCTGGGACTGGATGCTATGGTTCAGACGTGGCCGAGGCTACGTCTGTACGCTTTTCCCTCAGTGGCTCTGCTCCCGGGAGTTCTGGAAAGAGTTCGCAGGGACCGGGTTCGCCTACTCCTTATAGCCCCGCGTTGGCCGGGCAGAGTATGGTTTCCCGATCTGGTTTCCCTCCTCGACGGGCATCCTCTGGAGTTACCCGTCAGGAGAGACCTTCTGTCCCAGGCAGGGGGTTCAATATTTCACCCCCGCCCAGAACTGTGGAACCTGTGGGCTTGGCCTCTGAGGGGGCCCAGCTCATAGAGTCAGGTCTCTCAACTGAGGTTGTTGAGACCATTCTACAGTCCAGAGCTCCCTCCACGAGGAAACTTTATGCCCTGAAGTGGAGAGTCTTCACTTCTTGGTGTAGTGACCGTCGGTTGGACCCAGTTAACTGCCCAATTGGTACAGTGCTGGAGTTCCTGCAGGACCGGTTCACAGCAGGTCTGACCCCGTCCACTTTAAAGGTTTATGTGGCGGCCATAGGTGCTTACCACATTCCTTTGGGTGGAATGTCTGTGGGGAAAGACCCTTTGATATCTCGTTTCCTTCGTGGCACTTGGAGGCTGAGGCCTGCAGTTCGCTCTAGGGTTCCGCCATGGGACCTGTCCATTGCATTACAAGGCTTGTCCCTGGCCCCCTTTGAGCCAATTGAGGAGGTTCCTGAGAAGTTTTTAACGCTGAAAGCTCTTTTTCTTCTTGCTATTTCCTCTCTCAAGAGAATAGGGGATCTTCAAGCATTGTCGGTTGCTCCGTCCTGCTTGGAGTTTGCTCCGGGTATGGTCAAAGCGTTTCTTCATCCGAGACCGGGCTATATCCCCAAGGTCCCCACTAATGTGGTCAGACCTATTGTTCTGCAGGCCTTCTGTCCTCCTCCCTTTCAAAATGCTGACCAGGAGGCTAATAATTTGCTTTGCCCTGTGCGGGCGTTAGACGCTTATGTCCACAGAGCTGCCCTGTGGCGAAAAAGTGATCAATTATTTGTGTGCTTTGGGTCCCCTAACAAAGGAGGTCCAGTGTCTAAGCAAAGGATGAGTAAGTGGGTGGTCGAGGCTATCTCACTTGCTTATGAGGCGGCTGGGCAGCCTTCTCCGTTGGCTGTCCGGTCGCACTCGACGAGGAGTATGGCGGCCTCTAAGGCCCTTATTTCAGGAGTTTCTTTACAGGACGTCTGTGATGCGGCAGGCTGGTCCTCACCGCACACTTTCGTCAGGTTTTACTCTCTGGATCTAGACTCTGCTCCAGGGTCTCATGTTTTGTCTTCCTAGTGCTGCTCATCAGATTTCACACAGGACAGACATTCGTAGCTATGGAGGCGTTGGTATAGACGTTCCCCATAGCGTCATTTTCGACGCAACGGGAGTTCCCTTGAAAGGGAACGCTTCGGTTACGACTGTAACCTCGGTTCCCTGAAGAGGGAACGAGCGTTGCGTCGCCTTGCCATATCTCCTTCATGCCTGTCAGCTCGACTTCAGACTTGTACGAAGCTTTCGTTTTCTGTTTCGGGCCGGCTTTTATAGCTTCCTGGTACGTGACGTCACCCGCCTCTGACGTTCCGCCACACCATTGGACTGATTTTACATGTGCTTCAAGACGTCATCACGCATAGCGTTCCCCATAGCGTCATTTTCGACGCAACGCTCGTTCCCTCTTCAGGGAACCGAGGTTACAGTCGTAACCGAAGCGTTTTTCAGTGTGAGGAAAAATGCATTGTCGATCAGCGCCACCTTGCGTGAATTAGCCGAAGGAGATCTATCGTTTCATGTTCGGTGTGAAAGCTCCATTCATCAGCGATTCGCCTTGTTTTCTTGTGTCAAGTTTAGTGTGAAAGGGCTTTTAAAGGGATAGATCACCCAAAAATTTTAATTAGCCTATGATTTACTCACCCTCAAGCCATCCTAGGTGTATACTGTATGACATTCTTTTTTCAGACGATTACAATCAGAGTTATATTAAAAAATGTCCTGTCTCTTCCAAGTTTTGTAATGGCAGTGAATGGCCGGTTTCTGTTTTGAAGTCCATAAAAGTGCATCTATCCATCATAAAAGTGCATCTATCCATCATAAAAGTGCATCTATCCATCATAAAAATACTCCACATGTCTCCAGGGGGTTAATAAAGACCTTGTGAAGCGAAGCAATGCGTTTGTGTAAGAAAAATATCCATATGTAAAACTTTATCGACTAAAATAACTAGCTTCCGACAGACAGCCGTGCGCATCGATTTACGCGAAAGACTAACCCTTGAACTTGACACCCAACGTAATGACGAACATGAAAGCGCAGAGGATAAAGCAAAACAAAACATCAATCACGAATTAGAAGTATAAATCGAGAACGTTTTGAGAGAAATGTCGGAGGAACTTGAGTTTGTTGCCCAGCCCTGCTTGTTTGAACCGTGAGAGGCGTCACAGCTTACGCTACTCCAACGACATACATCGCCAAGTGTTACTCTTTTGGCATTAGTCGACTTGCGTATTTTTCATACACAAATGTATCGCTTCACTTCAAGAGTTCTTTATTAACCCCCCAGAGCCCTGTGGAGCACTTTTGTCATGGATGGATGCACTTTTAGGGCGCTTTCACACTTGGTTCGATTGCCTGTTCCAAACCCGAGTTCGATTGCTATTTAATATATTTCATATTTAAACAGTATTTTTGCCAGCTGTAGTAGCTCCACAACAGCACTCATCTGTGCGTTCATTCATTCAGATTAGAACAAAGCAAATAGAACTGACCTATTCCTCAGCGGGATCCGTTTGCTCCTCGAAATGATACTTCTGAGGTAAATTTTCCAGGATTATTATCAAGATAGTATTATTCCTCACAGCATCGTAAAGTACATAAGTCTGAAAGTGAACTCGTGGTGTGTGTTATCCAGCTGATGTGGGCGTTTCACAGGTTTGTATGGATCGCCTCACATTTGCGTTTGAATAGCGCGCGCTCTTCGTGGGCGGAGCACATTAAAACTTAATGAGCTGAGATGAGAACAACTGACATCTCTCTCTTTGCATACATATTACATAAACTGTGAATATTTGTTTTTTATAAAAATTACTTCATTTAAAAGAAGATAATTCAAGCTTCATGCCTGTGTGTCTGTATGCCTGTTTGACTGAGTATTCGCTGAGTTATGGTTCATTTTCGGACGCGTTTCAGAATGGACTTCACTGACGGAGAGTAGGCAGAACTCGCATTATGTTTATTTTTCTTTATTTGGCAAAAAGCACAACACTTTGTTTTTATTGTTAGTATACACAAAAATAATACACACTTAACAGGATCGATTGATGTATAACACAAGCATATAAGATAAAAATTAATATTTTTTTTATATATTTTTTTTTTCACTGATAAGGAAAAAAACGAGCCTATCGCGCCGGCGCGATAGCCGACCTCAGGGGGTTAAAACTGTAGACCCTTCCTTTCTTTTAAGTGGGCAAACTTACAAAATCATCAGGGGATCCAATCATTATTTTCTCCACTGTATATTTGTTCCGTATAAAAGTTATTTCTCAAAATAAATTAAATATTTGCTTAATCAACAGGGGAAACAAGGACTGTGGACAATCAGGAGTCAGTCCTGATCAACACCATCATTACAACAGAAAAATACTGAAAAAGACGGAAAAAATGAATAATCTGTTTCACAAACTTCATCTTGAAGTCGGGAGTCTCAATAACCTGAGACCAGCAGATGTTCTTCAGATAACTACACATTCTTTACAGTCCATTGAGTCTTGTGCTGAGGAAGAGCTGGTTCAGACTTTCCTTCAAAAACTATTGATGATGAACTACAGAGCAAGATACATCAACATTAAAGAGACCAGTAAACAGGATCGAACAAAACAGGGAGACTTGTTTAAATCCAGGAGTGAAAATGTTCATGATATTTTTGAAATAATGTCTCTGTCAAACAAAGGAACGAATCGATCTGATCAAATTCACCCGATGGATGTTCAGATGGCTGTGTTTCTTTGTGCTGATGATTTCCTGAAGCAGCTGATGGTCACTAAACTGTCTCAGTGTCAGTACGCTCTGCCTCTGCTTGTTCCTAATCTATTCACACAACAGATTGAGTTTCCTCTCTGGACATTCAGACAAATCAACAAGAGCTGGAAGACGAGAAACCCCAACAATGAAACCATCAGTCAAACCCAGCTGATCTACACGGCACAAACTCCAATGGTGTCTTTCTTCAGGTTTGACTCTGTGTCTTCATCCAAGTCTGAGCTGATGAACAGTCTGATCAATGAGAAGCACAACACGTTCTTCCACAGGAACTGCCCAGGCAGCAGCAGATCCAGAGTCCTGATGGATGGAGTGGTGGAGATCGCCTGGTTCTGCCCCTCTGGGAAAAACACAGATCAATTCAATGACTGTGTTGCGTTCTGTAATCTACATGGGGATGCAGGAGACCATGAGAAACAGCAGCTGATCCTCACTGAAATGTCCTCAGTCAATGTTGTCCTTCTAGCACAACTTGACAGGAATTCCAGAAGTGCAAAAATAATCCAAAACCTGTACACAAACAGGCAGCCACTCATTTTACTTTTCACTGAGGATGAATCTACTATGATTGATACAGACAAAGGAAAATACAAGATTGGAATGAAAGACAGAAATCAATCAGAAGTATCTGAAGATCTCAGAAGAGCTATAAATGATTGTCTCTCAGAATCATCTTCCACTTTCAGACTTGAAGATTTGTCCAAACACTCAGACATCAGAGTAGATGAGAAAGATAATGAATACTGCAGGAGAGGAAGAGAAGCAGCACAGCCAATGATTAGTTTGCTGGTGAAGAAAGATCTGATAGAATCAATCAAAGAATCAATTCTGCCTCATCAGGGAAAACTGTGGCATCAGTGGTGTGAGAAGAACAAAGAACTAAACCGACCTCGAGGAGATGAAATAGAAATGGAAATCAGTAGAAAACGAACAGAGCTGAAGGAAATCCGTAAACAGCAGCATGCATCTAACATCAGTGAGTTTATGAAGCTCTTCATTAGACAAATGAATTCACATAATAAACATGAGAAGATGTTTTTCATTAAGTGGCTCGGAATCCTCCTGGATGAACATACATCAGCTGATCTTTCTGTTATACATCACAAATATGATGAAAAGTGGTCAACAGTCTTACAGCTGAAAGAGAAACATGATCAATCTAAACAACTCACAGCTGAACAAACTGAACTTGAGAGAATATCTGAGGATCTTCAGGCTGCAGGCTTTGGTTTGGAGCACATCATGAGGGAGATCGGTCAGATCTATGAATCATGTTCATCTGTGAAGGAGAACAAGAAAGGCCTGCAGGTTCACTTCTCTTCTCTCCCGAGTCTTGCAGCAGAGATGATGATCTCTGGATTTCCACTGGAGCTGATGGATGGAGATGCTGTTCATGTTCCTCTGATCTGGATCTCTGCTGTTCTAGATGAACTCGTAAAGAAACTGGGAGACCAGAGATTCTTTGTGCTGTCAATTTTAGGGATTCAGAGCTCTGGGAAATCCACCATGCTGAACGCCATGTTTGGACTCCAGTTTGCCGTCAGTGCCGGCAGGTGCACCAGAGGAGCGTTCATGCAGCTGGTCAAAGTCTCAGACGAGATGAAAACACAAATGAACTCTGACTATATTCTGGTTGTTGATACTGAGGGTCTTCGTGCTCTAGAACTGGCTGGAAAATCAACCACACATTATGACAATGAATTGGCCACATTGTTGTAGGTCTTGGACATCTGACCTTGATCAACATCTTCGGAGAAAACCCATCTGAGATGCAGGACGTTCTTCAGATTGTTGTTCAGGCCCTCATGAGGATGAAGAAGGTCAGACTGAATCCCAGATGTGTGTTTGTGCATCAGAACGTCTCAGACGTCACAGCTGGAGAGAAAAACATGGAGGGAAGGAGACGACTGCAGGAGAAACTGGATGAGATGACAAAACTCGCTGCTAAAGATGAAGTCTATGATGCAGATCGTTTCAGTGATATTATTAGATTTGATGTCCAGAAGGATGTGAAGTATTTTGCTCAGCTCTGGGAGGGAAGCCCACCCATGGCACCACCAAACCCGAACTACTGTGAGAATATTCAAGACCTCAAGAAGACTATTATATCTCATGCCTCACAATCAGATGGAATAAAGTCGAAAGACTTAAAATATCGTATTACAGTTTTTACCAACTGCTTACACACGTTTTCAAAACTAAGTCTCCTTTTTTCAAAACTCTACACACAATTCTCAAAACTGCACACACAAAATGCAAAACGCCTCACATCTCCTTCAAAATGCAACACTGCATTCAAAATGCCATAAACACATGTCAGAATGAAGCATTTGCATCAAATGGCAAACACTTCTTTCATAATAATACATTTTTGTATATACCATGTAAACACTGCTGTTCTAAATCTAAAGCCCTTTGATCTTTCATAGGCTTATATCTACATTTCAATACAATGTTCTACAGTGAAAGTAATCTGATGTAACAAGTACACTGTAAACACCGCTTTGGTGCATTTCTCACATCACTATTTACATTTGCACAACAGTTAATGCAGTTCTCAAAACAATTAGTAAAAACTGCAAAACCTAGTTGATAACCTGCAAAAGCGTGTCACTTGCTCAAAATGGATAGCTCATTCCTCAAAAGCAAGTATTCATGTCAATGAAAGTGTCAGTGTCATCAAGATGAAAAGTCCTGACACATTGTTTATGAACAAGGTCTTCAAATGACTTTGTCATGTTTTCATTATGACAGTTTACTCTGTAAATGTTTTCCAATGCAAAAAAGTCAGATCTTGGTGACACTACCTGAAAATGCTCAAGACAGCACTATACACTATTTGCACAGCCATTTGAAAAATACAGTAAAGTTACACATTACTGTATTTAGTGAGGTAACTGTACAAGACACTGAATATGTATGTTTCACATTTTTACTGCATATGCTCTTTGCAATTCTAATTTGTTCACAGCATTGTAAAAAATACACTCTTATTTACAACAAACATAAACTCGGGTAGAGCTGTGCACAACTGTAAACAATATTGCAGTACATATTGGTACTGAACATACAACATACATAGTACTGTAATCATTCATGCACATCCAGACGTTCCTCATCAGTGAAAGCTGAGATTCACCTGAGAGAAATTGTTCAATTTAGGAGACATTTTCAGGAAAAAAAAAACATTTTCATTTTAAAAAATGCGTAAAATTTGCTTGACAGATTTTGACAACTAGTTCAACATTTTTGTATGTAATGACTCAAGCAATGAAATGAGGACTATTAGTTTTATATGGAATGACTATTCGGCATTCACAAGTATAGTTCATTTTGACTGACATGACATAAGCAAATGATAATGTTATAAAACAGCAGAGAGTTGTATGAAAGCAATTGATGCATGTCCAAAAGCATTTGCAATTTGTTGGAAGGAATGAGAAACTGCTACTATGATGTGCACAAATGACTAAATTTTGTGGAGGTTTGATTAGTTGGGTCCCGGGGGGTCCCAGGAATCCATTGTTCAAAACAGATCATCTGACCTTTGACCTATTTAGGCCTATACTACAGTAAAGCAGTGATTGGTTAGTGATCAGTTAAGCAATTAGTGTTTGCACATGTGAGGAGTGTGTCTGTGTGACCTGGTGAATAAGTGTAGCATTTTGATTGGTTGTGTTTGGAAAAGGAAAGCAAGTCACTTCCTGATAGATCTTTGTGTTTTAGGTAGAGAATTGTGTGTAGTGTTTTGCAAAAAGTGTTTTATGCAATTGAAAACTGAGTCAAAGGCTGAGAAATAGCTTATGGTTTTGAAGATTTGGCATGTAGTTTTGCACTGTGAGTGAGAGGTTTCAAAAATCGTGTGACATGAAAAGATTTTGTGTGTAAGCAGTTGGTAAAAACTGTAAAGATCTCTGGGAGGGTTTATTGAATGAACGATTCGTCTTCAGCTTCAGAAATTCTCTGGAGATTTCAGCCTACAGGAAACTGGAGACTGAATACAGCAAGTGGTCCTGGAGTCTTCGCAGTGCCATGATGGAAACTGAGAATAAACTGCACAACCAAATAGAAAATAAAGCAATTCATGAGGTTGAGGAAACTGAACTTCAAAGAGAACTGAAGAAAACAAGTGATGAAGTGAAAAAATCAATGGCAGAATTCTTTGAGAAAGACAGAGATAAAGATACGCTGATTCAGTGGAAAACATCATTTCAGCTCAAAATCAAGGATGTTCAGGAAAACATTGTGAGAGAAACAAAGAGGAAATTAAATGAGGTTCTTCAGCAGCGAGGCCTGAAGAAAGAGATTGATGATAAGAGGAAAAAGCATGAAGACACTCTCAGGGCTGCCAACTCTCACGCATTGAGCGTGAGACTCACGCAATTGACACTTTTCACACGCTCTCACGCCACACATCCATTTTCTCATGCACAGAAAAATTGCGGAGCAAAGAGGTACTTTTAATATTAAACTAATTCTCAGCTCTTAGATTCCGTCAATTTTATTACGAAATTCAGACAAAAATACGTTTGGCGCTTGAAAATGTGACGTGACAGATCGCTGAGCGCCTCAGTTCAAGTGCACGTGAACCGATCATCTGTTACTTTTTTATTTAAAGATGCAGTACAACTTACCGAAAGTATACATAATATCGACCAATTAGTGTTTTTCAACCACGGAAGGAGGTCAATATAACAGCAGGAGAACAATTATGTCACATAACGTTACATTTACCTCAGGAAAGCCATTTAATGACCATAGCATGCTAACTGAATAGAAAAAATAGCTAGAGAGGAGATTTTGCTGAGCACTATATTACATATTTATTATATTTTTACTTATGTCATTAAATAATTGTTTTTATAACAAAAACTGCATTATATTTCATTTAATTTATTTTTAACCTTTAATAATACCAGCAGATCGGGCCCTCTATGTTTACAGCATTAGGTGAGATTCTTTTTTTAAATAAAATTTAAAATAAACATGTATCCAAATTAGTCAATATTGAATCAAAATCGGAATCAAATCACAAGAATGGAATTGAAATCTTGAAATTTTTGTCAAGCAATAATAAAAACTGTATCCTACTAGTCATTGTACAATGTAAACATTGTAACATGTTGTCACTAAACTTCATAAAATTCTATTTAGTTACCAGATGTTTTGACAATCACAATTACACTTATTGTGATGCAATAATTGTTTTTACCCCCCCCCCCCAAAAAAAATCTCACTCCAAGCTAAACTCAAAAGTTGGCAGCCCTGCACTCTCTATAAAAAGAGTGAAGAACTTGCCTTAAAATTCAAAGGCAAAGGTAACAATGAAGAAAGACTGAAGGAAGAGTTTGATTTGTTTTGGAAACAGTGGATGAAGAAGATCATCACAGACAATCCAGCAATCAAAGACATTGATATAATGAGAGATGTGAGAGAGATGCTCAGTGATGTGTATGAAAGTGCTCCTGTAGACCACTGGAGCGAGAGCAGTGAGAACAACAACATTTCCACTGTGCCAAGTTACTCAGATTATGCTATTTACAAAACGTCCAAAAAAGGAAAGTTTGAGGCTGTAAAGGGTGTTTACAAAGCAGTTAAAGAAAAATTTGGATATACTGAAACTCTGTCTCCAGAAGATGACGCCCAAATAAGATCATTAGTCGCAGATGTTGCTCAGAAGACAAACGAAATGATTAAGTCATTTAAAATTTCAAAGACGGGCTACAACAAGAGCTACATTCAACAAGTTGCAGATTTCATCAAGGCTAGAATAACAGCCCATGAGGAAGGAGTAAAATATGTGATCAAAAATGAATTCTTCATGGATTTGTCTTACTCCATCTTTAAGAAAGAAACAGAGATGATCACTGAACAACAGAGAATGTTCAGGGAAGCCAATGATCCTGTTCTCTATTTGGAGAAGAAGAGAGAAGAGTACTATAGTATTTTCCAGAAATACTGCAAGCGATCTGCTTCAGCTGCTATTTTAGGTGAGATCATCTGTCAGAAACTTAAAAAGCCCATTGAGCAGAGCGTCTACAAGAAGACTGCCAAAGATCTGACAGATGAAATCAAATCAAACTCTGCAGCACTGAATGGAAACAGATCAAGTCTGGAGAAACATATCCTGAAGGTCCTGGCAAAAGAGGAGGATTTTGGCAAATACATTAACTACATTCATAATCCCAGAGATTACTTCAAGAGCTTCATCAGAGATGAAGTCAGTCAGTACATCAAGGATAATTTCAGTGTCAGTGTTTTCCCCAAGATGAAGGAGAACATCGAACTCCTGCAGCAGAAAATAATAAAAGCAGCTCGTGAATCTACTGAATGTGTTCAAGTGATCAAAGGATATGTTGGTTTGTGGAAGAAGAAATTCACACAGAAGCTCTCAGCTGAGCTGATCTTCTCTGAACAAGACCTCAGTGGAGTGAAACATCATGATGTTGAGGATTTCAAAATCCTAAAAGATGTGATAACACAAGAACTTCCTACTATAATGTCTGACATCAGCAGTAGATTCAACACAAATACATTTGCTGTAAATCTGGACCACAGTTTCAGACCAGATGAGATTCTGATTAATCACTTCTGTAAGTGCTGTTGGGTTCAGTGTCCGTTCTGTAAAGCCAACTGCACCAACACCATAGAAAACCATGAGGATAGACCACACTACACTGATCACAGTGTTCCTTTCCACAGAATGAATGGAATAGCAGGGTGGTATTTCAGGGATACAACAAACTTGTCTCCTTGGATCTGCACATCATCTGTAGCAAGCGACGATCGATCATTTTACCCTAATGCCTCAGATCTCTTAATCCCATATAGAATGTACAGAACAGCAGGAGGAGAATATGCAAAGTGGAGCATCACCCCTGATACCTCTGAGCTGCCCTACTGGAAGTGGTTTGTGTGCAGATTCCAGAAAGATCTGGAAAAACACTATCAGAAAACATTTGCGGGGAGTGGTAAGATACCAGCTGGATGGAGAACATGCACAAAACAGGAGGCTATTAAGAGTTTGGATAAATACTTCTAAATGTATAAATGAAAGAAGTTTAAATGAAAGAAGTTTAAAGGTCTTTGATTTGCAGTTTGCAAAAACTGACAACAAAAGTGATGGTTAATATGTTGTACATTTTTTATTTGCAAACTAGTCTTCACTGGTAGTGGTAAACCTGTAACAAACCTTTATTTAACTGACTGTTTGAAAGACACTTCTGTGGCAAACCAAGTGGCATCACTGAAGACTTTCAGATGCAAAGATAATTTACATGTTAAAAAAAAAGAAAAAAAATGAGGGACACACTTGCTGCATGTTTTCCAGAATTGTGATGATGAAGTTGTGACGTCGGACACTTTCTACTTTCTGTAGAGTCACCTGATCTACATTAAAGTCACACAGTTTGTGTTCATGCAGGCGAAACCAAAAGCCTTTGCTTAACTTTTAAATGGCCGCTACATTTTCTTGCCAATACACAACTGAGCAGAATGTTGTTTCTAAGATGAATGTGCATGTGTTTAATAATGTGAGCAGTCATGTAATCTACAGAATATTTCATAAAGTATATGAGGATACGGAGTGTGATATACGATCATGTTGTACATGTAAATGATACCACTTTAGATCTTATAAATCTTATATATTTGATTCTACATGTAGTAAAATTGTGTAGTCAGCAGAACTGACTGAAAGGTGTTAGATTAGGATTTATATGTTTAACGGTTGTTGTAAGAGCATTCAAAAACAAAATGTTATCAAGTATCCTATACACTGTTAACCCTTAGGAGTAAAAAAATGCAAAATTCTGACAGTATCATACCATTTTCAATTAAAACAGTAATATACCTTAAAAAGCAATGCATTCTGGGTTATATTTGTTATTTTCAAGAAAATAGCCTACAGGAATATACTGTGAACTAGATAAAAAAGTTTGTAGACAAACTTGACGTTGTGTAGGAAATTATTTGAATTTTGATTGATATTTGATTATTTGAATTTTGACGTACAAATACACTTCCAGATACATACGCACGCACACACTTACACAAAGGCCCAAAGCGCAGAAAAGGACGGAATAATGCCCAAGGGAGACAATGTTGTCACCAAAACCCCCCTTGACTGAGGCAATAGAAGGTTGATGTCACATGCTTTAGATCCTCTGGAATAAACCCAAGAAACTGCATAGGAACAATGTAACCCAGTTCTGTATAATATGACTGCTTTTTTGAGTGTTGGTTGTTGCATTTTTTATTTTGATGGCGTTTGCATCCCTGGAGAGAAGTTAGTTCTCTTCTAGCTCAGTTTATTAACTGAAATTCTTTTTGCTTTTATTGCTCTGCTGTATTATTTTAACTTGAAAACCTCGGATGAGAAATAAGAAGTTATTTTTTACTCCTATTGCTTGAACTGCTTACAAGGTAAATAGCCTGTGTAATATCCACTCATACAGGACTGCCCTGTTGAGATTGGATAAGCTGAAGTTTTATAACCTGTAACTTTTTGATGATTTGCTACAAATATTAATCATTGTGTAACCAGTATTTTTTACCTTTTGTTTAAATAAATTTTTATTTCGAAAGACAAACACTGTTAAGTCTTATTTCAGCCTGTAAAGATAGTTCTATAAGTAATAGTAAAGACAACGAAGGATCCAGGAACGATTCTGCTGGAGAGTAAGCATGAATTTGATCAATATGCCTAGTTGTCAATGATTATTGTTTACGAGAGTGTAGGGACACACCTATATTTACTGGTATAAATTAAACAAGCTAGTGCTATTCTGACCTGACAGCAAAAGACTACCTAGCTAGCTACTTTGATACTAGGGGTTCTTCAGGGGGATGAGATAAATACCAGATCTCACCACAGTTGGCATGAAAAAGCCTTGCCAGAAAGTTTGAAGAAGTTTTAAAAGCTTGAAGTTTGAAGGTTTTTATAGTTCCAAGTTTTAGTTTAGTAGTTTTAAAAGTTTGAATGTTTTCAGTTTGAAATAGTTTAAGCTTTAGTTTAGTATTTTTAAAAGTTTGAAGGTTTTCAGTTTAGAAATATTAGGGAGAATGGAAAATGAGTCTTGATGGATTAGAAATAGTACATATAATGGCAGCTCATGGAGTCTAATGGGCCTCTACAAGATATAGATAGATAGATAGATAGATAGATAGATAGATAGATAGATAGATAGATAGATGTTTTTTCAAAACAAAAGATTGTCACTTTCAAAATGAAATGTGAAAATAAATGGAAAGTGTTGCGCCATTACAGTAACAGTTATAGATGCTCACGTGGCAAGATTACTTTTTATTTTACTTTTTTCCCAGCGTTGAGCATTACAGCCAATCACACACGACTCTGTTGATCTAATGATGCAATGCCCAATCAGATGAGTTGAAAAGTGCAGATATGATGTAAGATATTAATTCATAATCCTTTTATTTTTTCATGCTACTCAAATAACAATGTCTTGATTTTCTAATGCGTAAAAAGCAATTGACTAATTCATAAACGGGTCATAAAAAAATGACATTTTCCCTCCTCAAAAATAAAAGTTTAATACATTATTTTAATCGACAGTAATCATTATTACAATATCACGAGTAATAATCGACAATGATGACATTTTTTCCAGTTACTAGGCAAAAAAGTTGCTGTCAAACCCGCCAATAGTAAGCAGCAAATCACTTTTATTGAGTGAGTCTGAGATTGAACCGATTCAATAATATTAGAAAAGCATGCCAGTATGCTCCTAATGAAGCTGGTTGAGAAGTGTGTAAAAGGTATAAAATAAAAAAAGTTTTGATTTGTTTAACAAATTTTCGGTCAATATTATTTACATAGGCTACTTTAATTTTAGTTATTTGAGTTATAAATGTATTATTTTTTGACTGCTTTTTATACGATTTTTATTTAGATTTTTTTTTCTTTATTTAAAGGTGCTGTATGTAGGATCCAGCGGCCTCTAGCGGTGATGTTTCAGATTGCAACAACAGCGCTCGTGCTCGTGCTCAAACTCAAGAGCGCACTCACTACCGGCCAGACTTTCAACACAACGGAGAAAGCATCACACAACATGCTGGAAACTCATGTAAACTCCCACTGCAACATTAACATTACCATAATAGGCTACTTTTATCAGCTTGACGTAGAACTAATGCTCCATGCTCGTACCATGATAATGTTACATTGACTGTATTTTGCCGACGCTTTGCCAATGTTGATCCGTGTTTTCGTCCTGAGTCGATCCAATTGACGTTTGGCCTGACGAGCTTCAGCATATAGGTTTTTTTTTTTGTTTTTTTTTTGGGAGTTTGTGTTGAAGTCTGTGTTGTGCTGGAGGCAGGTCGTTTTTTGGTTTTATCAGACTCCATGTCAATAGCTGCAGTGCCGTCGCATAGACTGTATATAAAAAGGAGAGAGGCTCGGGAGCGCGCATGCACGTCACATCCGGTGGATTTCGCAGAAAATCCGACCTGGAGACGTCACATAAAAATAGGAATACTGGCCTTCAGATGTAATATCAAAACACGACAAGTGGATCATTGTAATGTGTGATTGCAACCCCTTCACAGACAGGCAATAAAAAAAGGATTCATTTTATAAAAAAAGTTACATACAGCACCTTTAAAAGTATATTGGGTTGGTATAAAGGCTGGTTTCTAAAGTACTTCTTCCAGCCTCTATGTATTAATGTTCATGGTTAGCCGTAATGGGTTCCATCCAGACCTTAACATGAAGTATTTTACTGTTATGTGTCAACAAGATTCAACAAGACATTTTCTCCTGGCTATACCCAGTGTTTAGATCTGTTGTGGTATTTATGCAAATTAGCACATATGTAATTAGATTATGCACCGTTTGTCCATGTTAACAAACAATTAAAAAAAACTTGTAATACATTTTTTGTTTGTCTTGATGTAAGTAATCAACTCAGTCATTTTCATGGTGATATCTAAAGGTTTAAATCTTTACCCTATTCACGTAAGAAAAAGAATGAATAGGCGTATGAATAGACTATATTTGGGTCTTTTTCAAAACTTTCCCCTAATGGGATTCTTCGGGACTTTTTTTTCCTTACTCAGGACATATTGAGGATACACAATCAGTTGAGTTTGCTTCTGTTGCAATTTGTTCAACCTTTTTTCATAAAATGACTGGACTAGGTGTTATCAAGAAATAACATTAGAATTCAACCAAGCCATGTAATAAAGTTAAATAAATGCTGAGAAAACTCACATCATACATTCAATAAGATATATGCAAGAGCAAACTAAACACTAATATGTGTCAATAAGTTCAGTATGATTGCACAAAATCTCGTCTCAACACTTTTGATTAATGCCTGTGCAATTATTAATTTTGTCATTTCATTTGAATATCAACATTTGTAAGATTTTGTTATTTTTTAATGTAATTCTGTAATTCGGGGGGTATTTATTCAATAATTCATCAAAGAAGTATTGATTTTTTTTCTTCTTTTCATTGGGAAATAAGCAAATGTTATTTGCTTTTTTGCAAAACTCTAAACACATTCTCACTCACTAAAACACATTTCTCACTGTGATTCACTAATGTTTCAAAGCGCTCAACAGGCAGGCGAAAGTTAAACACAACTACAAACACAACTTGTCATCGTTTATGTGATACACCTTTATGTGGTAACACAATTAATATTTTATATGATATATATGTCATTATAATATCTGAAAGCATTCCTTAGAATCGCAACTTTTATTGTATTGAACAATATTAATTAGGGGGGAACCAAAGAAACCGGAACCAAAGTGCGAGTATTGTTGCACCGCGCCGCCTAAAGTGACAGACGCTTCCCTTTTCTCTCATATTGAGATTTGGATCTGAAGATGGCGGTTCGCTCTTTCTCACTAATCAACTGATTCTGTTTTCCAGGTTCGTACTCCGTAAATAAAAAAAGACAATAAGGACTGTTTCCTCCTAAAGTGTAAGAGATGTAGCCTATTACAACTGTGATGAGTTTGTTATTGAATGTTTGATGTGTAAAGCTGAGTGAGAGAGCCGCGTTTATAATCGCGGGAGAAAGCTTGTGTAAACAATGGCGCTCGCGGCTGTTACACGCGAGTGCATTGAGACTCTGAATGTGGGAGACGGTGCATTAGTGTCCACACTCTCTAGTAAGGCTTTATTTCGAGTTTTTGGGTACCCTGACATGTTATAAATATTCTGTAAATGTTAATAGAAGAG
This sequence comes from Squalius cephalus, assembly GCF_949319135.1. Taxonomy (NCBI): domain Eukaryota; kingdom Metazoa; phylum Chordata; class Actinopteri; order Cypriniformes; family Leuciscidae; genus Squalius; species Squalius cephalus. Next base: position 2,232,817 of record NC_137127.1, on the reverse strand, counting down.
AGATATGTTGTTTAAAACTTAAAAGAGATTTAATACTGAAGTTACAGAAGCAGTTAGCTGTCTGATCTGTGTTTAACAATGAGTTGAACAGTTTTCCCTATGTGTATTATTCATGTTGTGACTCTGAAGTCATTGAAATATTCATTTACAGCCAGAGAGTGTTTAATTCACATAATTGCATTAGTGAGATGATGCATTTCTGAATTTTAATAGAAAACAAGTAACCATAAATATGTATAACTATATAGCTACAAGCATGATTTATCCTTGTGATATTATTGCATTTATTATTGCACTTTAAAGAGAGTGATATTTATTTTTGCAAAGACAGTATTTTGTGAATGTGAGTTTTAAAGAGAAACACTGATATATGAAGAGAACTTTATTGACATGTTTAAATTGACATTAACAAACTGAAAAATGGTTACATTAAGGGAATGTTACTGTTTAATACCCTGATTTGATACAATTGTAAATAAAGATATTGAGATTTGGATCTGAAGATGGCGGTTCGCTCTTTCTCACTAATCAACTGATTCTGTTTTCCAGGCTGACATCAAGAGGTGAAAGTAGTGAACCCCTGTAAAAAAAAGAATCTTTTTGTTACTGCCGTTACTATATATTTGAAACCGGTAACAAACTGTGGGGGCTCGTCCGGGATCTCTCCTCATCACAACCATTGGGGGAGCAGATCCAGAGATACAAGAACCACGCGACCAAGGTGACAAGACGCTGCTGCAGGCCAGGAGCCAACCCGTGGGTGTCCGAGGAGGGAGGTCAAAGAGAGAAGGGATCTCCGTCTCGCTTGGGAGCCGCACTGCTGATCCTGAGGCCAGCGCACGCTACTGTCCGGAGGGCTACACGCTGATCCAGTGGTCATCGCACGCCAGCATCAGAGATCTCATTTGTGATCTGGAGGTCGACACGAGCGCACACACACACGCCACTTATTAAGACACTACATCGTTGATTTACTGAACTCACAAACCACAAGGGGACATCAGAACTATACACCATGTCGTCAGCTCGTAAAGAATTAGTGTGGGCCATCAAGAAACAACTATTCAGACTCTCAAGTAACGACATCTATCAGGTTGCAAAAGACATTGCAATTAACAACAGTAAAAATGAAGAAGAGTTGAATGCGAATGATGAAGAAAGCTGCATGGAGTATGTAGTCTCTTACATGCAATCTGATACCTTGCTAGGATTGGAGGATGAGGGTATGGGTCAGTTGTTGGTTTTAAATGATTTGATAGGTAGAGTAATTAATGCTGATGCTCCTGTGAATTTTCCAGTGGGTACATTGAGTGATGGTAGCACACACGTTACACCTAGTCAAAGTCCATCCACTACAGTCCCAAACCCTACATCACAACTTCATTCTCACCCTAACAGTACCGCTATGCAAACACAACCTCACTCTAGCACTCATACCAATACAACAACACAGTCATTAGAAGAACTGAGAAAAGTCTATGAAGAGCTGGGTGAGAAACTGAGACGACAAGAATGTACAGTGACCACATCACCCACAACTTACTTCCAACAGGGTGAATCAGAGTTACACTACATGCCATCGATGAACTCAGAGAGACCAGTACTACTGAAAGACCTTTCCTACCTGCAGCGCAGAGACTTTAAAGTACATGGTGGTCAGGTTGGGGATCAGAACTCTGATTTAAATTACAATAACATCAGTAAACAAATCGACGAGGGAGTGAAAGAGGGCTTTGCTGAAGCAGAAGTGGTGAGAGGGGTGTTGAGGATCATCAAACCAGGAGCTTTTAAAGATATGCTTGTAAACAAAGACTCAATTACAGTATCTGAACTCAAAGGCTTCCTCAGGTCCCACCTCGGAGAGAAAGCAACGACTGAGATGTTCCAGGAATTAATGTGCGCCAGGCAATCAGACCAAGAATCACCACAGCAGTTTCTCTACCGCATGATTGGGCTCAAGCAGAAAATCCTTTTCCAGTCCCGACAGGCCAGTGCAGACATTTCATATGATCCCAAGACCATCCAGGAAGTGTTCCTCCATACCATCTACCAGGGCTTTGGGACAAAACACGCTGACTTCCGACAGAGACTAAGACCGCTAATTTCAAACAGTCAAGTCACGGACGAGGAAATCCTTCGCCAGGTCATGAAAATACTAAGTGATGAGAATGAGCACCAGCGCCGACTGGGCCAACCCACCCGACAAAAGGTGACCCAAGCACACAGCGCCAAGGTTGAGGCGGGAGACCTTAACAACAACAACAAGGCACGAGATACACCATCAGACAATGAAAATCGCCAGACAATACAACAGCTCACTTCTCAGGTAGAGACCCTGACACGCATGGTGGCTTCTTTGATGGAGCAGCAGACAGAAAATACTCGATTGCCTTACCCTCCTTCTCAGCCAACCTCTAACAGACCTCTTCAACCACAGCTGGGACAATCTATAGTCCAGGTGAGAGGAAGAACATCTCGATGTCCGAAATGTACAGAACAGAATGTGCAGGAGTGTAACCATTGCTTTGTGTGTGGAGAGGCAGGACACAGAGCAGTGGGATGCCTTCAACGAGTCAGGGTGCAGGGAAACGGAGCTCGGTCTTTGTCGAGGGACGCCCAGAGACCGGTGAGCAGCTTCAGTCCCAAACATTAACAAATAACAAACAAATAACAAGCAAGCAAAACAAACAGCAAAATTCACATGTATTGACCAGCCAGAGTAACATCGCCTGCAAAGCACCCCTAATTGGAAAAAAAAGTCTGCTGAAATGTTTGATTGGCGGGTACCCAGCTACAGTCTTGTTTGATTCAGGCTCACAAGTGAGCATAATTGACCAACAATGGACTGACACTCACATTCCTACTCATATCTTGAGACCTCTTTCTGAGCTTTTAGAGGAAGAACTTGGCGTCTATGCGGTCACTGGCCATGCTGTCCCTTACACTGGATGGGTTGAGCTCACTGTTAATCTTGCCGGGAATGAAGACCCAAATATAACTATACAGGCCCCTTTCCTGGTCAGCCCGCTGCCATTGCCCCAGCCCCTTCTAGGAGCCAATGTACTCCAGGAGATCATCAGAAGGAAAGAGTCCTCAGGCGATGCAGTTGCAACAGTGGTCAGCCTTCTCCGCAGTGCCTTCGCAATAGAGGAGGAACAGGTGGAGGCCCTTGTAAATTCCATCCAGGTGCCTCCTAAAACATACTGTGATCCAGTCACTATAAGAGTGGGCCAAGACCATTCCATCATTCCCCCTGGCAGAACAGTCCATGTATGGTGTAGAGTACCACCAAACTTTGATGTCTCGAACCCCATTGTTCTATATGAACCAACAGAAGGAAGCGCTATCTTAGAGCAGTTGAGTGTAGGAGAAGGCCTCTTGGAAATTAATAACACCCGACGACCTTATGTTAAGGTGCCCATCTCCAATCACTCAAAGCATGAGATCACCCTGCCGAGGAGAACCACTCTAGGCACCATCCAAAACATTATCAAGGTCATTGAGGCTGATACACCAGAGTCACATCAGGCTGATCCCACGCCAAGAAAGATGACATCGGTCGAGGTCAAGGCTGTCGTTTCTCCCAGCACCTCTCCACCGGAGTCCTGGCTTCCTCCTGTTGATATCAGTCACCTCAGCCCTGAACATCAACAGGCAGTCAAGGAAGTGCTCTACGAGGAATGTGGAGCATTTGCTCGTGACAGTGACGACATAGGGTGCATCCCCTCCCTACAGATGGAGATCAGGACTAAGGATGACATCCCAGTTCAGAGGGCCTATGCATCCATCCCAAAACCGCTCTACAGGGAAGTGAAGGAGTACATCCAGGAGCTGTTGGTTAAAGGTTGGATCGTGAAGTCCCAGTCACCTTATTCAGCTCCTGTCATCTGTGTGAGAAAGAAGGATGGGTCCTTACGCCTGTGTGTCGACTATCGTCTCCTCAACAACAAAACCGTGCCGGACCGTCACCCTCTTCCCAGAATTCAGGACCTCACCGACTCCCTGGGGGGATATGCCTGGTTTTCGATCCTCGATCAGGGCAAAGCCTACCACCAAGGCTTTATTGCTGAAGGATCAAGGTACCTGACCGCATTCATAACTCCGTGGGGGCTCTATGAGTGGGTTCGAATACCCTTTGGGCTATCGAATGCCCCAGCGGCTTTTCAAAGGAGCATGGAAAGTATGCTTGACACACTGAGAGATGAATGCTGCATCCCTTACCTTGACGACGTGTTGTGCTTCTCCAGGTCATTTGATGAGCATGTGGAGGTGCTACGCAGAGTCCTCCAAGCCTTGCAACAACATGGGGTAAAGCTGAAGCCGGAGAAATGCGAGCTCTTCCGCAAGGAGGTCCGGTATGTCGGCCGGCTGGTGTCAGCGGAAGGAGTCAAAATGGACCCCAAAGACCTTGAAGCAGTGCGGGCCCTGAAAGACAAGACTCCACAGACAGTTGGGGACGTCAGGCAGTTGCTTGGATTTCTGAGCTACTATCGGACATACGTGCAGGATTTCTCACGTATAGCCAAGCCCCTGTATGACCTGCTCCAGTCAAAGCCCAGCACCCCTCCGACCAAACCATCAAGAGGAAAAACAAAAGGCAATCAGCAGTCCTCCCGTACTCCAGTAGAGTGGAATATGCAACACCAACAGATCCTTGAACACCTTGTGGACCGGCTGACCAAACCCCCAGTGCTGGCGTATCCAGATTTCAACCGCCCCTTTACACTCCACACAGATGCCTCCCAAAAAGGTCTCGGTGCAGTTCTTTATCAGAACCAGGATGGGAAGATGAGGGTGATTGGGTACGGGTCACGCACGCTAACATCAGCGGAACAAAATTATCACCTACACAGCGGAAAGCTAGAATTTCTTGCATTGAAGTGGGCAATATGTGAGAAGTTCCGTGACTACTTATTCTACGCTCCACATTTCACCGTCTTCACGGACAATAATCCCCTCACATACATCCTGAGTTCTGCCAAACTGAACGCAGTTGGTCACCGGTGGGTGGGGCAACTGGCCGATTTCAACTTTGATATCAAATACCGGCCAGGCAAAACCAACATCGATGCCGACACCTTATCACGTTGCCCACTGGACATTGACACCTTCATGGCTGGATGTTCGGAAGAGATATCGGAGGAGGCGGTATGTGCTGTATGGGAAGGAAGCCGGAGAGCACAACAAGGAGACGTGGCCTGGGTGGCAGCCCTCAACCTAACATCCCAAAGCCAATCTCAAGTTGAGACTCTGCCGGAAGTCAGTCATGATGAGCTTGTGAGGGAACAAAGAAAAGACCCTGCCATTTGGAAAGTGATGGCGCTGAAGGAAAACGACACACCACCAACAGAGGATGACAAAGAGAGAATGGACACACACGCAAGGAGGCTGTTAAGAGAGTGGAGCAGATTACACATAGAGAATGACCTTCTCTACAGGAAGAGTGCAGGTCGACAACAACTGGTCCTGCCCGCCACCTACAAACGAACAGTACTCACCCAGCTGCATAACAACATGTGCCATGTTGGCGTTGAAAAAGTTCTGACCCTAGCGAGGGAGCGGTTCTACTGGCCTTTCATGAAAAGAGATATAGAGGAGTATGTGACCAGAAAGTGCTCTTGCATTAAGCAGAAGAAGCCAGCCACACATGAAAGAGCGCCAATGGGAAGTGTTACATCAAATTCGCCCCTTGAGTTGGTGTGTATCGATTTCCTTCACCTGGAAGCCTGCCGAGGTGGATACGAGTATATCCTGGTTGTGGTTGATCACTTTACCCGATTTGCACAAGCTTACCCCACCAGGAACAAGGCTGGCAAGACGGCTGCTGACAGACTTTTCAATGATTTCATTCCCAGATTCGGGTACCCGGCCAAACTACACCATGACCAGGGTCGGGAGTTTGAGAATGAACTCTTCAGAACTCTCAGGCACTTAGCTGGTGTCGCCCACTCAAGAACTTCTCCGTATCACCCCCAGGGCAATCCTGCAGAAAGGTTCAATCGCACGTTGTTGCAGATGCTCCGCACCTTGGGAGAGAAAGAGAAAGAGAATTGGAAATACCACCTACCCCATGTACTCCAGGCATACAATTGTACAAGGCACGAGGCCACAGGTTTCTCCCCACACTATTTGCTGTATGGCCGACATCCTCGTCTACCAGTGGACATCCTCTTCGGTCTCATAACAGATGAGGGAGCTGAAACGAATGGACCAAAAGGATATGCTGAGAAATGGGCAGGGAAAATGGTGGAGGCATACAGAATAGCAGACTCAAACAGTCGAAAGTCCAGCTCTAAAGGCAAGACATACTATGATAAACGAAGCAGAGGTGTTGTTCTTCAGCCTGGGGACAGAGTCCTGGTACGCAATCTGAGTGAACGAGGGGGGCCTGGAAAGCTTAGACCGTACTGGGAGCAGATTATCTACATTGTGAGAGAACAGGTTGGAGATAATCCTGTCTACAAAGTAAGCCCAGAGGCGGGAGGCCGACCAGTTCGCACTCTACACAGGAACCTCCTGTTGCAAGTCAACGATCTACCTGTAGAGCCACCTCAGAACCCGACGACCAACACAGCTGAGTCACAAAAGCGAAAGAAGAGAGCTTCAGACATCCCAAAACCCATACACGAGACACAGGACCCAGAATTAAGTGACCCTGAGGAAGAGGAAAGCGTGCCTCGTTACTGGTTGCGAATGCCGATGGAAAAGCTAAGAGCTGGGAGTTACTTACCTGTGCCGCATGTGAATCCTGACTGCCAAAACAGATCCGACCAGAGTGAGACACACCTGGGAGAAATGAGTTATGCAGAACCTGAACAGGACAGGGAAAGTGTTAGAGACGAGGGACAGGAGACATCCAGTGAGGATGAACAGGGTGTGGAGCAACAGCAACCTGGAACTGTTCAAGAGGAACTGTATGCTGTCCATCAAGAGAACGTCCCCACACCACAGCCTGAACATCAGGTCCCACTGAGACAGTCTATGAGAGAGAGACGGCCGAAATGTGTGTTTACTTACCCATCCCTGGGTCAACCCGCTTATCACCCACAGCCCACTGTGAGCGCAGTTGAAATCCAGCAAGTACCGCGTACTTACAAGTGTCTCAGTAGACCATACCTCCACCACTTCCAACCCCTGTCCATGCCACCATATCCGTACCTACCTGTAGTGTACCCAGCTCACTGTGGATGAGAAGCCATGAAAGACAATTACATACATACATACATTCTATACTCCAATGATATCTAGCACACACCTTATTAGACAGATAGGATACATTAATTAAGAGTTGAAATATTTGAAATATTTTGTGTTGAAAAAAAAAAAAAATGTGTGAATGTTCAGAGTGAAATTGTTCAGAATATCTTGTGTCAGGAGCCACTTTTATTTGTTGGGGAGTGTGTGATACACCTTTATGTGGTAACACAATTAATATTTTATATGATATATATGTCATTATAATATCTGAAAGCATTCCTTAGAATCGCAACTTTTATTGTATTGAACAATATTAATTAGGGGGGAACCAAAGAAACCGGAACCAAAGTGCGAGTATTGTTGCACCGCGCCGCCTAAAGTGACAGACGCTTCCCTTTTCTCTCATATTGAGATTTGGATCTGAAGATGGCGGTTCGCTCTTTCTCACTAATCAACTGATTCTGTTTTCCAGGTTCGTACTCCGTAAATAAAAAAAGACAATAAGGACTGTTTCCTCCTAAAGTGTAAGAGATGTAGCCTATTACAACTGTGATGAGTTTGTTATTGAATGTTTGATGTGTAAAGCTGAGTGAGAGAGCCGCGTTTATAATCGCGGGAGAAAGCTTGTGTAAACAATGGCGCTCGCGGCTGTTACACGCGAGTGCATTGAGACTCTGAATGTGGGAGACGGTGCATTAGTGTCCACACTCTCTAGTAAGGCTTTATTTCGAGTTTTTGGGTACCCTGACATGTTATAAATATTCTGTAAATGTTAATAGAAGAGAGATATGTTGTTTAAAACTTAAAAGAGATTTAATACTGAAGTTACAGAAGCAGTTAGCTGTCTGATCTGTGTTTAACAATGAGTTGAACAGTTTTCCCTATGTGTATTATTCATGTTGTGACTCTGAAGTCATTGAAATATTCATTTACAGCCAGAGAGTGTTTAATTCACATAATTGCATTAGTGAGATGATGCATTTCTGAATTTTAATAGAAAACAAGTAACCATAAATATGTATAACTATATAGCTACAAGCATGATTTATCCTTGTGATATTATTGCATTTATTATTGCACTTTAAAGAGAGTGATATTTATTTTTGCAAAGACAGTATTTTGTGAATGTGAGTTTTAAAGAGAAACACTGATATATGAAGAGAACTTTATTGACATGTTTAAACTGACATTAACAAACTGAAAAATGGTTACATTAAGGGAATGTTACTGTTTAATACCCTGATTTGATACAATTGTAAATAAAGATATTGAGATTTGGATCTGAAGATGGCGGTTCGCTCTTTCTCACTAATCAACTGATTCTGTTTTCCAGGCTGACATCAAGAGGTGAAAGTAGTGAACCCCTGTAAAAAAAAGAATCTTTTTGTTACTGCCGTTACTATATATTTGAAACCGGTAACATTTACACACAACGACTCAAAATTGTTTACACTTACAGTTTTCAATTGCTGAAACACAATTTCTGAAACTTTGCTCCATTTTCTGAAAACATTAAACACAAAACCTCATCTTCAAGCACTAATCACAAAACCTCTGACTCCTCTTGCAAAATGAAACATTCACATAAAAACAGTTTTACCTGTGTTCAAAATCAAACACTGCTCTCAGATCATAGACAACGTGATCAAGCAGTCAGTAAACAATACACCAAAAATAGAAACATAGAAACATAGTTCTCAGGGAGAAGTACATTTTTAATCTCAAAACAGATTTCATATGTTTCCGTCATTGTCTTTTGATGAACATCAAAGGAGTAAACGTGTGATCAGTGCTTCTTCTTGTCTTTGGGCTGATTCAGACCAGGCCAGAGCACTTCGTCAACATCACAAGCAATATTGTCCTTCCTCCTTTCTTGCCCTCCTCTTCCTCTTTCTTGCCCTCCTCCTCCTCTTCCTCTTTCTTGCCCTCCTCCTCATCGCCCACCTCACATATGAACTCGTCCTCGTCCTCTCACATTATTTCTTCTATCCATTTTCAGACTTTCTCCTTCCCACCTTCAACAACCTGTTTGCTCTCTGAACTGGCTTATATTGGGTCTTTTGAAACAAGTTAAATCAATTTCGAGTGGTTGTGTTCAGTCAATGACGTGTGTTCTCTATTTGTATTTGATTGTTGCCTCTTGTGTTTTCCAGTGTGGATGACGTGTGCATTACAGTGCAGAATGTGTTTTGAGAATGAGAATGAGTTTAGAGTTTTGCTGAAAAGTCTAAGTGAGATCTGCAAATTTTTACCATGTGAAATGGTTTAAGGTATTGACAACAGACTGCACAATTAGCTAAATGAGTTCAGGCAACTGAGAACTTTGTTCAGCCAATGGGTCACGCTTAACCTTAATATCTGAAAGATTATGGTATATGTGCAAATGAACTTGTGAAACCTTATAAAAGCACAATCTTATTTTCACTTATTTTTACACATGATTTGACACAAAATATTGATTTAAAAGGAGTTTATTGATTTAAAAATGATTGTTCTGTTTCCGCTAAAGAAAATAGTCCGTTCCGTCTCTACGGTTAGAATCCTGCGTCCATAGCAACGCTCTGTTTTTCATGGCGACGGTGTGTCATACTTAGCAGCGTCTGTTATCAAGAAATAACACACTGCATTCTACATTAGAATTCAACCAAGCCATGTAATAAGACACTTTAATGTCAATGTTGTTGAGCCTGTTTTCATTGTTAATTGTGTTCATATCATAGCAGCTATTTGAATCCAAAGAAATTAGTTGCAAAAGTAGATGCTTTTTGAGGTTTTTTGAAGTCTTCTAATTTGAAAATTATCACAACAAAAGTGAGAAAAAGTCTTGCCACCTTGCAGCAAATTGTCTTTTTTGTTTCGAAGTCAGAAGTTTGAAGACACTTACTTATAATTCCTATTCATAAACAAAACAAAAATGATGTTCTCTTCTGCATTTCACATCTCCTGTTGCTTCATGTACTGTTGTAGTTTATACTATAATCTTGGCATTGTTTACAATGATTACTGTTGACTCTTATGACAAATTGCTTGTGGTGTTCCTCATTTTGGATAAAAGCATCTGCTAAATGAATAAATGTAAATGTTTGTTTGTGTTGGGATCCTATCAAGGGAGGGCAAGCGTTCCAGTAACACTCTTAACTCATTTTATGACCAGATTAAAGCAATGTCCCACACTTGTAATTTTGAATGGGGTTATGGGTCATGATACCCTGAGCAGGTTTAACACCACTTCTGCGGGAGCAAAGAGACCTATTCACTTTTACAGTTATGGTCTGAAAAGTATATTCAGGACAAATTGGATGGTACTGTCAGAAATATAGAAGCCCAACTGGTGAACAAGAGCAAGACAAGCTGTTATTTAAACCAAACAGAAATACCAAGAAGAACATTAACCCAAAAATGTACAGTGTGAAACTTCAAAAACCTTAATATCCAGGATTCAATCTTAAAGACACTTACTATAAATTTTATTTATAAAAAAAGAAGAAAATGCTCTTGCTTCATGTACTGTTGTAGTTTATAAACTTTGCATTGTGTACTATAATTATTGTTGACATGATAAATTGTGCTTGCGATGTTCCTCATTTTGGATTAAAGCGTCAACTAAATTAATAAATGTAAATGTTTGTTTGCATTTGGGATCATTTGGATTGTAACCTTATGTCTCATTTACACACTTCATCATTTAGTGTTGTTTTGTGTCTTTAGTGTTTCCAGCAGTTCAGTTGGGATTCTGCTCTTCTCGGAAAACTGCAACTCTTCTCGGAAATTAATCTTTGGATGAGATTAATTGGAAGTGAATATGAAAATCTCACTGCTCAGTGGACTCGCAGACAACGAAGACTTCCAAGGCGAGTTAAGATTGTTATCACTGGTAATTGGAACGATTTTAATATATTTTGTTTACATTTTCAAAATCATCGTGAGAGGATTACAGTTTTTTACAATCGCTATGACAGATTTTTCAATACATTTAACAAGTTTCCTAAACTCTTAACGCACCAACACACCTAAAACACACAATTGGCAAAACGGTTAATTTCATGCTCAAAATCACACATTATAAACTAAACTGCAAAACTAATTTTCAAAATACAATAATACACTAACACAATACACCATGTCTACCAAAACATTAACACATGTTCTCTTCCAACAGGAACATTTAGTCAATCATAGCACAATGTCATAAAAAACACTAACATCAGATGGAATTACAGAAACTGCATTATTTTATATGTGTCAGGTCTGCCCTTATACAACAGACATATTATTCTATAGATATATTATACTATATCTATTATATCTATAGATATTGTATTGATCATAGATTGTGTTTTGCACTGCAGTTTCTTTTGAAGTCTCTCTACATTTTTGTTTTGTTTGTAATGTAAATGCATTTTGTTGTTGTTTTTTTGCAGCAGAAATTCAATACAACAAAATAAATGACCCTTCTTAGAGTAGCTTTATGGAATGTATGGTTTATGAAAAAAAGATGACAGAGACAGAATTACTGCTGTAACGGCTTTATTTGCAACAGGACATTTATAGCTGCCATTTACAGTATTACTGTATGTGAAAATACAAAATATACAAACAGAAAAGGCCATCATCTAATCTGCCCGGTCTTCTGCATTTGTCCACGTTCTCATCCACATCACACCTGATATCTTCCCTGGCAAGGCATCTTGGGAAGAATCTTTTACAGTAACATGCCTTATCCACCCCTGGCAATGTTCAGCTGTGATGTCTTGTATACAGCATCTTTTGCATACAGGAGGGACATTTGGTCCTGTGGACTATGGTCAAAAACCTTTCATCTCCAGGCTGAGAAAACTCCTCAATGGGGTTGAGGAAAGGGAAGTAAGGGGCAAGGAAAATGGACAACATCCTCTGATGGGCGTCAAACCAGGCTGTGACTATAGACGGGAATGGTGGAATGCCACATTGTCCCATATTTGCATAACTTCAATCAGCTGTTTCTCACTAGCAATGGAATAATGTGAAAATACAAAATATACGAACAGAAAAAGCACCAGAAGAATAAAAAAAAAAATAAAAAAAAAGATCTTCTAATTATTTGCATAATTCAATCAGCTGTTTCTCAGTAAGAATAGAATAAAATACAGGGGATATATTTGTGTTTCAGTTCACAATATAAGCAGCTGTTTACCTTGACTTTAGCCTGTACGGTTAGGTTTAGAACATGGTGTTATCTGTTCTGACATACAGTGTTAAAGCATTGGTAAATTTGGCAGTAAAAATCCATTGTTTTGTTCTTGTTTGAGCTTGTGTGTAAAAGAAGTTCAAGCATTTTAAATTTGTGTTAATTGTATGCATTTTGTGTTAAAGCAATAAGAAATGTGTTAATAGTATAGCTTACACAGCCGGATGTAGTGCTAACTGTGTTAAGAGTTTTGGAAAATTGTTAAATGTATTGAAAAATCTGTCATAGCAATCGTAAAAAACTGTAATATGGAGGAAATCGGAGATCTGGGAGCAGGAATGCAAGCTTTTGCATTAAAAAAGCTGAAGACTCAGACAACAATTAAACAAATAAAACATGAGGTACAGCATTCAATACAATTACATCCTTTCAAAACAGCAAATAATGTACAAATGGTTCAAAATGTCATAAATGAATCATAGTCATATTAGAAAAAAGTGGTGAGTTGACTCACTGTTACTCACTTCATGATAAAACTGTCTTTAAAAGTTGTTCTAACCCCAGTAAAACTTTATCATGAATGTAGGAAATATGTTTTGGTGCTGTGTCTGTTTTTTCTTTTATTTCATTTGTGTAGTGTTTGCTTAACCAGATATATATTTAACTAATAATAAAAATGGTAACCAAACAGCATGTCTCACTCACCAGAGCTTTAGCTAAATAAACATTTCAGATGATCCATATACTTAAAGTTAAATGTTAAGTTTCATCTCTTCAGCACAGAGATCATGTTTTCACCTGAAAGGAGCCCTTGAAATCCTCAAGACCTGCATCTTTTGACCAGACATACAGTTTATGAAACTATGGCTCCATTTCTCAAAACTCTACACACAAAACCACAAAACACACACACAACATGCAAACGTCACACATATCTTGTAAAAGCAAACACTTCATTCAATACTATTTTAGTAACTCTATAAAATGATAAGCCACATTTACACACAGATGTGAAAAATGTAAAACATTCTCGTGTCTTTTGCTTGTTCAGTGCAGGGGAGTTACAGAAGTTTTTCACACGTGTATGAGCACAAATACACTATCCCCTGGTTTCACAGACAGGGCTTAACGGAGAACTCCGGTCAATTTTAACATTGAGCTCATTTTTTTGTACATTTGGAGTGCTGTCAATACAGAGAACAACGACAAAAATCGGTGTTGCCTACACCGAGTTATTCTATTTTTTAAATTTGCACTCTGTTGACTTCAATGGGGCAAGTACTAAACCTGCTTTTTAGCCTCTTACAGTTTTTGCCCGTTGCTTGAACACATTTTGCAAAACTTCGCTCATTGTGCCAAAACTCTACACACAAGTAAACATGACACAACACTGGGAAATATACCATTCACATCTGTGTCAAATTGAAACTCTACTATCAAAACCTAACATTCATTTGTCAAAATGTAACTCTGATGACAAAATGACACATACTTGCATCATATGCATACACTTTCAGATCAGGGGGAACACACTAGTCTACTTTATATAAAACACTGCAGTCTTTGATTTTCACTGTTTATTCAGAAGGCATATTTTCAGAAGGCACATTTTCAAACAACCAAAAATTGTGCCAAAAAAAAAAAATGTGTCCACAATTGCCCTTTGGCCAATTACATTACGACCCCGTCGTCTTGTTTTGCTCAGGTCGAATTCAGCTTCATCAATGACAATGAATTCATGAGGCTGTGCAGCTCCATCCATGGCCAAGATTCTCTGTAACAAAACAAAAAAAAACATATTACTGTACTACAGTGCTACACATACAGAACCCTCACCCCATCACACAGGTACCTGTGTAGCTCTCCGAATGGATCATGTGGTGCTGATATGGTACATATTCAGCTGCTACTGGATTTCACCAATACTGTATTGTAAATGTAAAGGACAGTTACACTTACCCGTACATATTCAGCTCGAAGTCCTTTGACCCTGACACTGTTCCTCTCAAATGGGACCCTGTAGAGCTGCTTCATGGTGATGTTGTGTTTTCCCAAGATGCGTCTGATGGTGGTGATGCTCACATGGTTTATGTTGTTGAACACTTGCCTGTCTGCAAGTATTTTCTGTAGTAGCTGGTGGAGACGGATAGCATTGTCTGCCCTCACTAGGTCCACAACGGCAAGTTCCTGCTGTTGTGTGTACAGGCGTTGGCGTCCTCCCCCAGAAGGTCTTAGTCATTCTAGAGAAATACAACCACAAATTGTCCTCGGTTTGCTTCTTTTTCTAACAGTACTTTACTATATATACTGTATCATCCACTGTACTGAAACATGTCAATATAAGTAATCATGGTATGTTTCACAAAAACTACCACTTTGGCTGCAAAAGGAGCATTAGCACCCTGCAATACCCTGTTGTTTTACATGATGTGGTAATGTGATATACTGTAGTACAGTGCTGTAAATACCATCTGAGTAGAGTAGAAGGCAGAGAGGTGAAGACATACCTGTTTTCTAGTCAGAATGTTCTTACAGATGCCACTGTGAAGCGGCTTAGATGTGGGTGGACTCTCTGCCCAGCCTCATAGTCAGGCCATGGTTGATGACATGGTCCACCAAAGTTGCTCTTATATCATCAGAAATAGGGGTGGGTGCATGGCCTCTTCGACCTTGACCTTGTCCTCTTCGTCCTCCACGTCCTCCTCGTCCTTCTCATCCTCCTCATCATCCTCGTCCTCCTCATCCTCCACATCTTCCTCTTCCTCTTGCTCTCCCTCCATCCATGCTTGCAAAGTTCTTGAAATGGCTAAACTGAGGGCTTTTTGTAGCTGGCTGATTGGTGTTCAGTTTTGCAAGTAAGTGTCTTCATGTGTGTATTTGAGTGGTTGCAATTACCCGATGTGTTTTGTATTTTGGATACATGTGTTTTCCAAATGGCACCCTGAGATTTCATTTTTGAACGAAGTGTCTTATGTATGAAATAGAGTGTAGTATGCAGG
The DNA here is from genome assembly GCF_949319135.1 of Squalius cephalus. NCBI lineage: Eukaryota > Metazoa > Chordata > Actinopteri > Cypriniformes > Leuciscidae > Squalius > Squalius cephalus. The sequence continues at coordinate 2,217,454 of NC_137127.1, read as the reverse complement.
ACCAAGTGTGTTGCATAAAGGAGCAAGTGTGTTGCAGAATTGCAACTAGAGTGCAAAGCAGCGCTTTTGTTTAAGGTATGGGTACATGTGTTTGAGGTATGGTAACAAAAGCTTCAAGTTGTGTTACTTTAGTCTAAGCATGGGTCTATAGTGTTCAAGCAACGGGCAAAAACTGTATTATGAAGTACTTGCACAATCCTGCACACATATAAATGTTGTCACAAACAAAATATGCAGCTTCCTGTAGTAGAGCATACAGAAACGTTATAAGATGGGCAGTGTTGTAAGGCCCTAAATTCACATGGCGGTGAATAACCCCGTAGCTGCTGATGGCAGCACATATGGTCACGTTGCCACCACGCTGCCCTGGCAACTCTACAATGGCACGTTGACCAATAATGTTGCGGCCTCTCCTTCTCCTCTTGGTGAGATTGAAGCCAGCTTCATCCAAGAAGATGCAGAAATACTGTAATACAAGTCAGTTCAGAGTGCAGTCCTGACTCAAAATGTTGCAATGAATGTTGATACCAACAAATACAGTAATGGAAATACATAATATTAGAGTGAGAGTGTGTGTATGAGGAGGAAGAGTGTGTATATAAGAGGTGTATAAGGAGGATGAGGACGAGGAAGAGTAGTGTTGTCAAGGCTGGATCTGCTGTAGGGTTTTTCCCTTGGCCTGCAGAGACAGTCTGTGATGTGGAGAAACTCCTCCGGCCGGATCAACATGAAGACGTGAAGCTGAAGCTGAAGCTGAATACGTAAATCTCTCACTGACCTTGAATCTGCAGTTGCACAACTCTGCTGAGTGTACAGTAACATGTTTTCCATTTAGAGTTTTTTACTGTAACCTGTTTGGCTTTTGCAGTTGGTCACTGTATTTTCACAGTATTCAAGTGCTGAATTTACTGACATTCAATACTATACAATATTCAGTGCAAAACTACACTTGCAGTGGATACAGTAGACAATTTATTCACCTGACTACTGTACGTTGTCATTACTATACTTTTTTGCATAATTGCATTTTTTTTTCTATGTTACAATACTTTTTGTCTGTAACTGCTTGCTTTGGATTCTGTGTTCTCCATTTTTTAATGTAGTGTCTAACGAATGATCTGCAGTGTTTATACAGTATTTCACAATTGCTAAAACACTAAACCCCATTCTCTGAACCCAATGCTCAGTGGCCTAAACCCATTTGTCGAATCAGTCACTCTGTAGGCAAAACCTTAAACAAGTTCAGGTAGTTAAGACACTGTTTGCAAATCTCATCCACTCTTTTTGCAAAACTCTAAACACATTCTCACTCACTAAAAAACATTTTGCACTGTGTTGCAAAATGGTAAATACATGTGGCAAAAGTTAAACACAACTACAACACTGCTGTCATCGTTTACATACAACAACTCAAAATTGTTCACACTTGTTTCTAATGATGTGATCAAATCAGTTGTCTAAATATAAGCCAGTTCAGAGTACACAGTTGGCCCAGGTACGTTGAATGTTGATTCCAACAATGGATGGAAACAATGTGAGAGGCAGAGGAGGACGAGTTCGTGTAAGAGGTGGTGGACGAAGAGAAAGAGTACAAGGACAACGAAGAGCAAGACCAAGAATAGTAATTTCCGATCAAATTCGGGCAACTGTGATAGACCATGTTCTTGTTCATGGAATGACAATGAGGGAAGCAGGACAAAGAGTACAACCCAATTTGAGCAGATTCTCTGTGGCCACCATAATCAGGACATTCAGAGAAGAGAACAGGTAAATGTATTGTTTTTCTCATTTGTGCGACTGAAAGTTTACTGTATTGATACAGTATCAGTTTGTCAGGGGACTGGGGAAAAAAGAAAAAAAGATTGACAATACATTTTACATATGAATGTGATGTCCATTACTATTGGTACTGTATGTATACATTTGTAAGTGCATTTTCCCTTTTGTAGAATTTCAAGACTACCAAATGAGGGTGGAAGGACTCCTTTGTTCTCCCATTAGCAAGAGGGTCTCATTGACTTTGATTTTGAAATTGCACAATATTTTGTGTAATACACTTTTCATTTAGAGTTGTCTTTCTTCTTTGGGCTTACTTTATTTTTATACTGAAAATACAGACATTCAATACTGTATTACTTGCAGTACTTACAGTATGCAATATATTTGCTGTACTGAGTTGTGAATTATTTACTTTTATTTATGGCAAAATTATTTTCTATATGCAATAAACATTTTTTTCTCTGTAACAACATACCCTGGACGCTGTGTTCTCAATTTTTTGATGTAGTGTCTAATGAATGCTGATGAGTGTTTATATATTGACTGGCTGTGTTTATGTTTTGAAAGCATTATTTGATTTTGAGCACAGATCAAATGGTTTTGAGGCAAGTGTTTGATTTTGCCAGAAGAGTCAGGGGTTTTGTGAATGTAGTTTAAAGACTGGGTTTTGTGTTTAAAGTTTTGAGAATATGGGTGAAGGTTTCAAGAAATGTGTCTTAGCAATTGTGAAATACTGTAATATTGACTGATGTGTGTATGATCTGATTTTGAGTAGATAAAATGGTTTTGAAGCAATTGTTTGATTTTGCCAGAAGAGTCAGAGGTTCTGTGAATGTGGCTTGAAAATTTGGTTTTGTGTTTCAGGTTTTGAGAAATTGAGTGACGATTTCAAGAAACGTGTTTTAGCAATTCAGAAAAACTGTAATATGGTATTGCAGTTTTTTCAAATTGCTTACAATTTCTGAAACTATGGCTAATTTTTTTTAAACTCTACACACAAAACACACACACAACATGCAAAACGTCACACATCTCTTGCAAAAGCAAACACTTAATTCAAAGCTATTTTAACTCTTCCAAAAACTTGTTTTTGCGTAGTAACTCTACACACAAACATAAAATGATTAGCCACATACACACCAAATATGTGAAAAATGTAAAACACCCTCTTGTGTCTTTATCAGGCTCTAATAAAAAAAATGCATTAATTGGAGTTACCATCAAAATATAGAAACATTACTCATGCAAAAGATTGAGACAAGCTGTTTTTTTACACCGATCATGTACTGTATTAGTGCAATCAGTGATATTGACAATGGAAATGCAAAGAAGAACAGGGTTTAAGTCAGGGTTTATGAATATATGTGAAAATCCAGGATTCATTCACAGACTGAACAATGAAACATGATAAACCAGGTTTAGAATGACTTGAGTTAAACATGTTTGAAAATACTTATAAATAAAAATAGTATTACCATGGTCCTCTTTGAAGAGCATTTGATTAGTTGATATGATAGATGAATATGGTTTTCACTTAGTACTGTGGTATATATTATAGTAGTATTACCATCATCACTATGGTCTCAGTTTTAGAGTCATGTGGCCATAGAGACATGTTCATCTGGAAACCGGATCAAACATGTGATGGACTGAACAATAGTTCCTGTCATCTTTTCCAATGGTTTATAAGCGTGAGCGGGTTATAAAGAGTTTTAAACAGGAGCTTCACAATCCTCAAACACCAGCGCAGACTAGAGATGGCAGAAGAAACAAGAGTGGTCAGAGACATGTATGAAGGGCTGGTTTTACCAGACAACTTGACAGCAAGAGAGATAGAAAAGAGAAAAAAGACCACAGAGAAGAAATGCTGAACAAAAACCCAGATATTCTTTTCAGAATTTATAATAAAAAAGGAAACCTGCATGTTCTGCTCTTCAGACCCACGAATGACAGCTGGTGGATAAGAACACTTAAAGATGAATATCCTGACATCTCTTCTCAGTGGACTTTCCAACATGCTCATAACAATCTGATTCGACATGTGATGAATCTCTCTGGTGAAGCGGTTTTATTGGAAAGATTCTGTGAGATGTTTCCAGTCAATAATGCAAGAGCACGTGACCATTTGGATGAAGTTGAAGAGCTGAACAAAGAAATACGAGGTCTTTATTTAGAAAGTGATGATCTTAAATAAGAAAACTAACATCTTAAGGAGGACAACTGAAGAAGGGCAGCCATAAACACAAGGTACAACATTCAATACGATCACATTCTTTGTGGAAATGGTTCAAAATCTTAATATATTAACTATATTAATATCAGACAAATGTGAGTTGAGTGGTGTTTGTTTGGTTTATCTGTTTGTTGCTTTCATGTTAAAACTGTCTTTATAAGTTGTTCTAACTAACCCTAGTAATGAATTAACAAAATGTAGAAAATATGTTTAGATGCCATGCACCAGAAATATTCAACAAATTATTAAACTTAGCCAATACTCTTCTCAACCACCAGGACATTATCTAAATTAACAAAAATGAAGAGAGGAAGTTGATATGATCAATATTCTTTCATAAAGCAAAATAAATGCTGAGAAAACTCACATCATGTACCTTCAATAAGATTAATGCAAGAGCAAACTATACACTATTATGTGTCAATAAGTTCAGTATGATTGCACAAAATGAAAAAATCTCGTCTCAACACTTTTGATGAATGCCTGTGCAATTATTAATTTTGTCATTTCATTTGAATATCAACATTTGTAAGATTTTGTTATTTTTTCTGTAATTCATGGGGGTATTTATTCGATAATTACATTAATTAGATGAACATTTACGAAATCTTTACTTTTAAGTAAACAGGCTAATTGAGTGAAATAAATAAAACATCGATGATGATTTAAATAAACGTAAATATATACATATGCCTGTAGATAAACAATGTAATTAATTTACCTCATGAATTTTACTGGGATTCTGATTTGTGTGTCATTAGTTATTCAATTATAACTCAACGTAATTTAAAAAAGAATAGCTGAGCTTAGTATGTTACATTACATTGTAACTTTGTCAGCCTTTTTACAATGTATATCAAATATTGTTCAAAGAACTATTGATTTTTTTTCTTCTTTTCTATGGGAAATAAGTGTGCAAATGTTTCTATTTATTTCCTATAATAACACATTGGCTGATGCATCATAATCCTCCTCATGCTAAACTTATATTTAAATATGTTACAATTTTAAAAGTAAATGCACATTGTTCTTAAGTGCTGCATCTCCACCCCATCTCCCCCTATACTATTGTGTCTATGTGTGAGCTAAAAAAAGCACAAAATTACTGTATCTAATCTCTGCGGTCTTCAGGGTTAGGCCACATGTTTTCATCAAGATCACATCTGATATCATCCAAGGCGATGCACCTGATGGTCATAAACCTTCCACCTCCACATTACATTTCGTCCAGGTCGACACCTTTTGGCCAGATTGAATCCTGCCTCATCTATGAATATGAATTCATTAAGGCCTGGTTGGCTTCCAATTCCATAACTCTCAAAACAAAGTTTATGTAAATCATGTCATTACTGTATACTATACTGTACTGTAACCTATTACTGTGTAGGTTACCTACTTGCAAAGTGCAAAGCTTATAGAACTGGACATTTAATTGAATATACTGTACAGTACACTATTCCAGGACATATTGTTGCTGTAACTATATTGTTTTTGAACTGATATCATTGCAGAAGCAGAGGTTCCCTTTCAAGGGAACTCGCGTTGCGTCGAGTTTAACGCTATAGGAACGCTTTGCGTGATGATGTCTTGAAGCACATGTAAAATCAGTCCAATGGCGTGGCGGAATGTCAGATGCGGGTGACGTCACGTACCAGGAAACTATAAAGCCGGCCCAAAAACAGAAAGCGAAAGTTTCTGTGTCTTCAGTAGCGCTTGATGTGAAATCTGTCTCTGTCTATTTATTGTTGTCTGTCACCATTATGCAATCCAGCGATCAGTTCAGAATGTGTGTGCATCCCTGCCCGCGTTTTATTACGGGTAGGGACACTCACATTCTGTGTATTGTTTGTTTGGGAGAGGAGCATGCCCGAGGGTGCTGGCTGTGTGCATTGCGAGGCGCTGTCCATGCGCTCGCTCCGATCCCGGCTGAGTTTCTTCCGGGATGCTCGCGTTCCCCAGGGCTCGGGTCCCGCTGCTGCCGAGGCACGGCGGCGATCTCAGTCATGGGGTTCGCAAATGGATCTATCAGCGGGGTCTGAGACGGGCTCTGCCTTATCTCAGCCCTTACCTGATAGATCCGATGTCTGTCATCAGGGTTCGGAAGCACACGCTGCGGTTTCTTCCGCCCCGATGATGGAACAAACACTGCAATTGTCCAGTTCTGAGGAACTGGATGTTGTGAGTGTTGAGGCTGAGTCTGAGGATGTCCCACCTCAGTCTCATGCATTTGAAGAATTGCTGGATGTAGTGACAAGAGCAGTAGATAGACTTTGTATTGAGTGGCCATCTGATAATCAGGACGCTCGTTCAAAAAGTAAACTTGACGAACGCTTCCTGCCCTCACGTGCACAACCACAACGCCGAAATCTGCCGTTTTTCCCCGATCTCCACACTGAGGTGTCGAGATCGTGGGAGAAGCCAGCTTAATGAATTATTCGTCTATTTCTGGTTTTAAACAGCATGGTTATGGGGAGATGCCGAAGGTGGAAGAGACGCTTGCGAGCTATCTTTCTCCAGCGACGGCATCTTCCCTGAAAGCTTCGGCATTGCCTAATAAGCCCCTCAGAGTTACATCTTCTCTGGTGGGCAAGGCTTATTCAGCTTCTGGTCAGGCTGCAGCGTGTCTTCACACGATGTCACTGCTGCAGGCTTATCAAGCGGAATTATTAAGTGATCTAGATGAGGGCGGGGGTATTGGTCCTGAGGTTGTTTCTGAACTACGTAGAGCCACAGATTTGTCTCTCAGAGCCACCAAGGAGACCGCTAAATCAATCGGGCGGTCTATGGCAGCCCTGGTGGCCACTGAGAGGCATCTGTGGCTCAACCTCAGTAATATCAAGGACAAAGAGAAGAATGTACTTTTAGATTCTCCTGTTTCTACGGTTGGTCTCTTTGGCAACGCTGTTTCTGCTGCTGTTGATAAACTTCAGGAAGCATCTAAGCAGGCAGCTGCATTGCAAAAACTTCTCCTCCGCCGATCTTTTCATGAGGCTGCTGAGCGGGAGCAGCCTCACTCATCTAAAAAGAGCACTGAACATCTTGCAGCTCAAAAACAGAGCGTGTCCTCCCGTGCTCCCCCACATAAATCACGGGGACACGGAGGGCACGCTTAAACCCAGCAGCCCTCGAGGGGTAGAACGGATCTGCGGACCGTGATTACCGCCAAGAAGGCTGCTGGGAAAAAGTCCTGACGTCCGAGGGCTCAGGACAAATGAGGGTAGTCCCCCCCGAAGTGCAGCGGTCAACACCTCTTTTTACGGTGCCCGTCTCCCTTCGGTACCCTCAGGGGACCGTTCTGCCAACCCTGCCACCTCCGGTGTTTCAGGGCGCAGCGGTCTCCGGCGAGCACATATCTCAAGGACCACCCGGAAACGTAGTGGCCTCGGGATGCCCGCCCCCTCTGAGGAGGGTGTTAGAGCAGTCCGTTCAGTCGTTCCCTGCCGGTGCGCCGTTACAGGGCGACGAACCGACTACTCAACAACAACAGAACCCAGAAGTCAGTCTCGAGAGACTGATACCTCTAGTAGAATTTTTGGCAGCGTGGAAGCTACTGCCAAATGTTTCTCGTTGGGTCCTGCAGACCGTGGGGAAAGGGTACCAAATACAGTTTGGTTCTCGCCCACCTTGGTTTATGGGGGTTCTACCCACAGTGGTGGGCCCCGAGCAGGTTCTGGTTATGGAACAAGAAGTGAACACTCTGTTAGAGAAGGGGGCCATAGAATATGTACCTCCCTCCAACAGGGAAACCGGGTTTTACAGTCGGTATTTCATAGTTCCAAAAAAGGACGGGGGATTGCGTCCAATTCTGGATCTTCGAGTTCTGAACGAGTCAGTGATGCAACTCAAATTCAAAATGTTAACATTGAGACAGATCGTGCCACAAATCAGGTCCGAGGACTGGTTTGTCACGATAGATCTCAAAGACGCATATTTCCATATACTGTATCTATCCGTCCTTGTCACTGGAAGTTCCTGAGGTTTGCTTTCGGGGGCAAAGCATACCAATATCGAGTTCTTCCATTCGGTCTAGCTTTATCACCCCGCACTTTCACGAAATGCGTGGATGCAGCTCTGGCGCCTCTGCGCCTCCAGGGCATTCGCATAATGAACTACATCGACGATTGGTTGATTTTAGCTCAGTCGCATCAGTTGGCGGTTCGACATCGAGATGTCGTTCTCGCACATATGAAAGAGTTGGGGTTACGGCTGAACGCCAAGAAGAGTGTGCTTTCTCCACTTCAGAGGACCACTTTCTTAGGCGTGGTTTGGGATTCTGTGTCGATGCAGGCGCGCCTGTCACCGCCACGTATAGAGTCTATCCTTGCAGCTGTGAAAAGTGTAAAGTTAGGCCAGCTACTCACTGTCAAACAGTTCCAGAGACTGTTGGGTCTCATGGCAGCAGCTTCCAACGTGATACCTTTTGGACTGCTACACATGAGGCCCCTGCAGTGGTGGCTCAGGACCAGGGGGTTTTCCCCGAGGGGCAACCCATTTCGCACAATCAAGGTCACGCGGCGATGCCTACCTGCCTTGGTTATGTGGAAGAAACCTTGGTTCCTGTCCCAAGGCCCAGTGCTGGGAGCTCCTTGTCGTCGCAAACTGCTAACGACGGATGCTTCCCTCACGGGCTGGGGAGCGATTCTAGAGGGTCGCTCATCTCAAGGTCTGTGGGAAGACCATCATCATTCATGGCATATCAGTCGCCTAGAGATGTTAGCTGTCTTCCGGGCTCTGAGGAGCTTTATCACAGATCTCAGGGGACACCATGTGCTAGTACATACGGACAACACTTCGGTAATCGCCTATATAAATCACCAAGGGGGTTTGCGCTCACGCCCATTATGCAATCTGGCACGCCATATCCTCTTGTGGTCCCAGGGGAAGCTGCTGTCTCTCAGGGCAGCTTACATCCCCGGGGTCCAGAATATAGGAGCAGACACTCTGTCGAGACAGGGGCTGAGGCCCGGGGAATGGAGGCTCCACCCCGAGGTGGTGGAGTTGACTTGGAGGGAGTTTGGCCAAGCACAAGTGGATCTGTTTGCGTCTCGAGAGACGTCTCACTGTCCACTTTGGTTCTCCCTCACGCATCCAGCTCCTCTGGGACTGGATGCTATGGTGCAGACGTGGCCGAGGCTACGTCTGTACGCCTTTCCCCCAGTTGCTCTGCTCCCGGGAGTTCTGGAGAGAGTTCGCAGGGACCGGGTTTGCCTGCTTCTTATAGCCCCGCGCTGGCCGGGCAGAGTATGGTTTCCCGATCTTGTGTCGCTCCTCGACGGGCCTCCTCTAGAGCTACCCGTCAGGAGGGACCTTCTGTCCCAAGCAGAGGGCTCGATATTTCACCCTCGGCCAGAACTGTGGAACCTGTGGGCTTGGCCTCTGAGGGGGCCCAGCTCATAGAGTCAGGTCTCTCAACTGAGGTTGTTGAGACCATTCTACAGTCCAGAGCTCCCTCCACGAGGAAACTTTATGCCCTGAAGTGGAGAGTATTCACTTCATGGTGTAGTGACCGTCGGTTGGACCCAGTTAACTGCCCAGTTGGTACAGTGCTGGAGTTCCTGCAAGAACGGTTCACTGCAGGTCTGACCCCGTCCACTTTAAAGGTTTATGTGGCGGCCATAGGTGCTTACCACATTCCTTTGGGTGGAATGTCTGTGGGGAAAGACCCCTTGGTATCTCGTTTCCTTCGTGGCACCTGGAGGCTGAGGCCTGCAGTTCGCTCTAGGGTGCCACCATGGGATTTGTCCATTGCGCTGCAAGGCCTTTCCCTGGCCCCCTTTGAGCCTATTGAGGAGGTTCCTGAGAAGTTCTTAACATTGAAAGCTCTGTTCCTTCTAGCCATTTCTTCTCTCAAGAGGATAGGGGATCTTCAAGCATTGTCGGTTGCCCCGTCATGCTTAGAGTTTGCTCCGGGTATGGTTAAAGCTTTTCTGCATCCGAGACCGGGCTATATCCCCAAGGTCCCCACTAACGTGGCCAGACCTATTGTACTGCAGGCCTTCTGTCCTCCTCCCTTTCAGAATGCGGACCAGGAGACGATTAATCTGCTTTGCCCAGTGCGGGCATTAGACGCCTATGTCCACAGAGCTGCCCTGTGGCGTAAATCCGATCAATTGTTCGTGTGTTTTGGGTCCCCGAATAAAGGGTCCCCGGTGTCTAAGCAAAGGATGAGCAAGTGGCTATTTGAGGCCATCTCACTTGCTTATGAGGCGGCTGGGCAGCCTTCTCCTATGGCTGTCCGGTCCCATTTTACTAGGAGTATGGAGGCCTCTAAGGCCCTTCTTTCAGGAGTTTCACTTCAGGACGTTTGTGATGCGGCGGGCTGGTCCTCACCGCACACTTTCGTCAGATTTTACTCTCTGGACCTGGACTCTACACCAGGGTCTCATGTCCTGTCATCCTAGTGCTGCTCTTCATGATTTCACACAGGACAGACATTTGTAGCTATGGTGGCGTTGGTATAGACGTTCCCATATCGTCAAACTCGACGCAACACGAGTTCCCTTGAAAGGGATCCTATCCTGTCACTGGGGTGTCTTGCACAAAAGCTTACAGTTTTTCTCATTTGCTAAGACACGCTTAATGAAACTGGGATCCACTTGAACTTCATCCTCACATTCTTAACACGGCAGAAGTCTTCCCTGGCAAATCTCTTAACACTTTTTCATTTGTTTCACACGTTTTTCACACCATTTTGTCAAAACATTTATCACAGATCTCATTGAAAGACCCCAAACTCTATTGGATGAACTGTGTTGAACAAAAGGAAAGCATCTATTCACAGCTGATAGAAAGTATAATTATGAATCTCTAATGCACCTGTGTGAAACTTCACCTCTTCAATCAGCAATCAGTCCTCAGTCATCGATAAAAGATGATTGATATTTGCAAGCATGGATCATAGAGGCCAAAGGCACGTTATTATTGACCATGTCATCAATCATGGCTTGTCCTGTAGAGAGGCTGGACGAAGGGTTCAACCCATTCTGAGTCGAAACACAGTGACATCTACTGTCAGGCTTATTCAGAATGAGAACAGTTACTGTACGCCACGGTGTATTTCAGCTTTACTGTACTGATGCAGAACAATCTGTCTACAGTAATGCAGATGTTTCGTCAGACCCATTTTTGTGACTGTCTAATGTTAATTTTGACTTGCTTGTTTGCTGGTGGCAGAGGAAAGATCTCCGGTGTTGAGTGTAGATATGGTCGTGGCAAACAATACGATCTGACTGAGTGAAATCCAGGCAGCAGTAATTGAAGATCAGGGAACATTTAGAAATATCAACAGTGTGAGTTTGACAACTATTGTTAGAGTTCTTAAACGAAACTATGTCAGAATAAAGCCGCTGTACATCATGAAGGAGGCAAAGTTCCAGTATGTGCGGGCACAGATTTGTTATTGTAATGCCTTGTTATACCATACATGCAACTGGAATAATTTGCTTTATGAATTATCTTTTTTCTTAGAGAATAGTGGAGCTTGGAGCTGGAGGGTCACATCACCATTTCATGTGTGTGGATGAAGTCGGTTTGAAACCTCTGTACAGTCAGGAGACGTGAGAGGAACATGATTGTGTGCCAGTCTCACCATGTGTGCCGCCATCTCCAATGATCACCAACTATCGGCCCTTACAATACAGAGCACCTCCTCACATTTCCTGATGCTCTGAATGAAAGACTGTTGGGGGAAACACTTTATAACACTGTTCCTTCATTAATGAGTAACTACACAGGAACAGATGAGTAACGCACTATTAACATTCTAGTAACTACTATTAACTAACAACAAACTCTGATTAACAAATTAGTTAGTAATAGCGCTCAGGTGAATGTGGTCGTTTTTTCTTCTTACCTCAGAGAACAACGTGCATAATTTATAACAGTAACCCATTAGTAATGAATCAAGTGTTACTACATCCTTCTAAAGGAACTACTAACTATTTGGATCAGTATTCTAAAGTATTGTAAAGTAAAACTTATTCTTTTATGTCTTCTGCTCATTTTTCTTTATTTTAGTTTTACCATATATTCTCACACACAATATTTTACCAATGACACTGTTAGAAACAGGTCAAGTATTGCAACGCTGAAAAAAATGGTGTTGGATTTACTTATAAACTATTTTCACTCAGAAATTGATTGTACATTTCACAAATAATTACAAAGAAACGGCAATTAAACGTTACATTCTGAAGTAAGTCTGAAGTTGTACCTTCTTGTAAAACTCACTTCAATTTATTTATTTATTCATATATAACTTCGATTTTTTTTTTACATTGTAGAAGATACAGTAGGACATCAACACTGTAGTTTGGAGTTTGGACAAGTATTGGACAAACTCAATCCAGAAGAGGGCGCTGTCTAATAGTTTTAATGGCGTGTCTTTGTGGAGAGTTTCTGCAGGTTTGCCTTATAGGATGGTGTGTGTGTGTGTGTGTGTGTGTGTGTGTGTGTGTGTGTCTCAGGTGCACATTGAGGATGATATCGCTGTGACGGCTGACGGCGTGGAGCTTCTGACCTGCGTTCCTCGAACCGTGGAGGAGATTGAGGCGTTCATGGCCGAGGAAACGTCCAAACCCTTCAGTCCCATCAGCAGCCAGAAATTCTGAGATTATGATGATGATGATGATGATGATTATAATAATGACACTCCTTTTCCTCAACATATCAGACTTTAAACTTTAAGCAAATGAGTATCTTTGATATTTCATTCTATAAAGGGAAACACACAACATGTGACAGATTCTGTATGACTTCTCTTATGGAAATCAGTGTCAGAAATGAATAACCGAATCATTTATGCTTTCATGTAGCAGCTGTAACATTTTAATAAAACAACTTAATAAAGGCAGCTCTGAACGTTATTTAGCCTGACTTAAACTTTACTCAATTCATTTGCATTTTATGCTGTACACTTTTTGCAAGTTTGTAAGAAAATGCAAAGCTTATTTTTAATAAACATCTGATTTTTCTAGCATCATTTAGAATCGTGTGACACCCTTTATTCATAACATTCTGTCATGTTTATATCCCGTATGAGTTGTTTTTGTCGAACTAAACGTGTGGGAATAGCAGTAAACAGAGACGGATGAGAGAAATCCTGACACTCAGTAATATGACTGTATGAATGAAGCGCTTTTACAGTTCAACGACACAATCACCTTTTGATTTTTACCCTAAAGTGTTCGTGCATGATTTGAGCTGAAGAAGTTAAATATATGATCCATCATCGTCAGATTAGGAGAAAAACTGCTTTCAGAGAGAGAAGATAAAACGTACTCGGTTACTAAACGTAACCTCGGTTCTCTCTAGAAGAGGGAACGAGTATTGCGTAAGTTGCTTACGCATCGGGAAAGTCTTCTTTCTTCGAGATCTGAAGCCAAAAATTATCCTTAATTTTGCATTTATTGTCAACGCAGTGCAGCAGCCGGCAGACCATGGCAGGCTGTATAAGCGTGCTCATTGGTTGCCCGGCGGCAACTGCTTAAGCCTATCAGTGAGCCCTGCGTGACTTGACATCCAATGATTCGCGTCCTCCACACCCCTCTAACCGTCAGGATGGGTGTGGCCAGTGTGTATATAAGCAAGGCTCACAGGCTGATCTAATCTGGTTTTCGTAGTCTGAAGCGCAAAAGCTCGTGGCGCGTCACGGCGGGTTACGCAATACTCGTTCCCTCTTCTAGAGAGAACCGAGGTTACGTTTAGTAACCGATTACGTTCTCTTACGAAAGGTTCTCTAGTATTGGGTAAGTTGCTTACGCATCGGGAACCCCTTGTCAACGCCGTGCGCGCCGAGCATACAGCATATGAATCCCAGGGAGACCGGGGAAAAACATAACGCTGAAACAGGTGGCCGGTAGAGGAAACGGGCTAACACATGTACAAAGCACTTCACTTCATGAATAGATAGAGCGGCACAGCCGGTCCATTCATATCCATGTAAATAGTGCGGCCGGCGGAGCGGGCCCACACAATACATAAGCACGAATAAGGGAAATAAATAGAGCAGAACGCAGTCTATTTATGGGGAGAATAATCCCTAGCACGGCAGAGTGTAAGAGGGGCGGCCAGCAGTGCGGGCCAGCACCGATACACAGCGCGCAAAGTGAAATAAGGGACAGAACGGCACAGCCGGTCTGAACACCAAACACTCCTTCCCCTGGTGCCATACCAGAAATATAACCAGTATGTGAGCGTAGTCTGCGCATAAGCGACTGGGCAGAGCATACAGCCCACTTATACTGATAATAGTTTAGCCTGCAAGGCAGGAACTTCCAGGTTATAAAACCTCACGTATGTCGATGGGCAGGCCCAGCCCGCCGCCATACAAATATCGTGAATAGAAATTCCGCTGGACCAGGCCCACGAAGAGGCCATGCCTCTGGTGGAGTGGGCTCTGATACCCAAAGGACACTGCAGGTGTTTTGAGGCATAAGCTGCTGCAATCGCCTCCACTATCCACCTGGACAGGCTCTGTTTCGAGGCGGCGAGACCCTTGGTGCGCCCGCCAAAAGAAACAAAGAGCTGCTCGGAACGCCTGAAAGCGGCGGAGCGCGTGATGTAAACTCTCAGCGCCCTAACAGGGCATAGGAGGTTATCACTGTCCCCGTTATCGGATGCTGGCAGAGCCGAAAGGGAGATGATTTGTGCCCTAAAGGGGGTTCCAATCGCTTTGGGGATATAACCGTGTCTCGGTCTGAGGATGACTTTCGAGTCATTCGGTCCGAACTCAAGACATGCAGGGCTAACAGATAGCGCGTGCAGATCCCCCACGCGTTTTACTGAAGACAGAGCTATTAAAAAAACGGTTTTGAGCAAAAGATACTTGGAATCCACGGATTCAAGCGGTTCGAAGGGAAAAGCCTTCAGGGCCTCCAGGACCAAGGACAGATCCCAAATAGGAACCGAGGGGGGCCGCGGGGGATTCATCCGTCTGGCTCCTCTGAGGAAAAGTATAATGAGCTCGTTCCTTCCTATTGCGCGGCCGAGCGTCGTCTGAGCGAACGCTGCAATAGCCGCCACATAAACTTTGAGCGTGGAAGGGGACCTGCCCTTATCCAACAGCTCCTGTAGGAAGGAGAGCACCCGCGGGACACCACATGTTTGTGGATCCAAGCTCTTAGTAGCGCACCATTTAGAGAACACAGACCATTTGGAGACATAGAGCCGCCTTGTAGAGGGAGCTCTAGACTGCATGATCGTGTTCAAGACCCCTTCTGACAGGTCAACGGGTATCCGTTGATCACCCATGCATGCAGAGACCATCGCTCCGGATGGGGATGCCAGATCGATCCTCCGGCTTGAAAGAGGAGATCCTTCCTCAGCGGGATCGGCCATGGGGGTGAGTGCGACAGCCTCACTAGCTCTGGGTACCAGACTTGGTTCTCCCAACGCGGAGCTATAAGAAGCACTGGGTGGTGCGTTTCCCTGATTCTCGCTAAGACCTGTGGCAGGAGGGAGATCGGAGGGAAAGCGTAAAGCGGGAGGCTGGGCCAGGCTTGGGACAGCGCGTCCTCGCTTTTCGAGAAGAATATCGGGCAGTGAGCGTTGTCTTTTGACGCAAAGAGGTCGACTTCCGCTCTGCCGAATAGGCGCCAGAGGAACTGGACTGTCTGAGGGTGCAGGGACCATTCTCCCGGGGGAATGATGTCCCTGGACAGTCTGTCTGGGCCGACATTCAGGTGGCCCGGCACGTGCGCGGCTCTCAGCGAGCGCGACGAACGGTGAAGGCGTTCTGTCAGTTGGCTCCTGGACCTGACACCGCCTTGTCGGTTCACATAGGACACCACGGACATGTTGTCCGAGCGGACTAGCACGTGGTGATCCCGTATAAATGGGAGAAAGCGCTTGAGCACGTTCTCGACCGCTATCATCTCCAAACAATTTATGTGGAGGCATTTCTCCTGGTCTGACCACAGGCCAAAGACCGGTTTGCCCTCGAAAAGAGCGAACCAACCTGAGGTGGAAGCGTCTGTCGAGATAACTTTGCGGTGTGAGATGGCTCCCATTGTCACTCCCTGCTGGTACCAGTCGGCCGCTAACCAGGGCTTCAGTGCTGAAACGCAGCTCTGAGTCACTCTGATTCAAATGCCGCCGGAAGCCCAGGCTCTGCGAGGCACTCGGGCATTCAACCAGCGTTGTAGCGGGCGCATACGCAATAGACCCAGCTGAAGCACTGCTGCAGCTGAAGCCATTCAACCCAGCATCCTCTGAAAAGTCTTGAGAGGTGCGGTGCTGCCCGGCTGGAAGGACGCGGCCAGGCGTCGAATGCGGCGCGCGCGCCGTGGTGACAAGCGGGCCGTCATTGCCACAGTGTCCAGATCCAAAACCAGAAAAGAGGTTGATTGACTGGGCACTAATGAGCTCTTGGTCCAGTGGACCGTGAGCCCCAGGCTGTTCAGGTGGCTGAGAAGCACTGCTCTGTGGGCGATGAGCTCGGCCTCTGACTGTGCTAGAATCAGCCAATCGTCCAAATAATTCAAAATTCGCATTCCCTGCCCTCTCAGGGGAGCGAGAGCCGTGTCCATGCACTTCGTGAATGTACGGGGTGCTAAAGACAGGCCGAATGGTAGGACGGTGTATTGATATACCTGACCGTCGAAGGCGAATCTCAAGAATGGCCTGTGACGGGGTATTATCTGGATCTGAAAGTATGCGTCTTTCAGATCGAGGGAGATAAACCAGTCTCTCGGGCGAATCTGCGCGAGGATCTGTCTGGTCGTGAGCATTTTGAACGGTCTTCTCATAAGAGCTTTGTTCAAATATCTCAGATCCAAAATCGGCCTGAGAGCTCCGTCCTTCTGTAAAAGCCTGACTCGCTCATAGAAGGGGGAACCGGTTCTATAGCCCCTTTGCACAGAAGTGTCGCTATTTCTGCTCGAAGTAGGTGTGCTACTTCCCTGTTCACTCTCGTCTCGGTAAGCGCTCGAAAGCGCGGAGGGCGGCGAGCGAACTGCAGAGTATAGCCCTGTTTTACTGTGCTTAGCACCCATTCTGATGCGCCTGGAATCGCTTCCCACGCTTCCGCATGTGCCGCCAGGGGCAGAATGGCCTCCGGGCTCTGATCGCCGCGCATCGCGGGCTAGAGAGCTCGAAACGGAGGGGCGGGCGCAGCGCGAGCGCTCTCTGTGCTTAGATACGGCGGATCGCTCACGGCGATAGCTGGCCGTTTTACACATAGCGTCCCGGTAGCTTTGGACGGGGAACATATAGTGTGAGACTCGACGCGCGAGGGCGGCGTCGGGGGCGAAATGTTCGTGAGAATGTGTGAGCGCAGGGGAGCGGGCACAGCATTTGTATTTAGAACATGACCGGTCGTGAGGGGCCGTGTGACAGAGCGGGCAGTGAGTAGGTGTGGGCACTGTGAAGCGGACACGTGACCTACTTTTAACACTCGAGCAGCCGGTGGCTGCTTTATGAGAGTGGGCTCTGTGAGAGACACGGGGTTTATAGTGCTTAGGTGCAGGGGTGAACACAGAAACGTGGGCACATTCACTGCATTTGAAACACATGCGGCGCGAGCCGTGTAACCAGACATTATGCACTTTTTGAGATTTCTCTGGTTCGCCGTGAAAACGGCGGTTGTATGCAGGCGAGAGGGTAAGTTTACCGGCTCGTTGACTGCGGGATAAACATCTGCAGTAACCGTAGCAACGGGGACTGACAGGATACGAAGCTTTAACGGCGGTCCGGCCGCAGCGGGACACAGCCGCCGTTTCTCCCCTCTGGCTAGGAAGATTTAGCGGGCTCAGGTTTCACCGTAATCCTCTGCCGGGGTCCCCGGGGAGGAGGCGGTCTGTTACGGCTGGACGAGCGAGATCTAGGGCGGCCGCCCTGTCGTCGCTGTGAGGACGGAGGACGAACTGGACGCTGTGAAGGGCTTGGTGCAGGCTGGTCACGAGGACGGCGTGCAGCCGAGCTAGAGCGTCGAGGCATAAACAAATTCATAGCCTGCGTGGTTTTCTGTACCTCCGGAAAATGATCGACGATCCCGTTCACCGCTGGGCCGAACAGGCCGGTGGGAGAGAGGGGGGCGTTGAGAAACACCGCGCGCTCAGACTCCCTCATGTCGGCGAGCGTCAACCAGAGATGCCTCTCCGTAACGGTCAAAGAGGCCATGCACCATCCGATAGCCTGTGCAGCGGATTTCGTGGCGCGAAGGGAAAGGTCCGTCGCGCTCCGTAAATCCGAGATAGATGCAGATTCCAAACCTTTCTCATCCATGTTACGGAGAAGATTAGCTTGGAGAATCTGCAGCACGGCCATAGAGTGCAGGGCAGATGCAGCCTGTCCGGCGGCGGTGAAAGCGCGGCCGACGAGGGCTGAAGTGGTCCTGCAAGCCTTAGACGGGAGGGCAGCCTTTGAACGCCATCCAGAGGGCGGGCAAAGGTGCGCTGCGACCGCCTCTTCCACGGGGGGGGATGGCATTATACCCCTTCTCAGCGGCGCCGTCAACCTATGAGAGCGTCGATGAGGCGTGTGAAGAGAGTCTCGCGGAGAATGGTGTATTCCACGATTTAGCGAGCTCCCTGTGAAGCTCAGGCAGGAAAGGTGCAGTTCTGGACGCTGGCGCTCGGCGGCGGCGAAGTAGACCACTCCTCGCTGTCCGAAGCCAGGATGGAACAGCTGTCAGCGTGCTCATCCAATTCCCCCGCCTCATCCCCTGAAGCGGCGGCGGCGCGGGCGCTCTGCGCCGGCGGCTGGGCGGCCGAGAGGGGGGGGCGGTGAAGGCGAGAGCGAAGCTCGAGGGAAAGGATCCGGTGAGTCTTCGAGCGCCTTATCTGTCTCCGGTGGTCGCTGCGAGCGGCGCTTCTTCTTGCGCGGCCCGGCAGGGACAGGCGGAGCGACAGCTTCGTCGAAAACCTCAAGCCGAGCCCGCAGGGTCGACATTGAGAGTTCTTCGCACTCGGGGCAGCCGCCCGTAGAGAGTGCGGTGGCGGCGTGCTCGCGTCCCAGACAGAGAGCGCAGATGAGGTGGCGGTCTCCGATGCTGAGCGGTGCACGGCACGAGCCGCAGGAAAAACGAGGCATTTTGCAACAAACGCCTCGGCTCTTTTAGATAGGAGAGAGAGAGAGTGTGTGTCGCGGGGGCGAGCACACACAGCAATGTAAAAGGATATGTCGCCGGATAGCGTAGCAGGCACGGATGGCTGAAGGCGGCGAAGGCGGCCGGCTTCCTCAGGCGCTGTCCTAAGCTTGCTTTGTCGCTGGTTTCGACGGCGGCGGCTCTCAAGATCCAGCGATGCGAAGAGCTTCGCTGAAGACAAGAAAATCAGATTTGATCAGCCTGTGAGCCTTGCTTATATACACACTGGCCACACCCATCCTGACGGTTAGAGGGGTGTGGAGGGCGCGAAGCGCCCTCATTGGATGTCAAGTCACGCAGGGCTCACTGATAGGCTTAAGCAGTTGCCGCCGGGCAACCAATGAGCACGCTTATACAGCCTGCCATGGTCTGCCGGCTGCTGCACTGCGTTGACAATAAATGCAAAATTAAGGATAATTTTTGGCTTCAGATCTCGAAGAAAGAAGACTTTCCCGATGCGTAAGCAACTTACACAATACGAGAGAACCTCTCGTAAGAGAACATGAATAATCATGGTCAATTAAATGGTAAAATAAAGTAAACTTTTTTACATATTATACTCCAAAACTCTTCATACAGTGACTACTAGTAACATCTATAAAAATCTGCGGCCAAAAAATGATTCAGACACTTTGACCTGATCATGTTTTGCTGAAATGTTTTTTCTTGCATTGCTAATGCTCTTTTTACACACAGACTGAACACAATGAAGCATTTCTTGGTGATTGGTTGAGCTAAACTGGTATTATCTAATTGTGTAGTTAAATTTAACAGTTGACAGATATTCAACATAATTCATGTGTGAGACAGTCTAACAGAAGGACGGACAAAAACAAGAGATCTTGTCATATTTTTAACACCATTTTTTAAACTATAGTGAATAATGTAAGAAATGTTGAAGGTGTCTGAATAAAGTTTGACTGTATATTATTTAGAAAAGATGCTACTAGAGAAGATTTGATGCTGCTAACCTCAGACTTTATAGTTCTTCAACACTATAAGTCGCTGTAAGCAGTTTTGTTGAGTTTTAAGGACACATTTCACCTTTAAAAGCTTTAAAGCCTCTGTTTTCCTGCAAATATGTTTTTGGGCTTTTATATTTAAGAATTCACTTCCTGGCCATGGTTCTCAGTCGGAAAAGGGTGGCTTGCCCACTTCATGTTGGTGGAGAGTTCCTGTCTCAAGTGGAGGAGTTCAAGTATCTTGGGGTCTTGTTCACGAGTGAGGGAAGGATGGAACGGGAGATTGACAGACGGATCGGTGCAGCTTCTGCAGTAATGCGGTCGATGTACTGGTCTGTCGTGGTGAAGAAGGAGCTGAGCTGCAAGGCGAAGCTCTCGATCTACCGGTCAATCTACGTTCCTACTCTCACCTATGGTCATGAGCTGTGGGTCATGACCGAAAGGACGAGATCCCGGATACAGGCGGCCGAAATGAGCTTTCTCCGCAGCGTGGCTGGGCGATCCCTTAGAGATAGGGTGAGAAGCTCAGTCAGTCGGGAGGAGCTCAGAGTAGAGCCGCTGCTCCTCCACATCGAGAGGGGTCAGCTGAGGTGGCTCGGGCATCTTTTCCGGATGCCTCCTGGACGCCTTCCTGGGAAGGTGTTCCGGGTGCGTCCCACCGGGAGGAGGCCCCGGGGAAGAGAGACTATGTCTCCCGTCTGGCCTGGGAACGCCTCTGTGTCCCCCTGGAAGAGCTGGAGGAAGTGTCTGGGGAGAGGGAAGTCTGGGTATCTCTGCTTAGACTGCTGCCCCCGCGACCCGGTCCCGGATAAGCGGAAGATGATGATGATGAATGCACTTCCTAAAAGAACTAAAAGACACTGTTTGGTTAATTTCACCGCTAAATCAGAGTCAGTATTACTGCTGTAAAATGACCTCTGACCTCAGTGTAATGAGGGTCTCAACCCTCATTCTTTCCATCGAAAGAAAGAAATTTCTTTTGTGCTCTTAGATTTTTTTCTCTTTATTAAAGTGTATCTCCTTTTTGTTTCTATTTCATTTTTTCTAATTCATTTTTCCTCAAACCTCATCAGCAGCCAGAAATTCTGAGATTATGATTATGATGATGATGATAATAATGACACTCCTTTTCTTCAACATATCAGACTTTAACCTGTATCTATGTAAATTAGTATATTTGATATTTCATTCTATAAAGGGAAACACAACATGTCAGACAGCTGTGTAACATTTTTTTAGAGTTTGATTTTTAAAGTAGTTCTGAACTTTGTTTAGCCTGACTTAAAAAAAAACTTAATTCAAACACTCAATTCATTTGCATTTTATGCTGTACACTTTTTGCAAGTTTGTAAGAAAATGCAAAGCTTATTTTTAATAAACATCTGATTTTTCTAGCATCATTTAGAATCATGTGCAACCTTTTATTTACTAATTCATAAAATTCTGTCATGTTTAAATCCCATATGAGTTGTTTTTGTCAAACTAAACGCGTTGGAATAGCAGTAAACAGAGATGGAAGAGAAATCCTGACACTCAATAATATGACTGTATGAATGAAGCGCATTTCGCTTCGCGATCGAGTCACGAGATCTTCACCCCATGGATGAACCTCAGCTTTGCCTTGCCTTAGAATGAGTTTCCAGGCATGTTGTTGTCTCAACAGATGCCTCCACCACGGGCTGGGGTGCCATGTGCAATGGACATGCTGCCGAGGGCTCCCGGACAGGACCCCAGCACCTTTGGCATGTCAATTGCTTCGAGTTGCTGGCAGTACATCTCGCCCTGCACCGCTTCCATGCGCTGCTCAAGGGCCAGCACATACTATACCGCGACAGTAGCATACATCAACCGACAAGGTGGTCTGCGCCTTATGTCGCAACTCGCCCTGTCGAACTGTGCAGCTGATGAGCTCTCACGGCTTCAGCCTCTCCCTGGAGAATGGAGACTCCATCCCCAGACGGTTCAGCTGATTTGGGATCAGTTCGGTAACAGGCAGGTAGACCTGTTTGCCTCCCACTCGTCCCATTGCGACCTGTTCTATTCCCTGACCGAGGGCATGCTCGGCACAGGTGCACTGGCGCACAGCTAGCCACCGGACCTACGCAAGTATGCGTTTCCCCCAGTGAGCCTTCTTGCACAGACCCTGTGCAAGATCAGGAAGGACGAGGAGCAGGTCATATTGGTTTCCCCTCATTGGCACAACCAGACCTGGTTCCACGAACTAGTACTGCTCGCGACAGCACCTCCCTGGCCTATCCCTCTAAGGAAGGACCTCCTTTCACCTTATGGCACCCTCGTCCCGATCTTTGGAACCTCCACGTGTGGCTCCTGGACGGCACGAGGCAGGTTTGAGTACCCTACCACCAGCGGTGGTGGCTACCATCACTTCCGCTAGAGCATCGTCCACGAGACATGCCTACGCGTTGAAGTGAAACCTCTTCGTCACCTGGTGTTCTTCTTGCCAAGAAGACCCCAGGAAATGCCCGATCAGTGTCGTGCTTTCCTTCCTGCAAGAAGGGTTGGAGTGCAGGCTGTCTCCTTTCACCCTGAAAGTGTACATTGCCGCTGTTGCCACAAATCACAACGCAGTTGAAGGTAAGTGCGTGGGAAAGCACAACCTGATCTTCAGGTTCCTGAGAGGAGCGAGGAGACTGAATCCTCCTCGCCCTCCTCTCGTACCCTCTTGGGACCTCTCAGTGGTTCTAACTGCCCTGCAGAGTGCTCCTTTTGAGTCTCTGCAATCAGTGGAGCTTACGTTCCTGTTACTGAAAACAGCGCTCCTGGTTGCATTGGCCTCTATCAAGAGGGTAGGGGACCTGCAGGCATTTTCCGTTGACGAAGCGTGCCTGGAATTTGGGCCGGCCTACTCACGTGATCCTGAGACCCCGGCCTGAATACGTGCCCAAGGTTCCCACCACTCCCTTTCGAGACCAGGTGGTCAACCTGCAAGCGCTGCCCTTGGAGGAGGCAGACCCAGCCTTGGCACTGCTCTGTCCAGTACGCACCCTCCGTGCTTACGTAGACAGAACGCAGTGTTTCAGAACCTCAGACCAGCTCTTTGTCTGTCATGGTGGGAAGCTGAAGGGAAAGGTTCTCTCCAAGCAAAGGTTATCTCACTAGATAGTGGACACCATTGCTTTGGCATACCAGCAGCAAGGTCGACCGTGCCCCCTTGGTGTGACGGCCCACTCCACCCGGAGTGTGGCCTCCTCTTGGGCTCTAGCGCATGGTGCCTCGCTAACAGACATTTGCAGAGCTGCAGGCTGGGCGACACCCAACACATTCACGAGATTCTACAATCTCCGAGTGGAGCCAGTTTCTGCCCATGTACTCGCTTTAACCAGCCGGTACTAGATTCTGCTCAGGTGTCTTCGCTTGCTCGCCATTCCTCTCCACGGACGGGGTATGTGCAATATTCTCCTCAGATGAGCCCTAATAAGCCCTGAGTTTCCTCCAGCGCTGTTGACGTCAACGCCAGAGTTATGCCACCGACAGCTTTCGCGCTTGGCTAGGTGCCTCCATGTGCATGGTTCCCCCTCTGGGCGACCCCCACATGTGTATTTCCACTGTAAGCCTCTGAGTATGTGTATTTCCCTTGGCAAGCCACCTTGCCACCCCTGGGGTTGAAACATTCCACCTGCGGCTGGACACCCCAGTGATTCTCCATATGCTTCCACCTCCCGGGTCATATGTGTATTCTGTAAAGCATATGTGTATTCTGTAAACACTCCTAGGGACAGTATGTTGGAGATCTGGTTGTGTCAGACGTTAAATGTGTTTTTACTTTTTGTTTTATTCCTGAATGAATCATGCAGTCGAAACCAGAGGACTGGTAGAGCCGGATCAATGTCAAACCTTCTGAACCTGATTAAAGTTTATATCAAATACATCATGAAAAATCACATGTGGTCAGGATGATCACTGTGGTCAAGATATTTTAACATGCTTTCTTCTTTTAACTCTCTCTCTCTCTATATATATATATATATACACACACACAGTATATATAGTCTGTCTGGGATTGGGTTTGATAATTTCTCTGTAGTTTGGGACACATCTGAATAAAGCTTGTCATGGAAACATTGAAGGTTGAGCTGTTTTATCACTGAGCTCCTGTTGTAGTCGACTCGCTGCTGAATTTAGTTAATCATTATTACAGATATTCTCATTTTTTTAACAGGATCAGTGTGTTTTAAACATCATAATCTTGATGCTGAAACTGACATCTTAATCTCAAATGTGTTGGGTCAGAATTATTACAAACAAATCATATATTCCAGATACACTTGATGGAGATTTACGGATAAGTAAATGAGTATCTTTGATATTTCATTCTATAAAGGGAAACACACAACATGTGACCGCTTCTGTATGACTAATCTTATGGAAATCAGTGTCAAAAATGAATTACCGGATCATTTATGCTTTCATGTAGCAGCCGTGTAACATTTTAATAAAACAACTTAATAAAAGCAGCTCTGAACATTATTTAGCCTGACTTAAACTTTACTCAATTCATTTGCATTTTATCCTCTACACGTTTTGCAAGTTTGTAAGAAAATGCAATGCTTATTTTTAATAAATCTCGGCACACAGGTGGAGATTGTCTTTCCTCATTCCAGTAGATTCCAGCTACTTGTTTCCACACGTGTAAAACAATAGTTTGAGGCTGTTACTGCACTAAGATTGCTGTTGAGTCTCTTGACTTCTTTTTAATGAACTTTACAGTAAATCAGCTGAATAAAGGGAGTTACTCAGTCTTCATGAGGGTGCGACACTTTAATGTCAGTTTTCATACATCTGTTTCCATCATTAATTGTGTTCATCTCAACTGTGTGTTTTTCTGCATCCAGAGAAATGAGTTGAAAAGGTAGAAAGCATTTTTGTGGTCGTGTGTCTACTTGAAAATCATCACAACAAAAGAAAGAGTCTCTTAAACTCTCAAGCCTTGCTCTCTAACAGTAAACTGTCTTTTCTATTTAGAAGTCAGTTTAAAGATGCTTACTATAATTCCTATTAATAATAAAAAAAATAAAGAAACATAATTTTCTCTTTTGCATATTTTCTGCTATTGCTTCATGTAGTTTATACCATAAACTTGACATTGTGTATATGACTATTGTTGACTTGTGATGTTCCTCATTTTGGATAAAAGCATCTGCTAAATGAATAAATGCAAGTATTAGTTTTTGTGTCGGGATCATATCAGGGAGACAGAGCCGTAATGGCCGCCATCAAACCAGGTTTAAACAAAGACTCAAAGAGAGTCACAATACAAAATACTCGGAGCAAAACTGCTTTCAGAGAGACATGATAAAACATGAATAATCATAATCTCCATGTTCAATGTGGAGGATATTAATAGAGCTGGGATTCTTCTCTGACACCAAACTTTCCTCTCGCCTGTTGTTCCTGGTCAGATCACTGAACTAAGAGTTACTCTTTAGCTTTCACTGAAATGTGACTGGTTAGATGACGAGGCCTGACCTCGGACTATCAGCAGCAGAAAGTCTGATCTACATTATTCAGCTTATTCTGGCCAAGAACCGCATGAGACGAGAACACACCGTCTGACTCACATGTTGAATGATGTTTGTTTTGTTTTTACATGTTTTTAGGGGCAGATTTATCTAAAAATGAACAATAAAACACAGACAGATGTGGCAGATAATGGTGTGGCAGTTTCCACAGAAGGCTGAACAGAAATGTGTGGATCATAATTTCTGCTTTTCCATAAACTACAGATTATTGCACACACAGTCAAACCAAACATTATTCAGACACCAGATATAATGATATTTTTTTATAGTGTGTGCAGGACTCTATAGTTCATTTATGTAAGTGAGGAGAGCAAAATAAAGTAAACTGTGATGTATTATACCCAAACACTCTTCATACAGTGACTACCAGTAACATTTATAAAAATTTGGCACCAAAAATTATTCGGACACTTTGACCTGATCATGTTTTGCTGAAGTGTTGTTTCTTTAATTGCTAATGCTCTTTTTACACACAGACTGAACAGAATGAAGCATTGCTTGGTGATTGGTTGAGCTAAACTGGTATTATCTAATTGTGTAGTTAAATTTAACAGCTGACAGATATTCAACATAATTCATGTGTGAGACAGTCTAACAGAAGGACGGACAAAACCAGTCAAATATCAACTGAAAGTTCATAACTCTGAGATCTTGTCATATTTTAAAACCATTTTCTAAACTATAGCGAATAAACTGATAATGTGAGAAATGTTGAAGGTGTCTGAATAAATGTTGGTTTGATTGTATATTACTTAGAAAAGATGCGACTAGAGAAGATTTGATGCCGCTAACCTCAGACTTTATAGTTCTTCAACACTATAAGTCGCTGTAAATCTGGTAACTTTGAGAGACTGGTTGAATAATCTAGAGGAGAAACACGAGTCCTCGGCTGATAACAGAAATACTCTTGATCACTGTGAGGATGATAGAGGACTGAGGGTTTCCTGGATGAAGTGTGTGTGTGTGTGGATTGTAACTTTATCTCATTATATACACACTTCATCATTTAATGTTGCTTTTGTTTCTTTAGTTTGTTTCCAGCAGTTCAGTTGTGATTTTGCTCTTCAACTCTTCTCGGAAATATAGAAAAATATGTTTACTGGAATGATGTTTCAGTTGTAAGTAAGACGGACACTCCTCGGTACAGTATGTTGGAGATCTGGTTGTGTCAGATGTTAAATGTGTGTTTTATTCCTGAATGAATGGTGCAGTCGAAACCAGAGGACTGGTAGAGCCGGATCGATGTCAAACCTTCTGAACCTGATTTAAGTTTATATCAAATACAGGATGAAAAATCACATGGGGTCAGGATGATCATTGAGGTCAAGATATTTTAACTTGCTTTCTTCTTTTAACTCTCTCTCTCTCTCTCTCTCTCTCTCTCTCTCTCTATATATATATATATATAGAGAGAGAGAGAGAGAGAGAGAGAGAGTTACACAGTATTTGATAAAAGCAGAGTGGTGGTGGAACAACGGGAACCAGATGATGGTGAGAGAATGGTGACTGGTAGATTGATGATGGTGAATTAGCTGGCGATGACTGAAGTGGATTCTCTGTGCAGGTGACGATTTAACACGAAGACAGGCGATCTGGATCAGGATGACGGACAGGAGACTGGATACAGGATGAGACGATCTCAGGTAAGTAGATAGGTAAGGAGTCTGACATAAAGTAGTGTACTGTAATTAAAATTAAGTCTCAGTAAAAACTACAGAAATAAGTACTTCAGAAATAGACCTAAGTGCCATCCAAAAACGTGCGTGTTACAAGTGAATAGCGCCTTGTGGTACCATCATCCCAAAGAGGCACAAAATCACTTTCACGGACCTTTACCTGGACTGTTCCCTGATGGTGGAATGACAATGGAAATACAAAGAAGAATTTTAAATCAGGGTTTATGAATGTACAATGTGAAACTTCAAAACCTGAAAGATTCATGCTCAACCCAGGATAAAGGCTGAACAGTGTGAAACATGTTGAATATGGTTGTCATTCACTGATGTGGTATGTAATGGTATCACTATCATCACTGTACCATGGTTTTGGGCTGAGAGTTATGTGCCCAGACCAGTTTGGAGACACGTGTTCATCTGGGCACTGAAGGAAATATGTGCTGACTGAACAAAAGTTTTTTCTTTGGTTTCTTTCGTTTGGTTTGAGCAATCACTAGAGTTTATAAGTGTGAGCTGGTAAAGAAGAGGATTTAAATCTTCACACACCAGCGCAGACTAGAAATGGCAGGAGAAATAGAAGTGGTCAGAGATATGTATGAAGGGCAGGTTCCTAGAACAAAGGCACACAGAGAAAATCAGCTAAACCTATACCCAGATATTCTCTTCAGAATTATTTGGTTGCATCCCAGAAGTCAGATACCAAAGCATCTTCTGCTCTTCAGATCCACGAATTACAGCTGGTGGATAAGAAGAATTACAGATTATCCTGGCATCTCTGGTCAGTGGACTTTCAAACATGTTAAAAACTTGCCGATTCGGCATAATATGAATCTCTCTGGTGATAATGAGGCATTGCTGAGATTCTGTGATGAGTTTCCAAACAATGGTTTGATGGCACGTAAAGAAGCTGAACTGATACAAAATCTGGAAGCAACAATACAAGATCTGAGAGCAATAATACAAAATCTGGAAGCAACAATACAAGATCTGAGAGCAAGAATACAAAATCGGGAAGCAACAATACAAGATCTGGAAGCAACAATACAAGATCTGGAAGCAACAATACAAAATCGGGAAGCAACAATACAAAATCTGAGAGCAAGAATACAAAATCGGGAAGCAACAATACAAGATCTGAGAGCAAGAATACAAGATCTGAGAGCAACAATACAAGATCCGGAAGCAACAATACAAAATCTGGAAGCAACAATACAAGATCTGAGAGCAACAATACAAGATCTGGAAGCAACAATACAAAATCTGGAAGCAACAATACAAGATCTGAGAGCAACAATACAAAATCGGGAAGAAATACAAAATCTGGAAGCAAGAATACAAGATCTGAGAGCAAGAATACAAGAACTTGAATTAGAAAATAGGGGACTTAGATAACAACAACACAATTGAAGAAGGAGCTGCCATAAACACAAGGTAAAACAATCAAAACAATTACATTCTTTCAAAACAGCAAATATTGTAGAAATTATTCAAATGTCATGTCAGATAAATGTAAGTTGTGTTTTGAAAGAAGAAGAACTACATATGTTTTGACACTGTCTGTTTTTTCATCATTCGTCATTTCATCTATTTGTGACATATTCATATTTCTTTCACCAGAGATATTCAACAAATCATGACAAATGAGCCAAGTAGCCCATCTCACCCACCAGAACTTTAGCTAATAAACATTAACAAAAAAGTTTTTAGATGATCCATATATTTTAATAAAGTTAAATAAATGCTGAGAAAACTGCCATACCTTTAAGAAGATTAATGCAAGTGCAAACAGTCCTAGATTCACTAACATGTGTCAATGAGTTCTGTATGAATATATACTATTATTCATGTGCAGACAGATTGTGTTTCAACATCTAATAACAGCTGTTCTATTTTCCTGAGAATTGGTTCATGTTTACTTTATAATAATAGACATATGTGAGTATGAAAATAACAAGCTTATTTGTTTCATCTCTTCCACACAGCAATCATGTTTTCACCTAAAAGGAGCCCTTGAAGACCTCAAGATCTGCATCTTTCGAACAGATTTTAAAGAGGAAAAAAGCATGAATGTTCTTGTATTTCTCTTCTCTGTCATATTCAAGCCAGACAGCTGTGATTAAGTCTGTCACACAGCTGTCACACTTTTTACTCCAGTGACTATTTCTAAGGATGTGGTTAGTACACTTCTGTATAAAAATAAAACTTATTAAAATCATGACTACAACAAATCTAATGGACATTTTCACTATTACTGCACTTTTAAAGGGGCTATGTGTAGTTTTTCTACTAAAATGAAACCTTTTTTTATTGCCTGTGTGTGAAGGGTTTGTAATCTCACATTAAAATTATCCACTTGGTGGGTTTTGCTATTACCTCTGAAAGCAAGTATTCCTATTTCTATGTGAAGGCTCCGGGTCAGATTTACCGCAAAATCCAGTGACGTGACTGAGACAAACAAACAAACACACACACACACACACACACACACACACACACACACACACACACACACACACACACACACACACACCATCCTATAGAGCAAACCTGCAGAAACTCTCCACAAAGACACGCCATTAAAACCATTAGACAGCGCCCTCTTCTGGATTGAGTTTGTCCAGTACTTGTCCAAACTACAGTGTTGATGTCCTACTGTATCTTCTACAATGTAAAAAAATCGAAGTTATAAATAAATAAATAAATAAAAGTGAGTTTTACAAGAAAGTACTACAGTACTTCAGACTTACTTCAAAATGTAACGTTTAATTGCCGTTTCTTTGTAATTATTTGTGAAATGTACAATCAATTTCTGAGTGAAAATAGTTTATAAGTAAATCCAACACCATTTTTTCAGAGTTGAAATACTTGACCTGTTTCTAACAGTGGCATTGGTCAAATATTGTGTGTGAGAATATATGGTAAAACTAAAATAAAGACAAATGAGCAGAAGACATTGTAGGATATTTGTAATTTGTAGTGATTACAATTTAGCTCAAAGGAATTATTAATTAATTTATAGGGAATTCAAAAGAGTCACTTATTACAACCGAGCAAATGACTCGTTCGCGGTTCATTTGAACTGGCTGTAACTATCAACTCTGCAACGGATATAAATATCCGAACTATAGTGAAACACTATATAGTTAGCAAGGTAACTTAGATCAGAAGTTTAAGACATTAAATTTGTAAGCACAATAACACAAGTAATATTTCTCTTTAAAATACAAACAAGACTTTATTGATTATTCTAACACATAACTAATATCTAACACAGACACACACACATTCATACGCGTTGCAGAAAGAAAGAGAGTAAGGAAAGATTAAGTTTTAAGAGTGAGTTTAAGAGTGAGATGATGTAATCCCAAGTTTCTATGCACTTATAAACACAACCTGAATGAACCATCAACCATTAGTTTAACCCTTTTATCGTTTCCTAGGTTATTAAATCTGTATCAAATACACCAGTTCAGTTTAAGAGTCTGGAGGCAGTACTTGCTTGTCTTTGCTTTTGGGGATTCCCTTTTTGTTGCGTGAAAGGGGTTTTCCCGGTCCGTTCGTTGGCTGGTCTCCGAGTTCCTGATGTCTGGGTCACGTGGTCAGTGACGTGGCGTGCTGGCGGAATGAAAGTCTTTGTTTGAAGCTGGCTTTGCAGAAGAAACGTGGCTCGAAATCTTGTCGCAAAACTTAACTTAGAACCGAGACTCACAACGGAAAAGAAAGGAAACTAAGAAAAGAAAGGAAATTGAGAGGAGTAGATGATGGCTTGAATGAAGCTGTTTAACCCATGTTCTTCAGATCTTGATTTGGGTTATTTCGTCTGCGCGTTTTACATGGTTACTTGTCTGTCTTAGATCTTCATCTCCCGCTGCATTTTTGGTTCTGCACTGAAACTCTAAACTTTGTTCTGGTGTTAAGAGTTTAAACTCAAATGTCCGCCCAGCCTCCTGGATCAGTTCTAACCAATTAGACACTGTCTTTGTTTAGGAGGTGGCGTTCTCTTCACTTCTTATCATAAATCAAGCTTATCTGTGCTCTCCTTACTCTCTAAGCTCTAGCAAAGAGTACAGAGGCCACAGCTAAGACATTATTACTATTATAAGAATCCAAAACATTTTCCACAGATTTCAATCAAGCCATCCTTTGAATTAAGAACATACGATCATATCGATATGAAACACAACACATTTTCATTCAAAAATCTAACAATTATAACAATTACATGAATTGTATGGCATCTAAGCATATCAGATACACCCATCTATTGTAGGAACAATATAGAATCATGTCGTTGCATGATGCTTGATCTATAAGTCCATTGAAAATTGTTCTTGAATGATTTTATTTATGTTATAGGTAAAATCTCAGCTCTGTGGTTTGAAACGATTTTACACCCTGAGGTCTATCAGAGGTCCTTAAGGAGGGGGGAGTCTGGAATGTTGTGGGCTCGAGCAGCTTCTGCTGTTATCTTGATCGGGCTGAATTGTGTTATCTCTGAGCCAATCATTCTTTTCCAAGCTATCTTACATTGACCAGTTCTACCTTTAGTTGGGCTCATCTTCTTTGAAGCTTGCATGACCATAAAGTTCTTAGCTGGGGGTTTTCGTTGGTCAGCGGAGACTGGCTGGCTGGAGCCTTCTTTTATGGCTCTGGGGTCGGTGATTTGGTGTCTGGAATGTTCAGTTCTGTGAGAAATTATGTTTGAACAATTCACCTGGAAGATTCATTTGTGTTTGTTTCGCACTCAATCCTACAACATGAAAGAATACTTTTTACTTTACAATACTTAGAATACTGATCCAAATAGTTAGTAGTTCCTTTAGAAGGATGTAGTAACACTTGATTCATTACTAATGGGGTTACCATTATAAATTATGCATTATTCCTGTAGTTCTCTGGGAGGTATGAAGAAAAAACGACCACATTCACCTGAGCGCTATTACTTACTAATTTGTTAATCAGAGTTTGTTGTTAGTTAATAGTGGTTACTAGAATGTTAATAGTGCGTTACTCATCTGTTCCTGTGTAGTTATTCATTAATGAAGGAACAGTGTTATAAAGTGTTTCCCCCAACAGTCTTTCATTCAGAGCATCAGGAAATGTGAGGAGGTGCTCTGTATTGTAAGGGCCGATAGTTGGTGATCATTGGAGATGGCGGCACACATGGTGAGACTGGCACACAATCATGTTCCTCTCACGTCTCCTGACTTTACTGAGGTTTCAAACCGACTTCATCCTCATACATGAAATGGTGATGTGACCCTCCAGCTCCAAGCTCCACTATTCTCTAAGAAAAAAGATCATTCATAAAGCAAATTATTCCAGTTGCATGTATGGTACAACAAGGCATTGCAATAACAAATCTGTACCCACACATACTGGAACTTTGCCTCCTTCATGATTTGTCTCCTTCATTCTGACATGGTCTCGTTTTAGGACTCTTAGTTGTCAAACTCACACTGTTGATATTTCTAAATGTTCCCTGATCTTCAGTTTCTGCTGCCTGGATTTCACACAGTCTGATCGTATTGTTTGCCATGACCATATCTACAGTCAACACCGGAGATCTTTCCTCTGCCACCAGCAAAAAAGCATTTCAAAATTAACATTAGACAGTCACATAAATGGGATTGACGAAACATCTGCATTACTGTAGACAGATTGTTCTGCAACAGTACAGTAAAGCTGAAATACACCGTGGCGTACAGTAACTGTTCTCATTCTGAATAAGCCTGACAGTAGATGCCACCGTGTTTCGACTCAGAATGGGTCTGAGTTATTACATGGTCAATAATAACGTGCCTTTGGCCTCTATGATCCATGCTTGCAAATATCAAGCATCTTTTATCGATGAATGAGGACTGATTGATGATTGAAGAGTTGAAGTTTTACACAGGTGCATTAGAGATTCATAATTATACTTTCTATCAGCTGTGAATAGATGCTTTCCTTTTGTTCAACACAGTTCATCCAATAGAGTTTGGGATCTTTCAGTGAGATCTGTGATAAATGTTTTGACAAAAGGGTGTGGAAAATGTGTGAAACAAATGAAAAAGTGTTCAGACATTTGCCAGGGAAGACTTCTGCTGTGTAAGAATGTGAGGATGAAGTTCAAGTGGATCCCAGTTTCATTAAGCGAGTCTTAGCAAATGAGAAAAACTGTAAGCTTTTGTGCAGGACACCCCAGTGACAGGATATGATGTCACACTGTATCCATCCATCCACGTCAGTGTGGTTTTATTGCGTACTTATTTTACGCAACAGCTATTAGTAATAGCGTATTACTAAATAATAGTCTATTATAGTCTAACACAACATGTGAAAACAAGCATTTATTAAATATGATATCAATATTAATATGATACTTCATACTGAGATAGCCCAACCTGATCTCACGGGAAAACGTACAAATTCTACGAGGTGGCTAATTCGTACGAATTCATACGACCTCACTCGTACGAATTAGTAAGATTTTTGCACAATCGTACATATTTTACGAATTGCCCAATTCGTATGAATTCATACGAATGACCTACCCCTGACCCCGCCCCTAAACCTACCCATCACGTGGGTTTAGACAAATCGTACAAATTCGTACGAGTGAGGTCGTACGAATTCGTACGAATTAGCCAACTTTTTATCATTCGTACGAATTTGTACGAATTGGTCGTGAGATAGTGTTGGATAGCCCTATAGACTTTCCCACTGGGACAACTAGCCCCGGTCTCCCAATATTTTGTAAATGTTCTTATGTTTATTTTAATCGCAAGTTCCTTATGTAATACCTTTTGAAAGAGTGATGCAATCCATGTAAATAAAAAGTGACACAGTAAAAATATTTTACATGCAGATTTTGAACAGATGCACAAAGTATATTGTGGGATTAATCCAGGTAATCCAGATAAACACTTTAATAATAATGAGAATACACAAAGGAAGAAACTCTTACAACAATGAGAAACGACAAACGAATGAACAAAACAGGAAGTCATACAGAGAACTGAACTATACATGTGGGAATACTTAAATGTGGGAACAAAGAGAATTTAGTAACTATAGGAACGAACTGAACAAAGTAAACACAAGAACACAAACACAATGACATATAACCTATTGCCAATATACATGTATTGTTCTGTTATTGTTTTCTGTTCCTGAGTTCATTGTAAAAATAAAACCTAAACTGCTGCGTTTTGATCCTTTACTCATCATTTATTTAAATCTCACTGTGACACCGATTCACCGATTCTGTATGTTATACATGACCATTAATACAAAATGGCAGAGACATGAAGGATCAGATGTTAGAAGCATGACTGACAGGGAAGAAAGGAGACACAGAAGCATCCAGATGTTCTCTTCAGAGTTTATAGACGAGACCGTCTGCATGTTCTGCTCTTCAGACCTCCGGTGGACGCGATTATTCAGAGGCAGGCACCATGGATACATGTGTAACCTGAGACATTCATCTAATCACTAGAGGATAATCCCTAGAGTTTATAAGCGTGAGCTGGTTAACAACAGGTTTAAACAGGAGCTTCACAATCCTCAAACACCAGCACAGACTAGAGATGGGAACACAATTATCAGTGGGGGAAGAGGTCAGGGACGAGGTCAGGGACATCTATGGAGGAGAGGATGCTACAGATTGACAATAGACGAAAAACATACAGAGATAATCAGCTGGACGGAAATGCAGATGTTCTCTTCGGAGTGTATAAACCAGTTTATCCACCACTTAGGGAAAATCTACAATGTTTTCTCTTCAGACCTGAAAGAGATCCCATCTGGTGGATGATAATCATCAGAAAACAATATACAAAACTCACTGTTCAGTGGACTCTCAGATGAGTTACAGGGCCAGCCCGAGACGTGATTAAAGGGGGGGTGAAATGCTCATTTTCACTCAATCTCCTGTTAATCTTGAGTACCTATAGAGTAGTTTTGCATCCTTCATATCTCCAAAAAGTCTTTAGTTTTATTATATTTATAAAAGAAAGATAGGCTGTACCGAGTCTTTCCGGAAAAAAACGAGCGGCTGGAGGCGGGCCGTGTGGGCGAAGCTAAAGCTGTGCTAACCCGCCGAGCTAACAACACACAGAGACATTTGTTCAACAGTTTTACTCACCGCCTGCGGACCTTTATCATTGTGACTGCTCCATCCTTAAGCATTAGACGATCTGCAAATCCGTCGATCTGGGCTTTGTTTATAAAACAATCATCGTCGAAATGCAGGGAACAAACAGTCTTCCACAAAAACAAACAGTCTCTGAAAAAACAAACTCCATCCACTATTCCCTTAACGCTGGGTTCTTTGGGAATCTGTGCAGGGTTGTCTTGCCCTGGCAACCAAAAACCCACTTCTTTGGTGACATTGACTTCCAAAAGCCGAGCAGAGCGCTTTGATGAGGTAACGTACTGCTTTTGCTCTCTTCTCTCTCTGTCTG
Organism: Squalius cephalus; assembly: GCF_949319135.1. NCBI lineage: Eukaryota > Metazoa > Chordata > Actinopteri > Cypriniformes > Leuciscidae > Squalius > Squalius cephalus. The sequence continues at coordinate 2,181,732 of NC_137127.1, read as the reverse complement.
GTCTAAGAGTGCGCGCGCGCCCGCGGAGAAGTGCCCTTAGGACCCATATAAAGAAATTCCGCCCCAGCTGACGTCACGAAGACCCATACTCGAAAAAAACTTTCCGAAACTTGTGACAAACCAGAAGGACAATTTTTGGCACAGAAATACTCCTTCAAACGTACAATTTAGTTTTTGAAACTTTGTCCATGTTTAGCATGGGAATCCAACTCTTTAACAGTGTAAAAAACTCAGTATGCATGAAATAGCATTTCACCCCCCCTTTAATGTCATTGGCAAGCGGGAAGATCTGGAAATATTCTGTCTCGAGTTTTCAAACCATCAGCAGGAGATCAATAACAATCCTGTCAGAAACAGTCCTGTCGATGACCATATTGAAGATCTGACAGCAAGAATTCAAGACCTTGAATTAGAAAACAAAACACTTAGACAACAACTGCCTAAAACATGAGGTACAGTATAATACAATCACACTTGTTATTTCATTAACCAATGTTAACAAATACAACTTCTGGTTTTAATAATGTATTAGTAAATGCTGAAATTAACATTAACTAAGATTAATAAATGCTGTGGAAGTTTTGTTCATTCCTAAAGTTAAATAATGTTAACTAATGAAACCTCATTGTAAAGTGTTACCCAAAGTTCTGTATGAATATTCACTATTATTCATGTGCACATAGGGATGTGATTCCTCTATTATAGCAACTGTTAGATTCATGTTTACTCTGTAATAATAGATATGAGATCATGAATATAACAGTAGTTTATCTGTTTCATCTCTTCCACACAGAGATCATGTTTTCACCTGACGGGAAACACTCTTTCATCAGATTTAAAGCAGACCAAATATTTATTTTATTTCTCTTCTCTGTCAGATTCAAGTGTGATTAAATCTGTCACAATATTTCTCAGGGTGTGTTTATTGTTAAAATCCAATTTCTGTATAAACACAAATCTTATTAAAGTCTTGACTTCAAAAAAAAAAAAATCTAGTGGACATTTGTACTGTTACTACACTGTTAACTCATTGTTAACACACATTAACCTTGTCACGGTCAAACAAAAAAGTAAACCATACACAGGGGAAACAAAGCAAACACCTCAAATAAAACATTTGAACATATGCACAAAGTATATGGTGGTAACAAAGAAGTTGCATTACACAAGTAATCCAAGATAAACACTTTAATAATAATAATCACAGAGAATACACAAAGGAAGAAACTCAGACCACTAAAGATGAGAAACGACAAAGGAATGAACAAAACAGGAAGTCATTTTACACAGAGAACTTAACTAGATACATGTGGGAATAATTAAATGTGGGAACAAAGAGAATTTAGTAACTATAGGAATAAGAATCGACAAAAGAAACACAGGAACATGAACACAAATACAATAAAACATAAGATAACAGTTTCAGAGTTATGTGGAGAAACCATGAGACACGTGTAGATCTGGGCACTGAATCAAATATGGGCTGGACTGGACAATAGTTCCTGTCGTCTTCTGTTCAGCTTGCGAAACCACTAGGGTTTATAAGGATGAGCTGGTGAATAAGAGGTTTAAAACAGGAGCTTCTCAATCCTCAAACACCAGCGCAGAATAGAGATGGCAAGACAACCTCTGGTCAGAAACATGTACGGGACGCGGGATGTTTCAGGCTTGAGTGTCCCTGAACGGAAACGAATTAGAGACGCTGAGCTGGACGCAAATCCTGATGTTCTCTTCAAAGTGTATCAACCAGTTTATCCACCTGATGAAGAAAAGATATGTGCTCTGGTCTTCAGGCCCACTGTGGATCCCATCAGGTGGATGAGATTGCTCAATGAAACATATAACAACATCACGACTCAGTGGACTCACAGACAACTTACAGCACTACCCCGAAATGTGATTAAAATCTCGCGTGGAGGGGATGAAATCAACAGAATCTGTGTCGAGTTTCCAAACCATTTGAAGGAGATCAATGACCCTCCCAATGACATTGAAGATCTGGGAGCAAGAATACAACGACTCGAAGTAAACCAGGAATAAACACAGGCGACTGAAGATAAGGTAAAACATTTAATAAAATCACATTCTATCAATACAGCAAAAAAAATGTACAAATGCTTCAAAATATCATAATTAAAAAAATTGATATAAAAAAAGTGATATCAAACAAATGTGAGTTGTTTGGTTTCTCTGTTTGTAGCTTCCATCTTAAAACATTCTTTAAAAGTAATTTCACACTGTGCATAACTTTAATCATGGATCAACAAAATGTAGGAAATATGTTATATTGATTTCCCTTTCGAGGGAACTCGCGATGCGTCGATAACGCTTTGGGAACGCCCCCGGCGTGAATGCGTCTGAAGCATCTATGTCAACTAGTCCAATGGAATGAATGAAATGCGCGTCACGGGCGGGTGACGTCATGACCAGGAAGCTATAAAAGCGCATCCGGTGAAACCGGCTTTAGCTTCTGTTGCCTCAGCAAGCGATCTGTGTAACTCTGTCTGTCTTATTTACTGTTGTCTGTCTATTGAAATGGAAAAGCAAATGTTCAAGCTCTGTGTTCCTCCTTGCCCGCGTTATTTAACGGGTGGGGATACACACGAGCTTTGTGTCATTTGTTTGGGAGTGGAGCATGCGGTGTCAGCCTTCGAGGGGGCTGACTGCCAGCATTGCGAGCGGCTTCCTCTCCGCACGCTCCGCTCCCGGCTGTCACTTTTTGAGGAAAGTGGTCGGCCTCGCGATCCTCAGGGTGCGGGACCCGCGTCTGCCGAGGCAGCGCGGAGAATGCATTCCTGGGGATCGCAAAAGGATCTCTCAGAAGGGTTGGAGACGGGTCCGAGGACCTTATCTCCTTCCTGTCCTGGGGGATCCAGCGCTCTCTCCCCGGTGTCGGAAGCCCGCGCTGCGGCTTCTTCCGCCCGGGAAGAGAGCCCAATGCTTCAGTGCTCCAGCTCTGAGGAGTTGGATGTGCTGAGCATTGACAGTGAAAAAAGTAAAAGCACAATAAGGGAAGAGGATTCACAGTCCTCTTCTCCAGCGTATGAGGAGTTGGTGGATATTGAATGGCCAGCCGAGAAAAGGGACGCTCGTCCTAAAAGCAAACTAGATGAGCGTTTCCTTCCATCTATTAAATCACTTCCACCACGAGGCCTTCCATTTTTTCCAGATCTGCACAGTGAGCTGTCCAGATCTTGGAATAAACCATATTCCTCTCGTCTCTATAGTCCCCATGTTCACGTTTATTCAGATATTAGGGGGCTGAGAGAATATGGTTATGGGTCGATGCCACAGGCTGAACAGACGCTCGCGAGCTATCTGTCGCCTGGTTCAGCATCGTCCCTGAAGGCCTCAGCTTTGCCCACAAAGCCTCTGAAAACTACATCATCTCTCGTGGGCAAAGCATATACGGCAGCAGGTCAGGCTGGAGCATGTCTACACACTATGGCAGTGCTCCAGGCTTATCAGGCTGATCTGCTGGGGGATTTGGACAGAAACGAGGGGGTGGGGCCCGATGAGGTTCGAGAACTTCGTCGGGCCACTGATTTGTCTCTCAGGGCTACTAAGGAGACCGCCAGAGCAATTGGGCGGTCTATGGCAGCCCTTGTAGCCACTGAGAGGCATCTTTGGTTAAATCTGGCAGAAATAAAAGAAAAAGATCGTGCTTTTCTGTTAGATGCACCTATTGATCCCTCTGGTCTCTTTGGTGAGGCTGTTAATTCGGTTGTGGAAAGATTCCAGGAGGCTAAGAAACAGTCAGAGGCATTTAAAAAATTTCTCCCTCGCCGTGTCCAACCCCCTGGGGCTGCTGGGCGTGAGCAGTCCCAGCCGTCAAGCTCCTCATACAGAGCACAACAGAAAGAGAGTGTTGCGTCTCGTGCTCCGCCACAAAAACACTGGAAACAGACGCAGCACTCTCAGCCGAAGCCTTCAAAGCAGAAGCCGGATCTGAGGACCGTCCTTCAGGCTAAGAAGGCTTCGGCTCAAAAGAAAAGGTCCTGACTCCTATGGAGTCAGACCCATGAGGGCAGCCCCACCCGGGGTGGAGCGGATCACACCTCAGCATACGGTGTCCGCTCCACCTCGGTGTCCTCAGGGAGCCATTCTGCCAACCCCGCACCCTTGGTCTCGGGGCGCAGTGGTTCCCAGCGATCGTCTGGTGCAATGTCAACTCGACATTGCGTCAGATATGAACCTTCTGAGGGGGGTTCAAAAACATTCAGTTCGGGTGGTTCCTGCCGATATGTTTCGGGCCCCCGGGCCGAGTGTCTCAATTACACCAGAGGCCAGCCTCGAGAGGCTGGTTCCCTTAGTAGATTTTCTGACAGAGTGGAAGAATCTGCCAAATATTTCTCAATGGGTCCTGCATATAGTAGAGAAAGGATACAGAATCCAGTTCGGTTTGCGTCCTCCTCGCTACAACGGGGTGGTGCCCACGCTGGTACACCCCGAGCAGGCTCTGGTGATGGAACAGGAGGTGAAAGCTCTTCTGGCGAAAGAAGCTATAGAGCAGGTGTTTTCACCCGACAGAGAATCGGGTTTTTACAGCCGCTATTTCATCGTTCCAAAAAAGGATGGGGGGTTGCGTCCCATTTTAGATCTTCGTCTGTTGAATCGTACAGTTCAAAAACTCAAGTTCAAGATGCTGACACTCAAACAGATCGTGACTCAAATCAGATCCGAGGACTGGTTTGTCACAATAGATATGAAAGACGCTTACTTCCATGTCTCCATCCTCCCTCAGCACAGGAAGTTCCTGAGGTTTTCTTTCGGGGGCAAAGAATACCAGTATCGGGTTCTTCCATTCGGTCTAGCTTTATCACCCCGCACATTCACGAAGTGCGTAGATGCAGCTCTGGCCCCGCTCAGGCTGCAGGGCATACGTATTCTGAATTACATAGACGACTGGCTGGTTCTAGCGGAATCAGAACAGTTAGCGGTTCGGCATCGAGATGTCGTCCTCGCACATATGCGGAAATTGGGGTTGAGGCTCAACGCCAAGAAGAGTGTGCTATCTCCATTACAGAGGACCACTTTTCTGGGTGTGGTATGGGATTCAGTCACGATGCGAGCCAATCTATCGCCCGTTCGTGTAGCTGCTATCCTAACAGCCATAAAAGAGCTAAAGCTAGGTCAGTCACGCACTGTGAAGCAGTTCGAGAGACTGTTAGGGCTCATGGCAGCGGCGTCCAACGTGATACCTTTTGGCCTGCTGTACATGAGACCTTTGCAGTGGTGGCTCAGGACCAGAGGGTTTTCCCCGAGGGGAAACCCGCTTCGTATGATCAAGGTCACGCGGCGGTGTCTCCGCGCTTTGGTTATATGGAAGAAACTTTGGTTCCTGTCCCAGGGTCCGGTGTTGGGAGCTCTTTGCCATCGAGTTGCTATCTCGACAGATGCTTCCCTCACCGGCTGGGGAGCGGTAATGGAAGGCCGCTCAGCTCAGGGTCTGTGGAGGAGTCATCATCTCTCTTGGCACATAAATTGCCTGGAGATGTTGGCTGTTTTCAACGCGTTGAGACATTTTCTCCCAGACCTGAGGGATCACCATGTGCTTGTCCGGACAGACAACACATCGGTGGTCTCTTATATAAATCGTCAGGGGGGTCTGCGGTCGCGTCCACTATGCAAGTTGGCACACCAGATCCTCCTATGGTCCCTGGGGAAGATACTCTCTCTGAGGGCAGTGTATATTCCAGGGGGCCAGAATATCGGAGCAGACGTCCTGTCGAGGCAGGAGCTGAGGCCAGGGGACTGGAGACTTCACCCCGAGGTGGTGGAGAAGATTTGGGAGTTTTACGGCAAGGCCGAAGTGGATCTGTTCGCGTCTCAGCATACGACGCACTGTCCACTCTGGTTCTCCCTTACCCACCCAGCCCCCCTGGGGCTGGATGCTATGGTGCAGACGTGGCCGAGGCTACGTCTGTACGCCTTTCCCCCTGTTGCTCTGCTCCCAGGAGTTCTGGAGAGAGTTCGTCAGCACGGAATAAGCCTATTGCTAGTAGCACCACGTTGGCCAAGTCGAATCTGGTTTGCGGACCTGATTCATCTACTAGACGGTCCTCCCTTGGAGTTACCGATCAGGAGAGACCTTCTGTCTCAGGCCGGGGGCACAATATTCCACCCCCGACCAGAGATTTGGAAACTTTGGGTTTGGCCTCTGAGGGGGCCCAACTCATAGAGAGTGGTCTTTCAACCGAGGTTGTTGAGACCATTCTAAGCTCCAGAGCTCCCGCTACGAGGAAATTGTACTCTTTGAAATGGAGAGTCTTCACTACTTGGTGTCACCAGCGTCAGTGGGACCCGGTTAACTGTTCAGTAAACACAGTACTGGAGTTTCTGCAGGATCGCTTTGCGTCAGGTTTATGTCCATCCACCTTAAAAGTATACGTGGCAGCCATTGCGGCCTTCCACGTCCCGGTGGGTGGTGTATCGTTGGGTCGAGACCCCCTGATTACTCGTTTCCTTCGTGGCACCCTGAGGCTAAGGCCTGTAACACGCACTAGGATGCCGGCTTGGGACTTGGCGTTGGTACTGGAGGGCCTATCGGGGGCTCCGTTTGAGCCCTTAGAGTCGGTCTCAGAGAAATTTCTGACTTTCAAGACTATTTTTCTTCTAGCCATTTCGTCCCTCAAGAGAGTCGGAGATCTTCAGGCCCTTTCGGTTTCTCCCACCTGCCTTGAATTCGCACCGGGAATGGTCAAGGCATTCTTGTATCCTAAACAGGGTTATGTCCCTAAGGTGCCAACCATTATTCCGAGGCCTATTGTGCTTCAGGCTTTCTGTCCTCCACCTTTTACTTCTCCGGGCCAGGAAAAGCTGAACTTGTTGTGTCCAGTGCGAGCATTGGATACTTATGTTCATCGGTCTTCTCCATGGAGGAAGTCCGATCAATTGTTTGTCTGTTTTGGATCATCCAAGAGAGGTTGTCCGGCTTCTAAGCAGACAGTTAGTAAGTGGATAGTCGAGGCTATTTCTCTTACCTATGAGTCCTCTGGCCAGCCCTGTCCTTTGGCGGTCAGAGCTCATTCCACTAGAAGTATGGCGGCCTCTAAAGCCTTAATATCTGGAGTGTCCCTCCAAGACGTTTGTGATGCGGCGGGTTGGTCTTCTCCGCTCACATTTGTCAGATTCTATAGCCTGGACCTGGATGCTGCCCCAGGGTCTCAGGTGCTCAGTGCTTAGTGTGGGTTTTTTGACAACAGGCTTACACGCAGGCATTTGGAATTCTGGCGGCTTGGGTATTCTCGTTCCCAAAGCGTTATCGACGCATCGCGAGTTCCCTCGAAAGGGAACGTCTCAGGTTACGACTGTAACCATAGTTCCCTGAGAAAGGGAACGAGACGATGCGTCGCCCTGCCATACTTCCTGCATTCCTGTAATCGACTTGCTTCGGCAAATTTCGAAGCTAAAGCCGGTTTCACCGGATGCGCTTTTATAGCTTCCTGGTCATGACGTCACCCGCCCGTGACGCGCATTTCATTCATTCCATTGGACTAGTTGACATAGATGCTTCAGACGCATTCACGCCGGGGGCGTTCCCAAAGCGTTATCGACGCATCGTCTCGTTCCCTTTCTCAGGGAACTATGGTTACAGTCGTAACCTGAGACGTTTTTTATACAGGTTTATGTTCATCTGCACATATGAGTAATTCATCATCTGACAACAGCGGTTCTGTTTTCCTGAGAACTGATTCATGTTTACTCTGTAATAATAGACATGTGTGACCATGAATATAACAGCAGTTTATTATTTTATCTCTTCCACACAGAGATCATGTTTTCATCTGACAGGAGACATCGAAGATCTCAAGATCTGAATCTTTTGACCAGATTTAAATCAGACCAAACAGGAAATTATTGTGTTTCTCTTCTCTGTCACACTTAAGCCAGACAACTGTGATTAAATCTGTCACACTAGTTTATATGTATCTCAGTATCTGCATATGTATGTTTATTGAAAATCAATTTCTGGATAAAGCCTGTATTTCTATATAGTTTCTATATATCACTTTATATATAAACCTTAAATTCTTGCCTACAAAAAAAATCTTAATATATATCATTGTTCTCTTCTTGTTTTCTGTTTATTTTTCTGTTTAGGTTTTGATCATTTTTAAAATAAAATTATTTTTGTTTAAAAAATAAAATCAAGTTTTGATCCTTTGCTCATCATTTAGTTCAACCTGACATTTTAATGAACTTTTATTGATGGTTAAATGTCAGAATAAAAAGCTAGAATTGAATCAACTTTAACAAAAGCTTATGTGACCTAATGAAAGTAATGTATAGCCTATTGAACAAGACAAACAGGCAGTTTGCATAAAAAAAACCCAACCCGGTCTCACTAAATGAGTCTCTATTGCACACATTGTGTTTATCGTGCAATTTTTACACGAAAATTAGTTTTTACGTGCATAGGATACGCATGAGTAGGTAAAGGGCAGGTTTAGCAGTGGTGTGGGGTGCGTGTGTATTACATGCAATAAAGTGCGTATATCATATGCACATTAAAACTAATTTTCGTGTATAAATTGCAAGATAAACACAATGGCCCTCATTTATCAAAAGTGCGTACACCAAATTTCCAGCGTACACCTGGCGTACACCCAAAACCACGGTGACTTTGAGATTTATCAATATGGACGTTGGCGTACAGCACGCTCAAATCCTACGCCAGCTCAGGAGGTGGTGTACGCACGTTTTGAGTGCGGGAATGCGCAGAAAAACAATTCCTAACACCACAAAACGCACTGACAAACTAAAATATATGATATATTATGACCCACTGTAAAAAAACAACAACATAGTAATTATAAACTTAAGTGTTTATTTTTGTGCAACATGGACTTTAATGTTTAATTTGTGTGACTTTACCAAAGCATTTGAATTGTAGGCATATGTATTCCTTAAGTTGCGAGACTGTGCGCTTTACCTGACGTTTCAAGCCTTGTTGATACTTTCGCCTGGCTCCGCAGCGCGAGTCTCCGCAGACTGCGCGCGCACCTCCCCAAACGGACGAGGCGTTTATACTCGCCGCGCACGCCGTTGTACTATTCTTTGAAACGATGGATAGGCCAGGGTTAGGCCCGGCAGGTGTGCACGGACTGGGTTTAGTAATGAAAGGCTTTCAATGACCAAAAAAATAATTCAGACTGACAAAATAATAAAAATGACATTCTTCTTCTTTTAAATAATAATAATAATACAAATAATAATAATAATAACGACATTCTTCTTCTAAATAACAATAAGCGTCATTAATAATAAAAATCTAGAAATCAATTTTGTTTCTTTCCACTAGCTGGTTTCGCTTTCTCTTTCTCAAAGAAGTTTCTCTTCTTTGCCGTCTTCCGTGTGTCCGTGGCGTAAAATGAGGGCGTGGGGAAGCGGAGACTTGAATATATAGGGGCGTGTTATTCTAATGACGATCGTTTTCAGCCGCGGCATTTATCAAGGGCAGGTATTGCGTACACCTGGATTTCAAAGGTACGCACAGCTTCATAAATCAGGCGATGAGAGGAGTGTAAGCATAATCTTACGCCAATATATACGCCCGTTTCTACGCAAGAATGATAAATGAGGGCCAATGTGTGCTATAGAGACGCATGAACACAAATGTGATTCATTTTGCCCATTTCCTCTTTTTAGTTTCTCCTGATCCCACCCTTCCTCTCTCTGTTATTCCTCTGTCTTCTCTGTTGTCCTGTTTAAACACATCTTTGTATTTGACTACATACACAAAATCTGATATATTGACACTTTGAGCTTTGTGTTTTGAGGTTTATTCACTGAGAACTGAGATTCTGTTAGTAAGTCATGTGACTAAACCCTTCTGGAAAACATGAACATGTGGATTCATTTTCATCTTGGCAGATCTGTGCTGGGTTTCCGCTAAGTTCCTGCCTTCTTCCCTGACTTGTCATTGTGAAAGAATCTGTCTTGTAATGGAGAAGAACAGATGTCGTAAGGGAGAAGAAATGGCAGCGGTCAGAGACATGTATGAAGGACTAAATGTTGGAAGCATGACTGAAATGGAACAAAAGAGACACAGAGACACCCAGCTGAACCAGCATCCAGATGTTCTCTTCAGGGTTTATAGACGAGGCCGTCTGCATGTCCTGCTCTTCAGACCCACGAACGGCTCCCAGTGGATGCAGATGTTCAGAGATGGACATCTAAACCTCTTCGCTCAGTGGAGTATCAGACATGTTCACCAGCAGATTCGGGATGTGATCAATGTCTCTGGAAGTCTGGAGGAATTGCAAAGATTCTGTGACAGGTTTCCAGATCATCTGCAGGAGTTTCATGACAATGTTGAAGAAATTGAAGATCTGAGAGCAAGAATACAAGACCTTGAATTAGAAAACAGAAGACTTAGACAACAATAAAGGTCTGCCAAAGATATGAGGTAAACAAAATTATAATAATAAAATACAAGCTTATTCATTTAAAACAGCTTAGAAAGTGCATGTTGTGTGTAGTTTTGTGAATAACGGGAGGGTTGGCACATCAGGGTTAATTTCTGATACGATCCGCGGGGGATCGAGTAATAAAAAATAGAGTGGATATGAGAGATAAATCATTAATGTGTTGATTTTAATGAAAATATGAACTCACATTTCAGGTGAAACGCAACGAACGAGCGCGTCACTATTTTACTTTCATTTTCGACAACAGCAACAACAGCGCTTATAGGCTATCTCTCTTCAGGGAAAACATAATCCTATATTTAAAACCTTCCACGCATGCTAGCATGACTCAACTTAGTGTATTTACTAGTTGCCATATCAACACTATAGCCTAGAGAAAGAAAGAAAAAAATGCGCCTAAGTGAACTGCTTACATTCCGGCGGAAGAGAAAACATTCACAAGGATAAGAGAAAATGTGTCCTTTTGATTCTACTTGCTGTACTAACTGCCAAAAACTTTTACAAAGGATTACAGTTCTTGAAACAAAGCTAATGGTAGGATCAAACCAGACGGAACCCACAACAGAGTTTCATCATGGACAAATACAGCGCACAGCCGGTGAGTGTCATGAATTTAATGCTCCTCAACAGAACATACCTAGTGCAGAGAAACAAGCCGATCGACCTACAAACCGTTGGTACAAAGAGGGGGCAAAACCCAAAAATAGAGACATTAGACTCTCTCAGGCAAAAATAGTTTCATCTACACCATACACAGCTACAAGGATTACAAACACTGGTCGTCTTCCACAACCTATTCATCTTAAGAACAGATTTGAAGTATTATTGAATGAGGAATGCTCAAATTTGTTAAATGTGGATGAACACAGACAGCCAGGAGCTCACTCTGATACTAACAGGCGCTCAAGGTCAAGCAGACAGCGGCACTCAGCTCAGAGCGCAGCCGAGGTCAAAACATTGATAGTTGGGGACTCTACGATCAGAGATATCAGCTCGAAAGATACAACTACATGCTGCCTTCCACAAGCAACAACCTCTGACGTAAACAGAGAAATTCAAAACATTTTGATGAAACATAAGACTGCAAATCGACTCATCATTCATGTGGGGAAGAATGATATCCATAAAGAGCAGTCAGAACAGCTTAAGAAGGATTTCAATGAACTTTTTGAAACACTCAAAAGACTGAAAGTACAAACATTCATCAGTGGACCACTCCCAGCAAGAGGAAGTAACAGGTTCTCACGGTTGCTTGGGCTTAATTCATGGCTGCAAAAAACCTGTAATATAAAAGGAGTAAACTTCATAGACAACTTTAATCTTTTCTGGAATCAGAGGCCACTGTTTCAACAAAATGGCCATCTTCCAAACAAACTGGGTTCAAGAGTGCTAAAGGACAATATCCTTTTCTCCCTTCATCATCCTTCTGCCAATCCAATCAACCAGAATGGCACACACTCACCTGGACACAGTTTGAATGACCACAGGACTTCACTTCAGGACTTGAATGGACATGCGGCTGACACATCTCACAAAGACAATGATAACACCATGCAGCCAAAACAACTTCTGCTCACGGACACAACTTCAGCTGAGCCCTGCCCACTGAACTCACCAGAGTCAGACTGTGACATATTAGAAATGTCACAAGATTCAGCTCCCAAGGACAGCATATTACAGCCTCGAATAACAACAGATTCAGCACCCAAGAATGACCAGGGAAGCCAGGACAGCATATTACAGCCTCGAATAACAACAGATTCAGCACCCAAGAATGACCAGGGAAGCCAGGACAGTACATTACAGCCACCAGTAACAACAGATTCAGCACCCAAACACGACCAGGAAAGCCAAGACAGCATATTACAGCCTCCATTAACACCACAGCCATCTCCTACATCCCCATTGATGTGTTTCTCAGAGAAAATGGAAAAACTAGTGTATGCTGGAACCCAATTCGCTGGAAGCCCCCAGATATCAACCAGAAAAACATCACTACCACCAAAGTCTATGAGCGCAGCTCGCCCTCTCCCCCCTCCCCCTCTTCCTCCTCCTCGAGCATTAAGGCCCCTTCCACAACGCCAGGGCCCACAACTTCCACCGTCTGCTCGAGGTGTTACAAAATCAACCGATACCAGCTCCAAGTGATTTGTGCCGGGTCCCCGCTGTGATAACAGTAACTTTCTCAAATGTTTACAGAACAAGCGGGAACCCAGTGTTCCTGTATCATCTGTTCATTCACATGTTAGAAAGTCTAAGGCCTTTAAAAGCCGTACAGCAAACCCATCTAATCTGGTGCCTATCACACGACAAACTAAGATTGTGGACACAAAAAGCAAGACTGTTAAGTTAGCACTTTTAAACATCCGCTCACTTAAAAATAAATCACTTCTAGTCAATGACTTTATAAGCACATACAACCTGGACTTTATATTTCTAAATGAAACTTGGCTAGAAGCCAGCTGCAGTGCAACAATCCTCAATGAAACATCTCCTCCGAACTTTACCTTTATGAGTGTCTCCAGAGCTGGAAGGAGAGGTGGGGGTGTAGCTGCTCTTTTTAAAGATGTCTATCAATGTAAGCAAATATCATTTGGTAATTACCCGTCTTTCGAATATCTGGGTATTGTGTTAAAAGGTGCTCCACGGATTTTACTTATCATTATTTACAGGCCTCCAAAATACTCTTCAGCCTTTGCTGAAGACTTTACAGAACTGTTATCAATAATTTCCTCAGAGTTTGACAGTTTCACTATTGCTGGAGATTTTAACATTCACATAGATAATGCAGAAAACAATATGGCAAAAGAAATCATTACTGTTTTAAAAACTTTTGATCTGATTCAACATGTACATAGGCCCACACACAATCGTGGACACACTCTAGATTTACTTATCAGTAAGGGTCTAAACATTTCATTGAATGATATTAAGGATGTCGCGCTCTCTGATCATTACTGTATTTTCTTTGATTTATTGATCTCTCCTGCCATTGAAGTTAGATCTGTGTCTGTCAAGAAGAGATGCTTAAATGAGAACACTAGTGTACTATTTATGAAGGCCATATCCCTAAGACCGAGCATATCTGCTGACTCGGTTGATTCTCTCCTTGATTCTTTTAACTCGAAGGTTAAAAATGTAATTGATGATATTGCTCCTGTGAAAGTCAGAAAGAATGGTAAACAAAAAGCACCTTGGAGAAACTCAACAGCAGTGCAAATTATGAAAAGACAATGCAGAAAAGCAGAGCGCATGTGGCGAAAGACAAAACTTGTAATCCACTATAACATAGAGACACCATTCGTGCTTTCAATATGGAACTAGGCAAAGCTAGACAGACTTTCTTCTCCAATATCATAAACAGAAACCTAAATAATACTCGAAATCTCTTCGCTACTGTCGACAGACTAACAAATCCCCCAAGCCAGATTCCCAGTGAAATGCTCTCAGACAGCAAGTGCAGTGAGTTTGCTACCTTTTTCTCTGAGAAAATCAATAATATCAGAAAGGTGATCAGCACATCCTTGAGTTGCGCTGGGGTCAGTCAGATCAGACTACAACCTGAGAAAGTAGTTACTATGTCTGATTTTGAAGAAATTGATGGCAAAATTCTGAAAGAAACCGTTCAGCACCTTAAAACATCAACCTGCGCCCTTGACACACTTCCCACATCTTTTTTTAAAAGTGTGTTAGACTGTTTAGAAGCAGATCTCCTAGAAGTGGTAAATGCCTCACTTTTCTATGGAAGTTTTCCAAACTCCCTTAAAACTGCTGTTGTCAAACCCCTCCTGAAAAAGAGCAATCTGGATAAGACTATATTAAGCAACTATAGACCGATCTCAAATCTTCCTTTCACAGGCAAAATCATTGAAAAAGTTGTCTTCAATCAGCTGAACAAATTCTTAAACTCAAATGGATACTTTGATAATTTTCAATCTGGCTTCCGACCGCACCACAGCACAGAGACAGCGCTCATAAAGATAATAAACGATATTCGCTTAAATACTGATTCAGGCAAATTATCAGTGCTGGTTCTACTCGACCTCAGTGCTGCATTTGACACTGTCGATCACAAAATACTTCTAGACAGGCTGGAAAACTGGGTGGGGTTTTCTGGGACAGTTCTAAAATGGTTCAGGTCATACTTAGATGGGAGAGGTTATTATGTGAGTATAGGTGACCATAAGTCTGAGTGGACATCCATGACATGCGGAGTCCCTCAAGGCTCAATTCTTGCGCCACTCCTGTTCAACCTGTACATGCTCCCAATGAGCCAAATAATGAGAAAGAACCAAATTGCTTACCACAGCTATGCAGACGACACACAGATCTACTTAGCCCTATCGCCTAACGATTACAGCCCCATTGACTCCCTGTGCCAATGCATTGATGAAGTCAACAGCTGGATGTGCCAAAACTTTCTACAGTTAAACAAAGACAAAACTGAAATCATTGTGTTTGGAAACAAAGATGAAGTTCTCAAGGTGAACGCATACCTTCACTCTAAAGGTCAAACAACTAAAAATCAGGTCAAGAATCTTGGTGTGTCTTTGGAGTCAGACCTTAGTTTCAATGGTCATGTCAAAGCAATAACTAAATCAGCATACTATCATCTGAAAAATATTGCAAGAATTAGATGCTTTGTTTCCAGTCAAGACTTAGAAAAACTAGTGCATGCTTTCATCACCAGCAGGGTGGATTATTGTAATGGACTCCTCACTGGCTTTCCCAAAAAGACCATAAGACAGTTGCAGCTCATACAGAACGCTGCAGCCAGGATTCTGAGCAGAACTAGAAAATATGATCATATCACACCAGTACTCAGGTCATTACACTGGCTGCCAGTTACTTATAGGATTGATTTTAAAGTATTATTACTAGTATATAAATCATTTAATGGCCTAGGACCTCAATACATTGCAGATATGCTCACGGAATACAAACCCAACAGATCACTCAGATCATTAGGATCACATCAGCTAGAAGTTCCAAGAGTTCACTCTAAGCAAGGAGAGTCTGCTTTTAGCTATTATGCCAGCCGCAGCTGGAACCAGCTTCCAGAGGAGATCAGATGTGCTCCTACAGTAGTCACTTTCAAATCCAGACTCAAAACACATCTGTTTAGCTATGCATTTACTGATTGAGCACTGTGCCGCTGTTTGTCCGACTGTTTATCCTGTGTCTTATTTTAGTCTTTATTCTAAACTGTTTTAATTAATTTTAGTTCTTTCTTGTTTCTTTATTTTAAACTGTTCTTTATTCTAAACTGTTTTAATTATTTTTAGTTCTTTCTCGTTTCTTTATTTTAAACTGTTTTGTATATTCTTATTTCTTCTGATTATTTTTAATAGTATGTAAAGCACTTTGAATTACCATTGTGTATGAAATGTGCTATATAAATAAACTTGCCTTGCCTTGCCTGCCTAAGTTAAAAAAAAAAATTAAAAAAAATCTTTGGAAGATATGATATCAGATAACATTTATTTAGCGTTTATTTAAAATGAGACAAGCTGATATTATTTTAATCTTATATCTGTTATTTCACAGTTGAGATAGTCTTTTAATGCTGATCTAACCAGCAGAAGACACTCGCAGGGTTTAAACCCCAGTTGTTCAGGCGGGGCATGTTGTCACACTGCTTTACAATGAGCCCCCGCCCTATGATATTCTATTCTACACTTTTATGAATTCTATTGAGAAATCATTAGAAAAGATGAATAAAGACTAAGAGTCAGAAATGATTAATTATTATTATGTTTTGAACTATAGCTGTGTTTCGCAGTGTTTGTTGTCAAACTCAAAAATTACTTTATTTTGAATTAATAAAAATGCCATTAGGCCTATTTTATACGAAAAAAGTTGATGTATTTTATTGAGAAAATATTTTAGTTTGTCTTGTATATGTATATGTATATATATATATATATATTTTTTTTTTTTTTTTATTTATTTTTTTTTTTATTTATTAAATCAGAAAACATTTTATTCTGTAATATGGTCATGTTACAATGAACCCCACCCATGGGGCATTTTGTCACATTTCACTATATTCCCTTCTTTCAGGATAAATCAAGAAAAAAGTATACACCGACCATATTAATGAAACAAAACCACATAATTGTAGACACGTGAAATTAATGTGAGAAAAAAATAAATACTCTGAACCCAAAGTGAATAAACACAAACTGAGAAAGTCAGAAAGTGTCAGGTTGTGCCCCGCTCTCCTCTTCCTCCTAGAGGTCATAAACACAAAGGAACCTACTTGAAATAATAATTTGACAGTTTTAACTAAATTCTCCATAATTTGGTTACATTTATGCAAGTTCAACTGAGTTCAAGTCAAGGGAAGCAACAGAATGGGCTTCATTTTATTTATCATCAGATCATTTGAAGATCAAAGACATCAGCACTGTAATATTATCTTTGCTCTAAGTTTAAAAAGGCGACAGATTTTATTTACACTAAGAGAAAATAGTAATAGATTGATCCGTGCATCTCTAGTAACATCTAAAGGGGGGTGGGATGGTTTATTCATTTAAACCAATGATAAATTGTCATAATAGTCATAAAAATAGTCAATCAGACAAATGTGAGTTAAGTGTAGCACAGTTTTCTGTTTGTTGCTTCCCTTTTAAAAGTCTTCAAGTGTCTTTTAACGTGCGAGTAACCGGCCACATTTGCCAGATCTACAGTAAATATGCATTAACAAAGATGAAGTTAAACCAAACGCTCATTCAAGAACACTAATAACAAAGAGTTCAGTCCTATAGACCGTATGCGCCAGAGGTGCGCCAGAGACATCTTTAGAACATTGTCTTTGAACTTCCGATTTAGCGGCAGCTCAGTATATCTCTATGGCATCGCTGTGGAAGAGTAATTAGCTGGTGAAGTGGATTTACTTATTGTAGAGTTAACGAAAGTTATCACGAGCAGTGGCGGTCTTAACATAGAGGCATAGGTAGGCGGCTGCTTGGGGCCCCCGTAGTAGGGGGGCCCCAACCAACCTCAAAAAAGAAAAAGAAAAAAAGAAAAGAAAAAGCCCCTTATCATCATGAACGCTTCAAAAGAATAGTAAATTGTATTAATATTCTTAAGAAATACGTTGAAAAGTAGTAGTTAAAATGTCCAGTTCATGGTTATCCGTTTCTACACACCCCCGACTTTCACAATGAGATGGACTAGTCCGTAACTGTGCGCGGCGCGAAAGATAAACACGCAGTGACAGGAGGACTGGGAAGACACAAAAACAGAGACGAAGTAAGATGAGTCTAAACGCGAAAATGAAACCAAGTTACCCAAGCGGCTCAAATAAAAGAAAAAAGACGTTGATAAGTATTTGTCAACGCTGCCAAAGATGACAAACTTTTTTACATCTACTGTTGGGGATTCAGACAGGAAGAACAACGTCCAAAGTGTTGAACATGCCGCTACAGCAGCAGCTGCTAGCTGTGAAGTGGCGCTAGGTGAGGATAACGTTAACACACTCACATGGATATAGGTGGATTTGCTTAGAGCCAAATGCAACATCACCTCTCCCCAGTTCGCCCCTCTTACCCCCCTCTCAATTACTTACTATAAATACTGTTTTGGCGCTTGTAAATGTGACGTGAAAGATCCCTAGCGCATGTGAACTGATCATCTCTAACGTAACTAGCTAATAGTGAATAAACACGAATGACTATAGACCCCTTTTGCGCCGACGTCACAGTTAGTCACGGCGCTAGCTGGAGGCAAAACAAACGGAAAACTGGAGGCGGCCAATACAAACCAGCACAGATTCGGCTACATAATAAGGAGCTTAAATTATTATTTTTATTATTAAATGTCATCTTGTTGGGTGCAAGAATCAATGAAAAATGAGTATGCTGTATCTAGAATTTTTATTTCTAGAAAATATTCATATCATTAAAATTGCACCGTAGTGTCACTCTTTACATTGTCGTCTTCTTGGCGCTGGCTAGGCAGAACTGCGGATCGTACCACACAAGTCTTTACATGACCATTCAGCACATAGTTATAGGCATCTAAATATATATATATATATATATATATATATATATATATATATATATATTTGCCCTCAGTTTCTCTTTACCCTCGGTTTCTCTATCGGGTAGGTGTAGAAGTCAGGCCACTCAACCGGAGGTAGCGTTAACGTTAATCCTGTCAGATCGTCCATTGACTGATCGTGTACGGTCATCTGGTTCCGTCCGTTAAAATTAACTTTTGCAAATAACAATCGCGGTCCTGGACAGTGAGTGACCTTGCACATTAAGACAAAATCGGATTTTCTCCAGTCATTGTTAAAAAAACAAGCTAACAAAACTGGCAAACTAACGTTAGTGAAGCGGCCAGAGGGATCTTTCTGCCTCCAGCTAAGCCCCGCCCACACAAATACGTCACCATGTTTACCAACTGTAAAAGGGTCTATTGAAAGATACAGTACAACTTACCAAAATGTATATTCCTCATACATAATACCGATCAATCAGTGTTTTTTCAACAGCGGAAAGGGTCAATAAAACAGCTGGAGAACAATTATGTCACATAAAATTTACCTCAGGAAAGCCGTTTAATGACCATAATATATATGTTAGGCTATAGCACGTTAGTTGGCTAGAAAAAAGAGCTATAGAGAGTATTTTGCTAAATATGTGTACTATATTACATATTTAGTATATTTTTGACTTATATTATTAAAGTTGTTATTATAATAAAACGCATTATGTTTAATTTGAGTTATTTTTAACCTTAAATAATACTACCAGCTGATAGGGCTCTATGTATGTTTACAGCATTAAGTGAGTTTTTTTTTTTTCTTGACAAAAATTAACCCTATCTTGTGTACCTAATATTTATCAAAATGAGTCAATATTGAATCAAATCACAAGAATTGAATTGAAATCGTGAAATTTGTCAAGCAATAATAAAAAACCGAAGCTTACCAGAAATTGTACCATGTAAACATTGTAACATGTTTCTGTTTAGTTACTAAATGTTTTGACAATCACAATACACTTATTGTGATGCAAGATTTTTCAGGTGTTATCTGAAACCTTATTCTCTGTTGGGTTCCATCGTGACTATTAGTTTGTGTAGTGCTACACTTTGTGTTCTCTGCTTTCCATCTTCATTTTGGAGTAAAGAAATGTATGCAGGGTTTAAAGGGAAAGTTGTTTTTTTCTCCTCTCCAACCTTTACTTCCCCGTAGATTAGCTTTACCTGGCTATCCATCATTCAGTCTGTAATTTTTTTTCGTTATCTTTTAAAAATCGGATGGGGGGGCCCCCATACATACTTTCGCCTTGGGCCCCCAATTTGCTAAATCCGCCACTGATCACGAGCATTGTGATGTTTAAAGCAGATGTCTTAACATATGTCAGTAGACCGGGAAGATTTTCCCGCCCTCGCTCGTGAGCGAGCTGTCATCATAGTCCGCCATTGTTGATACGCTGGAGCACTGTCTATGAGCAGAATGGCGTCTCAGCGATTGTGGTGTTCAGTTCTTGGGTGTAATAACGAACACAGCATCATGTTGATGTTCCTAAACCCGAACCGCTGAAGACGCAGTGGCTGAGTTTGTTTTCGAAGGGAATATTCCCCATGATCAACGTCAATGCTTTCATGTTTGCATGAATCATTTCACACACCAGACTGCTTTACACACGAGGGTCAGTATAAAGCTGGTTTTGCTAAGAAGCTGCTCCTGAAAAAAGGATCGGCAACTATTCGTGTTCCTGCTGCACCTCCAGAAGAACAAGTGAATGCGTCTGTTTACACTCAGGGTACATTACGGCATGTTTTCTATGTACAATGTTCTCAATATAATTCATAATCCCACGTTTATAATGAACAACGCGTTATGGTTATTGTGTTATTGTGTTAGAAACGGTGTCCGCACAGAACAGATGGGCGGGGTGAGCAAAGCTCATTATCATTTAAAGACACATGCACTGAAACGGCGTGCTGAAAACAGAGCTGTTTTTGACCAGGTAAAATGAGTGTTTTCTTACAATACTAATGAGAATTTTTAATTAAAGTATATTACAAACTTTTAATTTAGACCCTAAAGAATCATATTAGCTTGTACAAAAATGGCATTATATGACCCCTTTAAGATCGCTGTGGAAATACAGACCAGAGCGCAGCGCTGAAAACAGGCGGGGCTACTGAAGGTCTTATAGATAACACGAGTCAACATGTGAAAGCTGTAATTCATCGTCTATGACATGGTTCTATTCGCATGCATATTTTCATGCATGTTTACTCTTTAATGATAGACATAAAATAATTAATATATTAGCTGTTGATTTGTTTTAGCTACATCTTCCACACAGAGAGCATGTTAAGAGGAAGGCCTGCTTCATTTCAGCATTTCTCTGAAGGATCGAAGGGTTTTCAATATCAACCTGTGTTTTACTTTAAGAAAGCAAGCGTACATTGGTGATGTTTCCTTTTCTTTTGAAGGAGTGTGTTCTGGAACGGCCTACAAACTCCTTGTGAGTCTTGAAGCTGATTTCTGCCTGATGAAACTGCAGACTATCTTCAGTAAAAAAAATCTACAATTTATTATAATTCTGACTCTTGTCTTATATTGACTGCACTTCTAACTCTCTTCATTAATCATATCTGGTCCTTGTCTTTAACTGAAAATTCCCTAACACTTTGTTTTATATTTAATTTCATAGGCTAATCATTTATAATCATTGATCATTTATGTAGTTGTCATTAGATTTATCATTTATTCATATTATCATTATTATTATTATTCAATTTACATCATTTATTCATTTAGTCATATAATAATTTTATTATAATTCATGTATGTCATTTTATGTTTTTATATATTATGTTTTTATTGGCAGCTGCTATTTGCACTAAGTACAAATAAACTACAATATAAAAATACAATGGGGCATGTTGTCACAACGGGAAGCTGCCATGAAATTGTCATAGTATTATTGTTCATTTATTTATCAACAAGCTTGTATAAGATATGGTGATACTGAAATTTTAGTTTAGTTTCAGACCAACATTTGTAGTGATATTCTCATTTTCTAATAAAGATTTCCAGTTTAACAACATCATGATCATGCACTCTTCATTTAGTCAAAGTATATTAGTGGAAATGGGTTGGGGAGTTCAGGAAGTAATCCAACAATGAGTTCCTGTGACTGATTCTGTGTTTGTTTTTGTGACCAGCATGACTCCACGGCCACATTTGTTCCTTTAGATAATACTACTGTAAAAAGTGTTCAGTTCACTTACTTAAAAAAATTGTAAACCTGTTGCCTTAAAATTATTACGTAAATAAACTCAATGCTTAACTGAAAAAAATAAGTTATATGAACTTGACAATTCCAGATAATTTTAAACACACAGTATAGTATGGAGATCAGATGCATCTCTTTTGAATAAAAGCATAATTTCAACACTGCAAAGAAATATTATTGTTATACAGACCAACGGTAAGTTACTCTGTTCATTTTTTTAATGCATAATAGCTGGTGAAATATTATTTTAGTGATATTACTGATTATTTATTATATGATAATTAAAGAATATGAATATCATCCTTCCTGTAGCTAATAATGGGACAGTGCTCAGATCTCGTGTCTTTCTTTGATATTTATGAGCATGTTTGTGCCTGTCAGGTGTCTGTGGAAAAGTGCTGGTGTTTCCATTGAAAGGAACATGGAGACCCTCCTCCAAACTCTAGTATCCAGACATTAGAGTATTTGTAGCTCATGGAGGAACCAACTGAGTTTAGCCATTTATCATGATGTTAAAGTGGTTGGACTGACACTTTTTTAAAGCAATATTACAATCTCAACTAAAAGAGAAGGGCTGCAAAGATACTGTCCTTAAGTGCTGTCAGTGAGAATATCTTTTCTGAAACAGAGCTTACAGAGCCGTCCTACAGAACAAACATGCAGAAACAGTCTAACTCCACTCCATCAAATCCACATGACAGCGCCCTCTTCTGGATGGAGTTTGTAATGAAACAGAGGCGCTGCTCACCTCAAATGTCCTGCTAGGCAAGGCTTTTTCCTCAACATTGAGTGATTCCATTATTTTTTCCTCTACTTACTCTGGAAAAAGAGACTCCATTAATAAAACATGTAAGTGGATTTGATTGAGGTATGTTTCATGAAGCCAGAATGTTAAGCTATTAAACAAAATATTTTTGTGTTATATCTGTGGTTTGTTTATTTGCAATACAGTAAAAAATCTTCCTTTAAGTGTGGTGATTCCAGGTCAAGAAAATATGATCATACAACACCAATTTTATCATCTTTACACTGGTTACCTATTAAGTTCTGTATCATTATTGATACTGACCTATAAGGGCCTAAATGGTTTAGCTCTTGATATATAACTAATATTCTATGTACAATCCATCACACTCTTTAAGATCACAAAAAATATCTAAGTCCACTAAAGGAGCATTTTCACATTTGGCTCCTAAACTCTGGAATAGCCTTCCTGATGATGTTCACTCTCCCAGTTTAAATGAAGATTTTCTCCAAAGACGAGATCTTCACGCAGCTGCCCGTCTCCTTTGTACAGACACTACAAACGATGAGGAAAACCATTCTACGTTAGGGCTGTCGAGTTACTGATGTAAGTGCACCTGTCGCTCATTTCATGTTGTTATTGCAGAACTTATAGGCTAAAGATCAGGGAAAGTGATCAACAGTGTTGTTTCAACACCGAACAATCATGTAAGCTCGATCGGCCTAAAAGTCCGGCATCCGACCAGCACGGAAGGTCTCTACGTGTTACTGTCTTTTCTCGTGGCAAAGTATTTTTTGGTTAAATGCAATACATTTGAATATGTATTCTCTCGTTATTTCATCTGACTCCATAAATGAAAAGGTTTTAATAATATCTGTGCATCATTAAATGTGAGCGAATGTTTGACTCTTCTTTTTAACTCTTTAATGAAAATAATGTCAAAGTCAGTTAGAATAATCAAATGTAACAATTTATTATGTCAGGTAAATGTATCATGCCAATTTCATAATCAATTCAAAGATAATTGATACAAAACATCAAAATCTCTAGAATAAAGAGAAGAGATGCAAACCTAACTTTAAAATACATGATGTAAAGAGTTTTTGGTCACTCTTAGCATCATTGGCCAACTTGAGTTACAAAAAGGCCAAGAGATCTTCACTGCATTTCATTATATAGACCAGGGGTGCGTTTCCCGAAAGCATCGTTAGCCAACTATGGTCGCAAGTTCCCTCGTTACCAATAGAGTTCAATGGACATTGCGATGAACTTGCGACCATAGTTGGCCAACGATGCTTTCGGGAAACGCACATAGACAGAACCTCTTTCACATGAAACATCTTCTAACAATGGTAATTTGCATTCAGAGGTTACACCTTTTGGGGGTGTGAGACCATTTGCCAGGAGACCACCTCCCTTTGTGTGCCAGTTATCTCTAAACTCTTTTGTTTTACTTATTTGGAAATGAGACCTTTGTACCAGTCGCACTGAGACTTTTCAAATGATTCCAAACATTTATAAAACTGTAT
Organism: Squalius cephalus; assembly: GCF_949319135.1. Classification (NCBI taxonomy): domain Eukaryota; kingdom Metazoa; phylum Chordata; class Actinopteri; order Cypriniformes; family Leuciscidae; genus Squalius; species Squalius cephalus. Next base: position 2,157,752 of record NC_137127.1, on the reverse strand, counting down.
GATAATTGTTAACATTTAAACCATATAGAATTTGTGTAAATCTCAGGTGATTTTAGCATGAGAGTGTCACGGTGTGGGTTTTGTCTTGTCTGTCACGTGATTCCCTGTTTGTCATATGATCCTGCCATGTGTCTTGTCACTTTGTTAATTGTTTACTCAGTAGGCGAAAACAGTAGGCTACGTGAAGGAAGCAGTACGTTCCAAACGTCAGTATTCATAAAAGAGTAGGCGAGAAGTTCCCGGATGGCTTACTGCTTCCGCCCAGATTTTTGAGTGCTCAACCGATGGATACTCTTCTATCCCAGGAGGCCACACAAGAGCATACGTCATTATCAAACATCGCAGAGATCAGCGACGCGGGTGCTTTCAAATGTAAGTAAACACGGTTCCTTGTGTTAAAATTGCATGTGTTGAACTACTGTAGAGTAAACTGTTGAATTGTTGAAGGTGTAAAGACGTTACACAGTGTAGTATAGTTGTGATTTTGCTGTAAAAACACGTTTTATTATGTATAACGTTAGCTAAAGGGAGCTCCAGTAAGGACACGTAAGTTACGTCTCTAACGTGGATTTACATAAACCATATACATCTTAAAGACGCTTATTTTAAATGTCTATTTACATCTGACAGGAAAATCTTGAAATATCACAACATGAAATAGACATCTGAGTGATGAATGTGTGCTATTATGTAGAACAAATCTATAAAGTAACTAACGTTAAACATAAGTTATCTATTGTATTTGTCCATTAGTAGTTGATAAATTGAGGAACATTTATGATGGATAAAAGTTAAAACAACCTCAACAAGTAAATGTAGTGTTGAGTTCATAAATCACAGAGGTAGGCTAATGTGAATCTTGTCTGGATGTTACAGGGACATATGAACGCTTTGAGTGAGTATACTACAGAAATAAATAACAACTATTTAAATCTTAAGTTGTAGTTTATTTTAATTATTGTAATTTCAAACAGAGCTATTACAGCACTTTTCTGATTCTTGATTTCTGTGCATTTGCTGCAGAGCTTTTGTGGTGGAGCAGGACCTGCAAGGAAAGATGATGGCAGCATTTGTGGAAAAAAAGCGTTTTTGTCTTCTAAATAATACTGAAATCAAATGACATTGTGCGGTTAAAATTACTGCTTTTGTGTTATGTTTGTGCATTTTGTAGGATCTGAAATGTCAGCAGGCTGGTGTGAGCACTGAGGATGAGGAGCCCAGAGCTGAATCCTGGAGATAGTGCCATGGACGAGACCCTCCAACACTCCACCTGCCCTTATGAGACCCTCCACCTGTCCTTATGAGACCCTCCATCACTCCACCTGCTCTTATTGCCTCAGATTGTGAAGCACAACACATCACGCAACAACCTCCGGCACGAGGGAACGGCTCACCTCTGGCGGTCAGCTGATTCATCAGAATAAAGCAGCAGAACGGGAACCGCTGTGTTGAGATGGCAGAAGGATGTGGGGTTCAGCGCCTGTAGCCTACATACATGATTGTAGTTTGAATAAAGCTTTGTTTCATTTGTTGACTTATGCATTTGTTTATTGTGTGATGGTGACTTTCATTCATTCTTTTACAAATGTATTAATATTTCTCATTGTTGTCAGTAAATAAAATATAATTATTTAATTAATTAATGCTTTAATTAATTGTTTGAATGAAAATGTAGATATGTTCACTATATACACATCTAGAGTGTATTCATGCATAGCTATGTCATATGACATACATTACATTTTGTTTGTTTTATTGAATTTGATCATTTTCAGTAAAAAGTAATATAATTAATTATTGGTCAGCATTTATCGTTGTTGTTATTTTATGTTTTGGGGTGGGATAGCAATGCAATTCATTCTGAGGTAATATAAATTTTTAATATTAATGATACTTACATTTTTCGAGTATAAAATCAACAGTTTTCCTCTAAAGGCGAATCTTCGCACAGAGCTCTGCCCTTTGTGCAGACATTACAAACGCTGAGGAAATCCGTTCTAGGTAGGGCTGTCGAGTTACTGATGTTATGAGATCTGTAAAAAATCTCATTATGTATGCAAACCCATATATATATATATATTATGGGTTTGCATACATAATATGAGATTTTTTATACAGGAAAAAAAGAACCTACAAGGTTGAATATCTTAATATATATTTTCTTAAATAATACATTTAAAAAAAATCATTTTTTGTTATTTATAGGCCTAGGGATGAAACGACAGTTAAATTCAACAAGAAAAAGAGGAAAAAATAAAGCAGTAAGCCACTTTTGCTTGTGGATGAAAACGTTTGGATAAAAAATTAACAACATATTCAAGAGATGACAATTTTGGGATTTCGTAATAAAAATAAATAATATCGTTAAGGATAAAACGGTGGGTCACATTAGTAGGGTTAAATATAAGAACTTAAATCAACCCTAAATGTATTCACAAAATAAATGGGCAGCAGTTTCTTCAAAAAGACCACAAAATGAGCAAGTTTAATCAATATCAAGATATTTACAGATAGATTAATTAAACGTGTCGTTCAAATCTTTTAAGTTGTTGTGCGTGTGATAACGCGTCGTAGGTCACATGATAACGTCAACATGGCAGATGTCCGGTTCGCATTCATACCATAGACAGTATAAGAAGTGGACAGAGCCATCTCATTGGAATTCAATTGAGACAAGTGAAGCCCATTTTTAGCAATTTTTTAGGACTTCCGTTCCTGACGCGCAGACTCAAACAGAGCTTGACGACGTAGATGTGACGTGAGCAACCCGTCTGTCTTCTAGTGTCTGTGGCATGAGAAATCTGAATCATTCCCTTCCGAAACTTGCAGAGACGGAGAGTGTGAGTAGGAGCTGTCCATGAGCTAGGAGCAGGAGAAACTTTTGCTAGGTATTCTGATGAATTATTTTGTCATTTTGCCTCCACGTCCCCCCGATTGCCCGCGAGCTTCTCCTCCCGTCCATACGGTAATCTCTCTACTGTGCGACAGAGAGTCGCGTGGTTATGACGCAATCGTTAGCCAACTTTTACAAAAACTGCTTTTACGGGGCCATAACGTAAGATACAAGGTAATGGAGCCTTTTATACATTGTCGTGTTTCTTTAGAAATAAATAATGGACAAATGGAGTCTTCAAACGCCTCAGATGTAAAGTTATTCGCTGTCAAAGTGACGCCAAAATGAATGGGAGTCAATGGAATGCTAACAGCAGGTGAAGTTCTGCTACAAGATGGTGGCGCGCGGCCGGCTTCAACTTCCGGTCGACTTCCTTCCCACTTGATTCATACTCAGCGAGATCTGGCTATAAAGTACCTACTCTTTTAGCGCTCGTTAAGTAAGTGCTTATTGAAATTAAGTACCTACTCATTGAGTATGCGGTTTGGAACGCAGCCAGAGTCTAATAAGGCTCTGATGTAGGTTTGACAGCTTGGTTTGGGAAACGCTTAACCATTCCCCTCCAACCGTTATTCAACTTCTTAAGATTGGAGAAAAGCTAAAAGTAGGGCTATCTTCTCTCAGAAGAGGAGATGGATTTGGTATATCACTCACTGAAATTTCATAAAAAATAGAACCTGAAGAAATGAAATGCTTATTAAAGCTATTTACCATATCCGTCCTATTAGTAATAAGACTATCTTTTACTAAAATTTGATCAGGAAAATCATTAGATAACGTGGAGGGAGAAAGTGATTTGATGGTTTTCCAAAATTTAATAGGATTATTTAGATTTTGTGAGGTTTCATTTAGATAATATTCAGATTTTGATCTGCGTATAAGAGCTGTACATTTGTTTCTCAATTTTCTAAATGCTACCCAATCTCTTTCTATATCCGAATTCCTTGCTGTGGCCCAAGCCAAGTTTCTTTCATGAAGAAGTTCAGATAATTCATTTGAGAACCATGGATTATCACGGCCTTTTACTCTGAATATCCTGACAGGTGCATGCCTATTCACGATCTTCAAAAATAAAGTGTGAAAATACTGCCATGCAGTGGTCACATCAGGTATTAAAAACAGTCTATCCCAGTCGCAAACAACTCATGCAGAAACCCTTGAGTATCAAACAATTTAAAGCTCCTTTTTCTAATAATTCTAGGTTTTACCTTAGGAATTTTACAATTCCTTATAGCAACTACAGTACAATGATCCCTGACATCATCAGGAAAAACCCCTGTATAGGTGTATTTATGGGGTTTATTTGTTAGTATAATATCTATTAGAGTGGACTTGCTTGGGTTCTTATGATTAGGTCGTGTAGGTGAATCAATAAGTTTAGTAAGATTCACAGAATCACAATATGCTTTGAACTGATCTGAGTTTGATGTCAACCAATTCCAATTCAAATCACCCAATAATACAAGATCTTTAGAAAGCAGGTCACTTAAAACAGCTGACAGTGAGGTGAGAGCATCACTGATAGCTGCAGGTGGTCTATAGCAGCCAACTATACATAAATGACAATCCTTTCCATATTCCAGGTCGATAGCCAAAAACTCAAACTGTTTAGGGAGAGAAACCGATTTCAGAACAGTTGCATGAAATTTTGATTTAATATAAATTGCAACCCCACCCCCTTACTTTTACGATCAGCTCGAAACACATTATACCCTTCTAATGCAATATCGTGGCTTGAGATTGATTTTTTAAGCCACGTCTCAGAGATAACCAAAATGTCTGCTTTGGTCGTCTTGGCCCATATTGTACTTGGTATAATTTTGGCAACAGGTTACGAACATTTAAGTGTACAATGCCAAGGCCAGATCTATTTGAAAAATCCAAAGGAGTTGAAACAATTCCAACTGGACCAGGATTTGGATTAATACCGGCCAATAAGAGCAACAACATTATCAGATATCGCTGCCTTGGATTTTTTGGTGGAGGACTACATTGTTCATTACGAGAGTCCAATAGAGAGTTCGACATGAAAAGAGGGTTCTTAGGAATGAGAATAAAGATGAGTGAGTTCTTTGTCCCTGTATCCATTAACGCGGGATTACTAGCAGCTCGAAATACGAAGATAGTGTCCGTACATTTTGATGAGAGATGCATGTGGAGACACATGACAAATGAATCGCTTTGTCTTCCATCCTCCTTGGTATGTCCCATAGTCCGAGCATGGAGATTACCGCACAGAAAAGCAGCACCTTCATGATACCAGAGTTGAAGTGAAAATCGCACAGACAAGCTCCGAGACAAGCTCGCACAGACAGCTCCACGACCCCGACGGAAGAGCAGACAGCAAAGCGATAGTGTGGCAGAACAACAGCTGGAGAGTTCAGACAAGGCGAGAAAACATCACCGACCTTAACTGCAAGTATCCCCACCGCCGCGATGATCTGTGAGCTCCAGTTAGTTTAGTATCCAGGGGGTTCTTCAAGGAACAACCGTCACTTTCCGATCGCCATTGTTAACGCAAACGCTTTCCAAAGCGAAAACGTGGTGATGGATGGCGACCCGGGGTAGTGCAACAGGTAAGCACACTTTACCCAACGCAAAACAGGTTGTAGGTAACTAAAAGTCCGTTAAAACAGGTCTGACTTTAATCCAGACTCAATGCAAGATAGAGCCCGATTTTAAAAAGCCTTCTTGAAATAAAACACGCAACATTTAAACGTACGGGAGAAGACTGCAGATCAGCAGATCAGACAAGACAAACACAGTGCTGCCATCTTGGATTGTGAGTAATGGCCGCCATCAAACCAGGTTTAAACAAAGACTCAAAGAGAGTCACAATACAAAATACTAGGAGCAAAACTGCTTTCAGAGAGACATGATAAAACATGAATAATCATAATCTCCATGTTCAGTGTGGAGGATATTAATAGAACTGGGATTCATCTCTGACACCAAACTTTCTTCTCGCCTGTTGTTGGTCAGATCACTGAACTAAGAGTTACTCTTCAGCTTTACTGAAATGTGACTGGAGATGACGAGGCCTGACCTCGGACTATCAGCAGCAGAAAGTCTGATCTACATTATTCAGCTTATTCTGGCCAAGAACCGCATGAGATGAGAACACACCGTCTGACTCGCATGTTTAATGACGTTTGTTCTGTTTTTACATGTTTTTAGGGGCAGATTCTTCTAAAAATGAACAATAAAACAGATGTGTCAGATAATGCTGTGGCAGTTTCCACAGAAGGTTGAACAGAAATGTGTGGATCTGTGATCATAATTTGTGCTTTTCCATAAACTACAGATTCTTGCACATACAGTCAAATCAAACATTAATCAGACACCAGATATAATTGTTTAATATTTTTTTACAAGTGTGTGCAGGACACTATAGTTCATTTATGTGAGTGAGGAGAGCAAAATAAAGTAAACTGTGATGTATTATACCCAAAAATTCTTAAAATATAAAAATTTGGGACCAAAAATGATTCAGACACTTTGAGCTGATCATGTTTTGCTGAAGTGTGTTGTCTTTAATTGCTAATGCTCTTTTTACACACAGACTGAACACAATGAAGCATTGCTTGGTGATTGGTTGAGCTAAACTGGTATTATCTAATTGTGTAGTTAAATTTAACAGCTGACAGATATTCAACATAATTCATGAGAAGGACGGACAAAACCAGTCAAATATCAACTGAGTTCGTGTCATATTTTATTACCGTTTTCTAAACTATTGTGAATAAACTGATAATGTGAGAAATGTTGAAGGTGTCTGAATAAATGTTGGTTTGACTGTATATTATTTAGAAAAGATGCGACTCGAAAAGATTTGATGCCGCTAACCTCAGACTTTATAGTTCTTCAACAGAAATACTCTTGATCACTGTGAGGATGATATAAAGACTGAGGGTTTGCTGGATGAAATGTGTGTGTGGATTGTAACTTCATGTCTCATATACACACTTCATCATTTAGTGTTGTTTAGTTTCTTTAGTTTGTTTCCAGCAGTTCAGTTGTGATTCTGCTCTTCTCAGAAACCTTTAGCTCTTCTCGGAAATATAGAAAAATATGTTTTTTGGGATGATAACAGACACTCCTAGGTACAGTAATGTTGTAGATCTGGTTGTATCAGATGTTAAATGTGTGTTTTATTCCTGAATGAATCATGCAGTCGAAACCAGAGGACTGTAGAGCCGGATCAATGTCAACCCTTCTGAACCTGATCTAAGTTTATATCAAATACATGATGAAAAATCACATGTGGTCAGGATGATCATTGAGGTCAAGATATTTTAACATCTTAACATGCATTTCATTATCTAATTGATGACTATAGTCTATTTTTGGGCTATTGTTAGACGTCTATTAAATTTCCACTGACAGCCCAAATTTTTCCTCTGGTTTCGACTGCACGATTCATTCAGAAATAAAACACACATTTAACATCTGATACAACCAGATCTCCAACATACTGTACCTAGGAGCGTCTGTTATCATTCCAATAAACATATTTTGCATTCGAACAATGCTCGTCATTTTCAAGGTTGAGCTGTTATATCATTGAGCTCCTGTTGAAGTCGGATTGGCTGCTGAATTCAGAAGATGGTCAAAGGGTTCATAATTGTTACAGATTTTTCTGTTTGTTATTAAACAGGATAAGTGCTGAAGTATGTTATAAGTATGTTGTTTCTTTAGTTTGTTTCCAGCAGTTCAGTTGTGATTCTGCTCCTCTCATAAACCTTCAACTCTTCTCTGAAGTATAGAAAAATATGTTTATTGGAATGATAACAGACACTCCTAGATACAGTAATGTTGTAGATCTGGTTGTGTCAGATGTTAAATGTGTGTTTTCATTTCAGCCATTTAACATTTTCAGAGTTTGATTCTTAATAAAAACAGTTCTGAACATTCCTGACTTAAACTTTACTCAATTAATTTGCATTTTATCCTCTACACTTTTTGCAAGTTTGTAAGGAAATGCAATACTTATGTTTAATAAACATCTGATTTTTCTAGCATCATTGTTTGATTGATGTTGAGTCTCCTGACTTCTCTTTAATAACTTTACAGTAAATCAGCAGAATAAAGGGAGTTACTCAGTCTTCATGAGGGTATGAAACTCATCTGAATGTTGTTGTGCCGGTTTCTATCATTAATTGTGTTCATATCATCTTTATTTATTTACCTGCATCCAGAGAAATGAGTTGAAAATGTAGAAAGCTTTTTGATTTTTTTATCTCTTCTAACTTGAAAATTATTACAATGAAAGTGACATGAGTTCCTGAAACTCACAAGTCTAGCATTCTTACAAATATCACATGGGAACAGGATGAGTATTGTGCATGGTCAGGATATTTTATCATTTTCTTCATTTTTTAACTATATACCTTTGCTTATCTGTCTGTCCAGTCCAGAGTAAAGCCATATTCCCACTTGTGAGTTTAAAGGGGTTTATGGGTTGTGATATTCTAATCCTCAGCAAAAGGATTATTAGTAGACTGGTAGGTTAGGGTTATAATAAGTTGACATGGCTACTTTGTAAAGTTATTTAGTCAGTAGAATGTCTGTTGGAGGACCATAAAAATAAAGAGTTAGCCGATATTAAGCAGACAGTACATTAATACTCTTATGAGAGTTAGTGTACAATGTTACATAGTCAACAGATTCAAAAAGGACCATCAAAATAAAGTGTTACCGAATATTGAATGTGAGAATAAGAACCTTTTTTAAAAATTGTTGATTATAATTATTGTTCACATCTTCATTGTATATGTGGAGAACTTCTGTGTTTTCATGAGAAGTCAGAGGACAGTTTCAGCTTTGGTTGATAATAAAGCTCAATCAATCAATATCTGGGACTTTCAGACAAACTCAAATCTACAAATCCAGGATTCATTAACCCATTTAAAACCCATGCAGGATAAAGACTGAACAGTGTGAAACATGAAAAAGTTAAGCTAAGATTCTGTTAACGTCTCGGGTTAACGTGTGTAAAAAGCCTATCCTATCCTCAGTGTTGGGGAGTAACTGTCACGGAAAGTCAAAAGTGAAGCGAGGATTCAAGTGCAGGTGAGGAATTTATTAAATATAAACAAAATCAAACTACAAACAAAAACTCCCCGTGGGGGAAAACAAGGCAGGCATAGATCAGGAACATAACACAGGGGGGAAACATAGACAACGATCGACACAGACTGCAAACAAGAGGGAACTAATAAAGGGAAACTAATCAAGGGGGAACAGGTGGAAGAACTCAAACAATAATCAGATAACAAGGGGGAGGGACCAGACAATGACATGAGCACATGGCCCAAAATAACAAAAACACCCATGTGCAGCACAAGACAGGACAAGCATGTGACAGTAACGGAATACATGTACTGGCGTTACGTATTCAGAATACAAATTATGAGTAACTGTATTCCGTTACAGTTACAATTTAAATAGTTGGTATTTAGAATACAGTTACATTGTTGAAATCAATGGATTACATGACGATACTTCTCTGTTTCACGAGTTTATTCACTCTCTAAATAAATTAAGACAACTCCATGCATTTCCTAGAAGCCCCCATATGAAAACGAAAAAAAAATGCGCGATTTGCGTGATCAGTCACAATGGAGTCGGAAGAGGAGCAGCGGGAGCTAGAGGTAGAGATGGAGCCATGAACAACAGAGCAGGGCAAGAATGCGTTTCTATCTTGGAAATTTAAACAGCATTTCACATTAAAGAAAGAGAAGGGAGAACGAAATATAACTGTGCAGTGCAACCTCTGCTTGCCATCAACTAACCTCCTTTCAGCGTCGTCGACTCCACCTCCAACCTGAAGAAGCATCTTAAAGTAGGCCTACGTTTTTTTCAAATACGTGCAGTCAAAACTTGAAATCTAAATTCTCAGAAAATGCATTAATACCATAGTGAAACGTCTGTTTATATATCCATACTCCCTTAATAAAGGAGTCCAGACATTAGAAACATATCGGTCTAAATGCGTTTTATATTTAATATGAGGGAAATAAACATGCGTGACACAAAAAATCTTTAACTTTTAGGTGGCAAAATATATATTGCCTATAGGCTATATTTTGTAATTCGAATTACACTGCGCAAACCAAAAGTAATACTACTCACCGTATGAAGAAGGGTTGGCTCTCCACAGAACATAAAATATTAATTTTATTTTATTTTTCGTATTCGCATTTATGAGGAAAAAAACAATGTTACGGTTGTAAGTTCTCCGTTACGGACGTGAGCGCTCTGAAAGCAACACTAAAAGACTGCTTTAAAACTTTCACAGAGACCTCAAACAGAAAGCACAAAGCCTTTCTTTAAAGTTAATTTCGTTTTGTATTAATTGTATCTTAATTTTAATCAATGTTTCATCAACCAAATGCCTGGATTTAATAAGAAGTAAATATACAATAGAATCAGGACACGAGGCGCGTGAACTGGAGCTCGTCTCATAAATGAACGCCCGTTTCACACATACTCTGTTTGCAGTGCATATTTTTTCCCCCGTACCCATGATGGTAACAGGTTAGAACTTTCACACTGCGGTCCGTTTATCCGTTCCAGTTGCAGTGCGTATACAGCAGTGCAGCGATCGTTTCCGCACCAAGTCTATTTCTGCTGTGCTGCATGCGCTGAATTAAAGTGACAGCGCATGTTTCGTGGTCAAAATGAACACAGATTGAGCTGGAAATGTAGTAATTTCACCATAAATGCATTTAATTAAATAAAATGTAGTAACACCATCATAAATGTAGCCTATTTAATTAAATACTGTTTTTTTCACAGTCATCTTTTTACTTTAAGACCGGGGTAAAGCAATGAAAAACACTTGTTTATTAATAAACTGTTAAAATATCTCCTTTCCATATCTGACATATTCATAATTATTACTTTTGCCGGTTCTTTGTGACAGCTTTTAGGTGCTTTATTGGCATACGCGTCACCACCGCATCACCGCACCCCACAAGAATAGGCCTGTTTATTAAGCAAGATTTGATGGCCGACACTTATAAAATGCAACTCAATGTGGAAGTAATCCAAGTATTCAGAATACATTACTCAGATTGAGTAACGTAACGGAATATGTTACAAATTACATTTTTGGGCATGTATTCTGTATTCTGTAACGGAATACATTTTGAAAGTATCCTTCCCAACACTGCCTATCCTATAATTGTCCTATTGCAGTGCTTTGGATTACTTTAGTTGACATGAATGTACAGTAAAATACCATGGTATAACATATGCGGTTTCAGTTTCAGAATCATGTGGACAAACCAGTCCTAACAGACACGTGTAGATCTGGAAACTGAATCAAATATGTGCTGGACTGAACAATAGTTGCTGTCATCTTCTGTTTGGCTTGCGCAATCTCTGGGGTTTATAAGGATGAGCTGGTAAACAAGAGGTTTAAAACAGGAGCTTCACAATCCTCAAACACCAGCACAGACTAGAGATGGCAGCACAACCTCCTGTCAGAAACATGTACGGGAAGCGGGATGTTTCAGACTTAAGTGTCCATGCACGAAAAAACATTAGAGAAGCTAATCTGGAGGCAAATCCTGATGTTCTCTTCAAAGTGTATAGTCCAGTTTATCCACCTGTTGAAGAAAAGCTATGTGCTCTGGTCTTCAGGCCCACTGCGGATCCCATCAGGTGGATGAGATTGCTCAACAGATATAGAAACATCACGACTCAGTGGACTCACAAACAACTTACAGCACTACCCCGAAATGTGATTAAAATCTCGCGTCGAGGGAATGAAATCAACACAATCTGTGTCGAGTTTCCAAACCATTTGGAGGAGATCAATGACCCTGCCAACGACTTTGAAGATCTGGGATCAAGAATACAATGACTCGAAGTAAACCAGGAATAAACAAGGGCTACTGAAGATATAAGGTAAAAAATTTAATATCATAATTATAACTGTGATGAAAAAATTGTCATATCAGACAAATGTGAGTTTGATGGTTTGTTTGGTTTTGGTTTTGGTTTGTAGCTTCCATCTTAAAACATTCCTTAAAAGTCATTTCATACTGTGCTAAGTAACCCCAGAATAATTTTAATCATGGATCAACAAAATGTAGGAAATATGTTATATTGATTTTTATACAGGTTTATGTTCATGTGCACATATGAGTTGTAATTCATCATCTGACAACAGCGGTTCTGTTTTCCTGAGAACTGATTCATGTTTATTCTGTAATAATAGACATGCGTGATTATGAATATACAGAAGTTTATTATTTTATCTCTTCCACACAGAGATCATGTTTTCATCTGACGGGAGACATCGAAGATCTCAAGATCTGCAGCTTTTGACCAGATTTAAAGCAGACCAAATATAAAATTCTTCTGTTTCTCTTCTCTGTCACACTTAAGCCAGACAATTGTGATTAAATTGCACAGTTTATATGTGTATCTGCATAGGTGGGTTTTTTGAAAATCAATTTCTGGTTAAAGCCTGTATTTCTACAGTAACCATCATTTGAAGTGGAACAAAAAAGTTCATCAAAGTTGATCTAAGACAAGATTGAGTATTGTTCAAAATTAATTTATAACTTTAATGAAAGGTTTTGATCCACTTCAAATGTTAACTACTGTATATAGTTTCAATACGGTATATCACTTTCTATAAAAACCTTAACTTCTTGAATACAAAAATATATATATATATTGTTCAGTTCTTGTTTTCTGTTCCTGATTTCACTAAAAATAAAACCTTAACTGCTGAATTTTTATCTTTTGCTCTTCATTTATTTCAACCTCACTGTGACACATAAAGGAAATGTTGATTCCACGATGGGTCACTGTATGTTACACACACTTGCACTGTGATGCACAGGCAGGCGAAAGTTAAACACAACTACAACACAGTTGTCATTGTTAATGTTTACACACAATGACTCAAAATTGTTCACAATTATTTCTAATGATGAGACCAAACCAACTGTACATAATACAAGATAATCCATTCAGAGTTCAGTACTTACTCAAAATGTTGCACTGAATGTTGATACCAACAATGGATGGAAGAGGGAGAGGAGGAAGAGTATGTGTATAAGAGGAAGAAAGTGAAAGTGAAAGTGAAAGTGACGGCCAAAACTACACTTGCAGTGGATACAGTATACACTTTATTCACCTTACTACTGTACGTTGTCATTACTATACTTTTTTACGTAATTGCAAAATTAGTTTACTTTGTTACAACATACTTTTTTCTGTAACTGCTTGTTTTGTTTTCTGTGTTCTCCATTTGTTTTATGTAGTTTCTAATGAATGATCTGTAAAGTTTATAATATTGGCTGATGTGTGTATGATCTGAGAGCATTGCTTGATTTTGAGCAGATAAAAAGGTTTTGAGGCGATTGTTTGATTTTGCCAGAAGAGTCGGAGGTTCTGTGAATGTGGTTTGAAAATTTGGTTTTGTGTTTAAGGTTTTGAGAAAGTGAGTGATGGTTTCAAGAAATGTGTTTTAGCGAAACAGAGAAATCTTAAAAACCACTTAACTTGCATAGTGAGTTTAAATGATTAAATTATGTTTTAATGGCCACTGACTCGGATGACTCTGTTGTACTGGTGCTTTTGGATTTAAGTGCTGCATTCGATACTGCAAGACGTTTAACTGGTGTTTGCAAACACAAACATATTACTCCTTGGGAGTATTAGAGCATGCAAATATTGTAGCATCCAAAAATAGGCTCTTTTTACATCCACCTTGTGGAGGTCATTATCATATTGTGCCGTCATTTGCATTAAGGTGCGTACTGAAGTGATATTTCCTGTTGGTGAGAAAGTCTCTTTGTAATCTACACCCATCATTTGACTATAGCCTTTTGCTAAATATCTGGCCTTGAATGCCTCAGTCTCACCTGCATTGTTTTTGACAGCATATAGACCCATCTACCCCTCACTGCATGTTTACCTTCAGGTAGTGTAGTTAGAGTAAATGTGTCTTTTTTAAGGGAATCCATTTTATCTTTCATGGCCCTAGCCCACATCTGTGACTCACTTGAACTCATAGCATCCTTGAATGTTTGTGGTACGTCACACACTCTGTAACAGAAGTCCACATTGGTCAGAATATGGTCATCACATTCAACATCAGAAACATAATCAGACAAATATGCAGCTCTTCTGGTTCTCTTAGGGTAACGTGTACTGTGATCAACTCCCTCTTTCTTTCTCTTAGTCTCATTTTGAGGTTTATGAGTCTTTTCTGGGGTCTGGGGTCACATTTTCTTTTGACAGAGAGGATACATATCTTTCCCCATGGAAATCATCCTCTGACATTGAAATGTCAGTCTGTGTCTGGTGTTCAGTAACACACTTTGTTACAAATCTCCCAAGCCTGAGCTTGAGAACTTTTCCTGTGTCTGGATAATAGACCCGGTATGCAGGGCTGCTTTTATCATACCCTACAAACATTCCTTTTTCACATCGTGCATCTAATTTCTATTTCTATCTCATGCCAGGTTTGAATGTCATCCGTTACAACTATCATTGTCCTCGTTGACAGTGTTCAGATAGTACAGTCTGTTGTATTCTTGAATGTGAAATCTAGTACCGCTCTTGATGCGGACTTGGTGCGGAAACGATCGCTGCACTGCTGTATACGCACTGCAACTGGAACGGATAAACGGACCGCAGTGTGAAAGTTCTAACCTGTTACCATCATGGGTACGGGGGAAAAAATATGCACTGCAAACAGAGTATGAGTTCATCAGGTCCTTGTTGGAAGCTGATCGAAGCTCCATTCTTCATTGTAGCTTTAACAGAGAAGATGTCCTGCGGGTACGATGGGATGTACAACACGCTCCTCAGCATCGCCTTCACCTGTTGTCCCTCATCGTCAATCAAACACACCTCCGCATCTCCTCTTTTCAGCATCACTCCACTCGCTCTTGTCTCGTCAGCCAACTCAATGTAGTTTTTCTCCGGCTGGAATTTGTCATCAAACTTTTTTCATTTTTCAATGTCCGTAATAATGTGCGATGTTGCCCCAGTGTCAAGCATTAGTCCCTTTCGTTGCACACTGTACAATTGGCAGTCACTCGATCTAAAGACAAATGTGTGTTCGTCGTTGTCCTCTTTATCAGCGGCTTGTTTAACATTGTCTCTCTTTTTGCGTCTGCAATTTTCATCTTTGTGTGTCAAGCTATTACAGTAATTACACCACAGTCTTTTGTGATTTTAGGTCGGGCAAACACAGGCTTTGTGCTGCAGTTATAGCACGTGATGTCCGAGTCCGCTAAAGTTAAGCCGAGTGTGCACTGTGCAATTTATAATAGTCCTTTACGATTGTTGCTTGTCAGACTGTACGAACATGATCATCGCTGTAAGTCATGTCACACTGTAAGATCTCAGTTGTCATTGATGTCAGACAGTCCAGACGCGTTAAAAAGTATTGAAACAGAAAACTTGTCCAGAGTTTTCATCATTAATCAATGACACAGACGGTGATCTAGTGAGCTCCGTTACACGCGGGATTGAAATAGTGGCTACAAAGAAATCTCTAACGTTAACTTTGGTCATGGCTTGTCTTGAAAAACGAAGACAATTTGCAGGACAGGAGAAGTCACTGCAGGACTGAGAGACAAATCTTCTGACACTGCCAGAATTTCATCTGAAGTTAAATTTGATCGCAACGGAAACATGTCAAACTAGCGATCAAAGACTTCAGATTTTAGCCAAGGATCAGAGGATTCTTTTAGGATTTGCTAAATTTGTCTCAGACGGCCAAATCGTGGCCAAAATCACACAGTGTGAACCCGGCTTTAGTCGTCCGGAGCTGAGGCACTCGCTCTCATCACGTTATCATCGCTCGCGCTGGTGTGAAACTTTTCCGTACTTTCAAAACTTCTAAACTTGATTTTGAACTTTACAAACATTATGTTTTCATCACTTTGTGTGATATGGATGGCGAACGGTTTAAACAAGTCTGGCAAACCTTTCAAAATCATCGCAATTAACAGTCCATCACTGAGACTCCATCACTGCATTTCTCAGAGCTGTGATTGCGGTTTTCTCTCATTTGCCATTTTCTGCAGCGACGTCAACTCTGTGTACAGGCTGATTATTCGCCGTTTCCTTTACCAGCGTAATAACCTCTCAAAAGAGACAAACTTTTGTCATCCAAGTATTGAATCAGCTCTGTATATGCTACCTCGTTTTTATCGCCATCATCATCCTCTTGTTCCTCATCACCACACGCGGGAGGCTCTGATAATATCGTGTCCTTTAAGCCTAGCAAACGCAGGTGGCCTAGAAATGTTGTCTCCCAAAGTTTATAGTTCTTTTCATCTCCGTCGGAATACAATCTACTTCGACCATCGGTTACCTGCTTCTCTCCTGGGCCCATAACCTGATGGCCATTTTCCTGAATTATAACCAGTTATTTTAGTAAACTATACGGAGGAAACATACAGACATCACTCTGTATTCTGTTGGACTGGAACCTCTTTTATAAGCATATATCCATTTATGGATAGTACACGCACGTGACATGAGCAGTATGAGGACACACATTACAAACTTTAACAATAATACATTGAATAAGTTTATTTGTTTCATCTCTTCCACACAGCGATCATGTTTTCACCTAAAAGAAGCCCTTGAAGACATCAAGATCTGCAGCTTTTGACCAGATTTAAAGCAGACCAATTATAAATCTACTTCTATTTCTCTTCTGTCATATTCAAGCCGGACAACTGTGATTAAATGTCACACTTTTTACTCTAGTGAATATTCCTCAGGATGTGTTTATTAGTCAGTTTCTGTATAAACTAAAACTTTATTAAAGTCTCGACTACAAAAAAACTGTTACTACACATTACCCTCTTGTGGCACACACCCCAGCAGAGACACCGCAATGACAGGACATGATGTCTCGCTGTATGGGGTAACTTGTCACAATGGAACCTGCCATTAAACTATTATAATGTATTTCAGTTTTACTGTGTTCAGTTGTTTACCCAACAGCTATTAGTAATTGTATTACTAAACTCACTCACTCACTCTCTCACTCTCTCTCTCTCTCTCTCTCTCTCTCTCTCTCTCTCTCTCTCTCTCTCTCCTTCACACACACACACACACACACACACACACAAAATCTCCACAAAGACACGCCATTAAAAGCATTAGACAGCGCCCTCTTCTGGATTGAGTTTGTCCAAAAAAATCGAAGTTATATATAAATAAATAAATTGAAGTGAGTTTTACAAGAAAGTACTATTTCAGACTTTCTACTTCAAAATGTAACGTTTAACTCAATGAGCTACTTGCCGTTTCTTTGTAATTATTTGTGAAATGTACAATCAATTTCTGAGTGACAATTTCAATTCAATTTCAACAGTGTCATTGGTCAAATGGTTGTGTGTGAGAATATATGGTAAAACTAAAATAAAGAAAAATGAGCAGAAGACATGAAAGAATACTTTTTACTTTACAACACTTTAGAATACTGATCCAAATAGTTAGTAGTTCCTTTAGAAGGATGTAGTAACACTTAATTAATTACTAGTGGGGTTACCGTTATACATTATGCATTATTCATGTTAATTATGAACCTGAAAAAAACGACCACATTCAACTGAGCGCTATTACTTACTTTGTTAATTTGTTAATCAGAGTTTCTTGTTAGTTAACAGAAGTTAATAGGTTGTTACTCATCTGTTCCTGTGTAGTTATTCATTAATGAAGGAACAGTATTATAAAGTGTTTCCCCCAACAGTCTTTCATTCAGAGCATCAGGAAATGTGAGGAGGCGTTCTGTATTGTAAGGGCCGATAGTTGGTACAGCATCACTGGAGATGGCGGCACACATGGTGAGACTGGCACACAATCATGTTCCTCTCACGTCTCCTGACTTTACAGAGGTTTCAAACCCACTTCATCCACACACATGAAATGGTGATGTGACCCTCCAGCTCCAAGCTCCACTATTCTCTAAGAAAAAAGATAATTCATAAAGCAAATTATTCCAGTTGCATGTATGGTATAACAAGGCATTACAATAACAAATCTGTACCCGCACATACTGGAACTTTGCCTCCTTCATGATTAGTCTCCGTTATTCTGACATGGTTTCGTTTAAGGACTCTATCAATAGTTGTCAAACTCACAGTGTTGATATTTCTAAATGTTCCCTGATCTTCAGTTACTGCTGCCTGGATTTCACACAGATCGTATTGTTTTCCACGACCATATCTACAATCAACACCAGAGATCTTTCCTCTGCCACCAGCAAACAAGCATGTCAAAATTAACATTATAACAGTCACATAAATGGGTCTGACGAAACATCTGCATTACTGTGTAGACAGATTGTTCTGCAACAGTACAGTAAAGCTGAAATACACCGTGGCGTACAGTAACTGTTCTCATTCTGAATAAGCCTGACAGACGCCATCGTGTTTCGACTCAGAATGGTCCTGAGTCATTACATGGTCAATAATAACGTGCCTTTGTCTCTGTGATCCATGCTTGCAAATATCAAGCATCTTTTATCGATGATTGAGGACTGATTGATGATTGAAGAGTTGAAGTTTCACACAGGTGCATTAGAGATTCATAATTATGCATGTACTTTCTATCAGCTGTGAATAGATGCTTTCCTTTTGTTCAACACAGTTCATCCAATAGAGTTTTGGGTCTTTCAGTGAGATCTGTGAGAAATGTTTTGACAAAATGGTGTGAAAAATGTGTGAAACAAATGAAAAAGTGTTCAGACATTTGCCAGGGAAGACTCCTGCTGTGTTAAGAATGTGAGGATGAAGTTCAAGTGGATCCCAGTTTCATTAAGCGAGTCTTAGCAAATGAGGAAAACTGTAAGCTTTTGTGCAGGACACCCCAGTGACAGGATATGATGTCACACTGTATGGGGTAAATTGTCACAGTGGAATCTGCCATTAAACTATATTAATCCATCAGTGTCAGTGTGGTTTTATAATGTACTTATTTTATGCAACACTCTCAGAAAAAAAAGTACAAAACGGTACCTTTAAGGAACAAAAGCTTGTCACTGGGGTGGTACCCTCAAAGGTACATTATTGTACCTCGAGTCAGAGGAGCAAATTTGTACCTTACTTGTTTGTACCTTCTAAGGGCCAATACTGTACCTTTGAGGATCAATAATGTACCTTAGACAAAGGTACAATAAAGTACCTCTGGAAAAAGGTACAATTTTGTCCCATTAAGGTACCACCCCAGTGACAAAGCCATTTTGTACCTTTAGGTGGCAAAAAAGTTCCTTTTTATTCCTTAAGGAGTGAAAGAAAATAAAGGCAAACAACAACTAACTGAATTTTAGACATTTATTTTAGTCCTTAAATGGAAAACAGTTTAATTCACAGATTCAATAATAATTCATCTCACAACCATACAATGTAACATCACAAAATAAAATGCCACAATGTTTAGGATGTCATGTCTGATATGAAAAACATAAAAAAAAAAATTAAACATTTTTTAAGAAGCATTTCATTGACCAACTGACAACTTCATACAATGTGCATGAACAAGTCCGATGTGCTGGATTAACTTCACCAATGTGAAGGCTCTTCGAGAGCATTTAGGACAGCTGAATGGTGTAGGCATTGCGGTTGTTGATCAAGCTAAAATGTTGATTACCCTGGTCACACTAACAGGTAGAGGTTTATCACCAACCTCAGACATTTTTAGAACATATCGCTGAATGAAAATCAGGGTGTTCTTCAGGCGAGATGGATATACCACGTTGTATATGAAGTAAGCACAAAAAGCAGCAATAACATCTTCCTCCAAACCAAGCGTCCTGCAGACTGACTGCCCATCCAGTTTGACCACTGCAGGGACCCTTTGAGTCAGCACACTCCTCCAGTCAGAGACAGCGTTGAGTTGTACAGTAGGATATGGCGATGGTGGCTGATCCTGCAAGAGATCATAAAGTAGTTAAAATGCAGAAATCTACCACATTCATTAAAAAAAAAAAAACTGTCCATATATATACACACATACATACATACACACACACACACACTAAAAAAACTTCTACGGTTAATAAAGACCTTAAAGCGCCCATATTATGCTCCTTTTCAGATTCATAACTCTATTTTAAGGTTGTACCAGAATAGGTTTACATGGTTTAATTTTCAAAAAACACCATATTTTTGTTGTACTGCACAGCTCTCTCTCACTGCTGCAGTGAGGTTTGCACTATGCGGCCCCCCATGTCCACACCAAGGCCCAGCATTGATAGCTAGAAACTTTGTATTATGAAATAAGACATCCAAGGAAAGGGATGCATATAATTCTCCCAGTCTCTGTGGGAAGTAATGTAAACAAACAAAAAAAAAGTATATACAAATTACACACCTCCCCAAGTATGACGAGAATGTCATTTTTCTCCCTGAACAGGATCGGCAACAGCAGGATTGCAGCTCTGAAATCAATCCCTGAAAATTAAGTAAAAAAAAAAAAAAAAGGGAAGTGTATTACCTGAATGTACATACAGTGTATTTTGGTTAGTTAGACCTTATCTTGTCTGAAGACAAATAGAAAAGAAATTAAGCTTAAATGGCTCCACAACACTAGGGGTTACCATGGCTGATCAGTGAGTCACTTACCAGGGACATCTTCGGTGAGGGCAGCCTCCCTTTCCTCCAAAGCCAGATCTGCAAGGGGAGATTTCCTTTGAGTCAATCTAAGCACTTTGGGTACTAGGACCTTAAAGCCATCTTCGAATCTTCGGCAGATATTCATTTCATCATGAAGCCGGCCCATTTCCTGAAATAGCTGCAACACAGCACAAACAAACGGGAAACATGTCACAAACATTATCATAGGATTTTAAAATTAAATTTCAAAGAGAGCCTTTAGTAATTTAATATGAACTCCAACACAAATGTAAGGAAATAAATGTAGACAAACCCCGCATGGACTCTTAAGGAATGGATATTTGTTAATGGCTTCTTTGATAGTCATCCCATTGGCAATCGCTCGCCTTCTCCAAGCAAATGTCCTCATCATCCGTTCCTCAACCATTCGGGCATCTGGCTGTGTCTTCCGGTACTGGTCCTGCAGGACTTTCACATGTCTCGCTACTGAGGTATCATCCTCCCCAATAATATCCACCTTCTACGACACAGAGGGATGACAAACATTTGCTCATTTGACAGTTGCTTTTCCCCTTTTTAATGTTTATGAAAAATAAGCTCTTAATAATAATTTATTACATTTTATATAGCGTTTTTATCATAGCTACTTAAAGCACTTTACAGGGGGGACTATTCTCTACCATGCTGGGTTAAGGGGCTAACCATGGGGCCACACTGCTTGTGTGTAAAACATGCACACATAGATATACAGCAAACCAAAGAAGATGCTCTGACCTTTGATGCCTTGGCTCGTTTGCTTGTGTTTTCTTCCTGTTGTAAAGGCTTTTGGTGATGACCAAATTTCTGTTTCATTCTTCTCACCTCTTCATCATCTACCAGTGGCACCCGCTCATATTTGAACTTACGTTTGAGAGACATGTGCCAGGTATGCTATTTAAAAGAATATAAAATTGAACAATTAAATAAGCATACAAACCACTTGCAGAAAACTGAAAGCACAAGCATGAATATACATGGTGGAAAACAATGTGTGCATCAAAATGTACGTTAGAGAACATACGTTAGTTAATATCTTGACTGGATTAGTAACGTTACTCTAGGTATAAATAAATAAAGGTTGGCAATGTTCTAAGACAGTTTGACGACCAAATAAAGACTAAATCATAATTCCAAACCCTCACTGGCTATCGATAGTCACATTCCGCCCAAATGGCTTTGCTTTAGCATTAAAATATTGCTGTTGGGCGGCAAAAAGCTTGTTGTTTTTTTCATCGTTCTCCTCTGACGCAGTCCTAACTAACGTAAGTCAGAACAAAAGACTTTTCGGCGGCAAAAACGCTTCTCGCAGTAGTGTTATTACTAAATTTGATTTTAGTAGTTTTATTACTAACTACTACGACGCTAAGCTAAGCTATAAAACTACTGCGTCAGAGTTGGATGAGAAGTGTTTTTGCCGCCGAAAAGTTAACGTACTGCTAAACGTTAGCTCGATGGTGAACTGTAGCTAAGATAGCAGCTAGTAACTTACGTTACTTATAATCATAGTATGTGGAACGGCAATATGGGACATAATACTGATAATGTTTTAACTAACGTTAATAATGGCAATCGTCAATGTCGAGTCTAGCTAGCTAGCGTTAATGTTGACAGAGAATGAACTTGGCTAGAGCTAACATTAACAGTAAAAGTTAACTTCCAACTTTGAATTAACACCACACACACTGATTAAAAATTTAAAAAAATACTTTACCTTTGAATTTACTTCTCTCCTCTTCAGTGACCTCTATCCCAAATGATTAAATCCTCCGTGGATAATGTCGAAGCGCCATCCTCCCGCCTTTGATCGACACTGACAGGGACTGACAGTTGGATCACTGTCGATTCACTCATGTATCCTTTCGCGCTGCAATATTTATGCTTCCGCCGAGTCGAGCTCTGGTTAGCCTGTAGCTAGATCCTTTCAACTTAAAGCGTTAACAATTATTTGTCTGTTTTATTCTAATATAAATAGGGTAAAGGGTTTGAAAATCAAATCCTTCAATACTGTTTGTGAATATAAATGATTACATAATCATCATTAACATGATTAAAAATGATTCAAAGGGACACTTCACAAAAAAAACAAAAAAAAAAACAGTCTGATTTATTTTGCCCTAATCTAAAAACTTTACAGTTCATTTAGTTTGACAATTATTGAGTTATTGAGTTTGATAGTATAGGTTAACTTGTGTTTCTATATTGAGAGATGACATTTTCAGCATCCACTAATTCCTGCCATTTTACATTTAAACACTAAGGTACAAATATGTAAGGGACAAATATGTACCTTACACCTCGAAAAGCCCACAATGTACAATGGAAGGTGCATAATTGTACCTTAAAGGTGCACAATTGTACCTTAAAGATACATTTTTGTACCTTTAAGGGTACATATGCAAAGTTTGTACCTTAGGGAACAAAAATGGACCTGTATTGTACCTCTTTTTCTAACAGTGAACAGGCAGCTATTAGTAATAGCATATTACTAAATAATTGTCTATAATAGTCTAACACAACATGTGAAAACAAGCGTTTATTTAATATGATATCAATATTAATACTGAGGTAGTCCTGTAGATATTACCTCTGGGACAACTAGTCCCGGTCTCCCAATATTTTGTAAATGTTCTTATGTTTTTTTTAATCACGAGTTCCTTATGTATTACCTTTTGATGCAATGCATGTAATTAAAAAGTGACACAGTAAAAATATTTTACATGCAGATTTTGAACAGATGCACAAAGTATATGGTGGAATTAATCCAGGTAATCCAAGATAAACACTTTAATAATAATGATCACAGAGAATACACAAAGGAAGAAACTACAGACGACGATGAGAAACGACAAACTAATGAACAAAACAGGAAGTCCTTTATACAGAGAACTGAACTATACATGTGGGAATAATTAAATGTGGGAATAAAGAGAATTTAGTAACTATAGGAACGAGAACTGAACAAAGGAAACATGAACACAAACACAATGAAACATAACATAACTGTTCCTGAGTTCATTGTAAAAATAAAACCTAAACTGCTGTGTTTTACTCATCATTCATTTAAATCTCACTGTGACACTGATTCATGATGGGTCACAGTATGTTATACATGACCATTAATACAAAATGGCAGAGACATGAAGGATCAGATGTTAGAAGCATGACTGAACGGGAAGAAAGGAGACACAGAAGCATCCAGATGTTCTCTTCAGAGTTTATAGACGAGACCGTCTGCATGTTCTGCTCTTCAGACCCGCTGATGGCCTCTGGTGGACGCGATTATTCAGAGACAGGCACCATGGATACATGTGTAACCTGAGACATTCATCTAATCACTAGGGGACAGTAGTGGAGATAGCGTGGGTGCTTGGGTGCGGCCGGCCCAGGGCCCCGTGCCAATTAGGGGCCCCTCAAACGCCGCCGATCTTGCGTCACTGGACAGGAACGGTGGTTCTTCTTGATAGCATTCTTTAAGCGCGAGACGCGAGAGAACACGTCTGCATGCCCGCTGTTTTCTGTGCTGCGCACTCACAAAGCGAAAAGAGCCGCCTCTCATATAGTGCACAGACACATACACTTATATCTCACAAATATCCTTCTAGTTAATTTATAGTATCAAATAAACATGAATACACATTAGAAGAATTGTTGTTTCAACCATGGAAATTCAACCTTTTTTCAAGTTCAAATATCCCCGTAAACAGTCGGTTTTGTCTTAAATGGTTGAGAAAGAAAAACAGTAGCCTAAGCCTATATGTCTATTGAATCAGTGCACTGACACTGACAGCATATACTCACTGCTATCATTAATGTTGATCAAAGAACAAAAGAAAAAGAAAAGCACTCACTGAACTTTTCTAACTTTAATCAGCTTAATATTTTATTTGCCTGTTGTTCGGTGATGACTGCTCCAACTGCAACATGAGTCTGTGCATGCGACCTTGAGATGCGTTCCCTGTCAAACATAATTTATCCTTATTTTAGTAATTTTGTTAAACATTTTTTCTGGATTTTTTTGATCTTTATATGATTTTTTAACAATTATTATTCGTATGCTATTCGTTTTTACACAATTTGTTCTGCAGAAGAAGAAGAAAACTATCCTGTTAATTCAGAATAGCCAGGGGCGGTTCTAGAGGCGGGGCCACAGGGGCCCTGGCCTTTGCTGGTTGGCCCCTGATTGGCCACCGTTTTAGGGGTGGGGGAAAAATCGATTCTTAGGTGCATCGCGATGCGGACGTGGACGATTCTGAATCGATTCACAAATGTCAAAAATTGATTTTCTAAAAAATATACATATTTTTTTTCCCTAATAACATAATATTGACGGAACGCAAAAGGCGGAACTCTAAAGCGGACGTGCAGTGCGCGGACAGTCCGTGGCGTGCACATAACAGAGTCGCGCACATAACAGACGCATGATGGGCTGGCTGAGCGCCAAATTCGAACGGCACCCTCTTCGTTAAAAGCTAACGTATGGAAAATTGGCAATTTCATTGTTACCTATTTAGTATTTTTTGTATGAGAGCTGCTTTCTGTATTGTTTAGTTTTCACATCAATATGCTGTAAACCGATCTGTTATACGTAGGCCTACGTTATACTGCCCTGCAATATGTGCAATGCCAGTCACAAAAAGATTTTGACTGTGCTCTCTACAGATGTTCATTCACTTTTTTTGTATAAGCTGTTTTTGATTGTGGTATACAGCAAACATTTCAAGTCATAACTCTTTATTATTTAGTTGTGAATAAGAGCGGCTTTGTATTATTCAGAATATGCCTAGGTCCACAAGCATTATGTTTGTATGAGAGCTGCTGGTATATAATTCTATATTTTTGAACGAAAACTGTTTGTGATTTTGCTACAGAAAAATGTTTTTTTTTGTTTGTTTGTTTTTTTTTTTTGTTTTTTTTACAGTAGGCTATATTGGGAGCATCTGAATGTCCAGAATCTGTCCGTGGTGCTGAAACATTTTTACTTGACTGGCAAACTGTTTTCTTTGTTTGTCAGTACAAACTTGTCAAAACATTTGGCTTTTCTTTGTTTTATTTAACAAGCTTATAAGCTTACTTGGCTCAACAAGTGACACATTATTACATGCATTCATCAGATATTTTATGTTTTTTTTTTACGGTTTTAATTTTAAAATGACTTGGTAGCAGAGGGCCCCATGATGAAACTCCGCCCCCACTGTACTGAGAGTCTAGCTCTGCCCCTATGATAATCCCTAGTTTATAAGCGTGAGCTGGTTAACAAGAGGTTTAAACAGGAGCTTCACAATCCTCAAACACCAGCTATTCTAGAGATGAGAGCACAATTACCAGAGGGGGACGGGTTCAGGGACATCTATGGAGAAGAGGATGCTACAGATTGGAATGACAATAGACGAAAAACATACAGAGATAAACAGCTGGACGAAAATGCAGATGTTCTCTTCGGAGTGTATAAACCAGTATATCCAACACTTAGGGAAAATCTACATAGTCTTCTCTTCAGACCTGAAAGAGATCCCATCTGGTGGATGATAATCATCAGAAAAAAACATAAAAAACTCACTGTTCATTGGACTCTCAGACGAGTTACAGAGCCAGTCCGAGACGTGATTAATGTCAGTGGTAGACGGGAAGATCTGGAAATATTCTGTCGTGAGTTTTCAAAACATCAGCAGGAGATCAATAACAATCCTGTCAGAAACAGTCCTGTCGATGACCATATTGAAGATCTGATAGCAAGAATTCAAGATCTTGAATTAGAAAACAGAAGACTTAGAAAACAACTGCCTAAAACATGAGGTACAGTATAATCCACACTTGTTGTTGCATTAACTAATGTTATCAAATACAACTTCTAGTTTTAATAATGTATTAGTAAATGTTGAAATTAACATTAAGTAAGATTAATAAATGCTGTAGAAGTTTTGTTCATTCCTAAAGTTAAATAATGTTAACTAATGAAACCTCATTGTAAAGTGTTACCCAAAGTTCTCTATGAATGTACATTATTATTCATGTGCATAGAGGGGATGTGATTCCTCTATCATAGCAACTGTTAGATTCATGTTTACTCTGTAATAATAGATATGAGATCATGAATATAACAGCAGTTTATCTGTTTCATCTCTTCCACACAGAGATCATGTTTCATGACGGGAGACATCCGAGTCCTTCTTTCATCAGATTTAAAGCAGACCAAATCTATATTTCTTTTATTTCTCTTCTCTGTCATATTCAAGTCATATTCAAGTGTGATCAAATCTGTCACACAGCTGAATATTCTCAGGGTGTGTTTATTGTTAGAATCCAATTTCTGTATAAACACAAGTCTTATTAAAGTCTTGACTACAAAATAATAATAATAAATAGTGGACACTTGTACTGTTACTACACTGTTAACACATTATAACACACATTAACCTTGTCACAGTCGAACAAAAAAGTAAACCATACACAGGGGAAACAAAGCAAACACCTCAAATCAAAAATTTGAAATAAGCTTATATGTTAAATAAAACACAAAGAAAAGACACATTTTTTGACAAGTTTGTACTGACAAACAAAGAAAACAGTTTGCCAGTCAAGTAAAAATGTTTCAGCTCCACGGACAGATTCTGGACATTCAGATGCTCCCAATATAGCCTACTGTAACAATATATAGCCTACTGTAACAATATATAGCCTACTGTAACAATATATAGCCTACTGTAACAATATATAGCCTACTGTAACAATATATAGCCTACTGTAACAATATAGCCTACTGTAACGGAGCTGCCAACATTGTAAACTCGAACCTGTGCATGAGAAGCAACACAATTTTAATTACAATGGTCATGTTATTGCTTTTT
Organism: Squalius cephalus; assembly: GCF_949319135.1. Classification (NCBI taxonomy): domain Eukaryota; kingdom Metazoa; phylum Chordata; class Actinopteri; order Cypriniformes; family Leuciscidae; genus Squalius; species Squalius cephalus. The sequence goes on along the minus strand of NC_137127.1, from coordinate 2,130,363 downwards.
GATTAGGCCTATTTATTATGTGCAACATTTAAATTAATATTCAGAAACGGGTAAAGTTACTTCTACCGTTTGTTTTTCTGATTAACTTTTAATAGCCTGCAAACCAAAATAAAATGGGCCTAGGCTGGGCTAGTTGATTATTATTATTATTATTATTATTATTATTATTAAATTGGATGGGCTATCTCTGCTATTCTGAATTAACAGGATAGTTATTTTTTCTTCTTCTGCAGAACAAATTGTATAAAAACGAATAGCATAGGCCTACGAATAATCATTTTTTAAAAATCATATAAAGATCAAGAAATCCAGAAAAAATGTTTAACAAAATTACGAAAATAAGGATAAATTATGTTTGACAGGGAACGCATCTCAAGGTCGCATGCACAGGCTCATGTTGCAGTTGGAGCAGTCATCACCGAACAACAGGCAAATAAAATATTAAGCTGATTAAAGTTAGAAAAGTTCAGTGAGTGCTTTTCTTTTTCTTTTGTTCTTTGATCAACATTAATGATAGCAGTGAGTATATGCTGTCAGTGTCAGTGCACTGATTCAATAGACATATAGGCTTAGGCTACTGTTTTTCTTTCTCAACCATTTAAGACAAAACCGACTGTTTTTTGAACTTGAAAAAAGGTTGAATTTCCGTGGTTGAAACAACAATTCTTCTAATGTTTATTCATGTTTATTTGATGCTATAAATTAACTAGAATTGCGTATGTGTCCGTGCACTATGGCGGCTCTTTTCGCTTTGTGAGTGCACAGCAAAGATAACAGCGGGCATGCAGACGTGTTCTCTCGCGCTTAAAGAATGCTATCAAGAAGAACCACCGTTCCTGTCCAGTGACGCAAGATCGGCGGCGTTTGAGGGGCCCCTAATTGGCACTGGGCCCTGGGCCGGCCGCACCCAAGCACCCACGCTATCTCCACTACTGGTTTATAAGGATGAGCTGGTAAACCAAAGGTTTAAAACAGGAGCTTCACAATCCTCAAACACCAGTGCAGACTAGAGATGGCAGAACAACCTCTGGTCAGAAACATGTACGGGACGCGGGATGTTTCAGGCTTGAGTGTCTCTGAACGAAAACAAATCAGAGAAGCTGAGCTTGACGCAAATCCTGATGTTCTCTTCAAACTGTATAGTCCAGTTTATCCACCTGATGATGGAAAGCTATGTGCTCTGGTCTTCAGAACCACTGCGGATCCCATCAGGTGGATGAGATTGCTCAACAGATATAGAAACATCACGACTCAGTGGACTCACAGACAATTTACACCACTACCCCGAAATGTGATTAAAATCTCGCGTCGAGGGGATGAAATCAGCAGAATCTGTGTCGAGTTTCCAAACCATTTGGAGGAGATCAATGACCCTTCCAAAGACATTGAAGATCTGGGAGCAAGAATACAACGACTCGACATAAACCAGTAATAAACACGGGCTATATAAGGTAAAACATTTAGTACAATCATTCTATCAATGCAGCAAAAAATATACAAATGCTTCAAAATATCATAATTAAAAAAAATTATTAAAAAATGGTGATATCAGACAAATGGAAGCTGTTTAGCTTCCATCTTAAAGGGCACCTATTATGCAAAATCCACTTTTACATGGTGTTTGAACATAAATGTGTGTTAGCAGTGTGTGAGCAAAACCACCCTAGAATGATAAAAATCCACCCAGTGGTTTTTTTTCAATCTCAATAAATCATAAGCACTGTCTCAGAATGAGCTGTTCTCAGATTCTATGCAGTGTGACGTAGAATTGCACAAGCCCCGCCCACGACTGTTGATTGACACTGCAATTTGAGCATAGCCCCGCCCTGAGTGAGCTGGACACAGAGTCCGCCAGTGTTTCGACGCTTGAGCCGCTGTAGATAAGAATGTCTCCTAAGTGATTGAAGTGTTTTGTTGTAAGAATGAACATAGCAGTCTTCATTTACTCCCGTTGTTACTCGAGGATGGATCAGTACTGTTTGTGATCCAGCTTACACTCTCCGGAGCAACAGCCTAACGTTACTGACCACGGCAGAAATTAAAGTGAGAGCACGCACTTTATGACAACTCATCGAGTCATTTTACGGATATAAGGTTTACCAGTTTATTAAGCACCCACTGAAAAGGTGTGTATATATTTGTTTACTGTTAGTTGTAACGAGTGTTTTGTGTACTTCGCTGTGTATGTTGTTGATAATGAAAGGGAGAGAGAGAGAGTTTATGGATAAGACTTTAATGCGCACTTCTTATACTGTGTTTATTTAGCTCTTACTGTGATTCTCTGGAGTAAAACTAACGCTCATCTTTTGTGTGATGTACAATAAACTTCACTGAACTCATCAGTATATTTTGGCCATCATTTGGACAGGGTTTGCCACAGCAGGCTTGTATTAATAGTGGATAAAAGCAGATGACAAATAAGTTATAACCGTAATTAAACTAAACTATACCTGTTCTATCTCCATACAGCATATATTCTCTGGCTCTGTGGGCATTATTGTCCAACTCCGAATGAAATGAACACCACTACTGAGAGTTTCTGTTCTGATATTATCAGATTAGATTGTCCTTGCTCTGAGCGCGAGCTCGTAAGGCTCCGCCCCCTGTGCGGACAGCAGCAGTTCATTTGCATTTAAAGGAATATACACTTTCTGAGCCCCAAAAAATGACAATTTAAACATACTGTAAAAAATGATCTGTTGGGTATTTTGAGCTAAAACTTCACATACACACTCTTGGGACATCAGAGACTTATTTTAAATCTTGTGAAGAGTCATAATAGGTGCCCTTTAAAACATTCTGTAAAAGCCATTTACACATTGTGCATAACTTTAATCATGGATCAGCAAAATGTAGGAAATATGTTATATTGTTATATGTTATATTGACTTTTTGTGCAGGTTTCTGTTCATCTGCATATGAGTTGTAATTCATCATCTGACCACAGCTGTTCTGTTTTCCTGAGAACTGATTCATGTTTACTCTGTAATAGACATGTGTGATCATGAATATAACAGAAGTTTATTATTTTATCTCTTCCACACCGAGATCATGTTTTCATCTGACGGGAGACATCGAAGATCTCAAGATCTGTATCTTTTGATCAGATTTAAAGCAGACCAAATATGAAATTCTTGTGTTTCTCTTCTCTGTCACACTTAAGACAACTGAGATTAAAGAAGTTCACTTTTAAAATGAAAATTCTGTCATCATATACTCACCCTCATGTTGTTTCAAACCTGTATGAATTTCTTTCTTCTGCTGAACAGAAAGGAAGATATTTAGAAGATTATCAGACAGTTTTTGGGTCCCATTGACTTCCATAGTAGGAAAAAAATATACTATGGAAGTCAATGGGACCCAAAAACTGTCTGGTTACTGATAATCTTCTAAATATCTTCTTTTCTGTTCAGCAGAAGAAAGAAATTCATACAGGTTTGAAACAACATGAGGGTGAGTATATGATGACAGAATTTTCATTTTAAAAGTGAACTTCTCCTTTAAATATGTCACACTAGTTTATATGTATCTGCATATGTGTGTTTATTGAAAATCAATTTCTGGATAAAGCCTGTATTTCTATATAGTTTCTATATATCACTTTCTATATAAACCTTAAATTCTTGCCCACAAAAAAAATCTTAATATATATTATTGTTCTCTTCTTGTTTTCTGTTCCTGAGATCATTTTTAAAATAAAACCTAAACTGCTGCGTTTTGATCCTTTGCTCATCATTTATTTCAACCTGACATTTTAATGAACTTTTATTGATGGTTAAATGTCAGAATAAAAAGCTAGAATTGAATAAACTTTAACAAAAGCGTATGTGACCTAATGAATGCATAGCCTACTTAACAAGACAAAGGCAGTTTGCATAGAAATACCCAACCCGGTCACACTAAATGCGTCTCTATAGCACACATTGTGTTTATCGTGCAATTTTTTCGCGATAATTAGTTTTTACGTGCATAGGATATGCATGAGTAGGTAAAGGGTAGGTTTAGTAGTGTGGGGTGCGTGTGTATTACACGCAATAAAGTGCGTATCATATGCACATAAAAACTAATTTTCGCGTATAAATATAAACACAAGATAAACACAATGCGTGCTATAGAGACGCATGAACACAAATGTGATTCATTTTGCCCATTTCCTCTTTTTAGTTTCTCCTGATCCCACCCTTCCTCTCTCTGTTATTCCTCTCTCTTCTCTGTTGTCCTGTCTAAACACATCTTTGTATTTGACAATAATGTTGACAAAATCTGATTGACTGACACTTTGAGCTTTGTGTTTTGAGGTTTGTTCACTGAGAACTGAGATACTGTTAGTCACGTGACTAAACCCTTCTGGAAAACATGAACATGTGGATTCATTTTCATCTTGGCAAATCTGTGCTGGGTTTCCGCTAAGTTCCTGCCTTCTTCCCTGACTTGTCATTGTGAAAGAATCTGTCTTGTAATGGAGAAGAACAAATGTCGTAAGGGAAAAGTAGAAGAAATGGCAGCGGTCAGAGACATGTATGAAGGACTAAATGTTGGAAGCATGACTGAAATTGAACAAAAGAGACACAGAGACACCCAGCTGAACCAACATCCAGATGTTCTCTTCAGGGTTTATAGACGAGGCCGTCTGCATGTCCTGCTCTTCAGACCCACGAACGGCTCCCAGTGGATGCAAATGTTCAGAGATGGACATCAAAACCTCTTCGCTCAGTGGAGTATCAGACATGTTCACCAGCAGATTCGGGATGTGATCAATGTCTCTGGAAGTCTGGAGGAATTGCAAAGATTCTGTGACAGGTTTCCAGATCAGCTGCAGGAGTTTCATGACGGTGTTGAAGAAATTGAAGATCTGAGAGCAAGAATACAAGACCTTGAATTAGAAAACAGAAGACTTAGACAACAATAACGGTCTGCCAAAGATGTGAGGTAAACAAAATAATAATAATAAAATACAAGCTTATTCATTTAAAACAGCTTAGAAAGTGCATGTTGTGTGTAGTTTTGTGAATAACGGGAGACTGGAGTTGGCTGGCACATCAGGGTTCATTTCTGATACGATCCGCGGGGGATCGAGTAATAAAAAATAGAGTGGATATGAGAGATAAATCATTAATGTGTCGATTTTAATGAAACCATGAACTCGCATTTCAAGTGAAACGCAACGAACGAGCGCGTCACTATTTTACTTTCATTTTCGACAACAGCAACAACAGCAGCGACTAGGCTATCTCTCTTCAGGGAAAACATAATCCTATATTAAAACCTTCCACACATGCTAGCATGACTCAACTTAGGGTATTTACTAGTTGCCATATCAACACTATAGCCTAGAGAAAGAAAGAAAGAAAAAATGCGCCTAAGTTAAAAATCTTTGGAAGATCACTACACATTTATTTAGCGTTTATTTAAAATGAGACAAGCTTATATTATTTTAATCTTATCTGTTATTTCACAGTTGAGATAGTTGTTTAATGCTGATCTAACCAGCAGAAGACACTAGCAGGGTTTAAATCCCAGTTGTTCAGGCGGGGCATGTTGTCACACTGCGTTACAATGAGCCCCTATTAGAACTATGATATTCTATTCTACACTTTTATGAATTCTATTGAGAAACTAAGAAAAGATGAATAAAGACTAAGAGTCAGAAATTATTAATTAGTATTATGTTTTGAACTATAGCTGTGTTTCGCAGTGTTTGTTGTCAAACTCAAAAATTACTTTATTTTGAATTAATAAAAATGCCATTAGGCCTATTTTATACGAAAAAAGTTGATGTATTTTATTGAGAAAATATTTTAGTTTGTCTTGTATATATATATATATATATATATATATATATATATATATATATATATATATATATTATTAAATCAGAAAACATTTTATTCTGTAATATGGTCATGTTACAATGAACCCCACCTATGGGGCATTTTGTCACATTTCACTATATTCCCTTCTCTCAGGATAAATCAAGAAAAAAGTATACACCATATTAATGAAACAAAACCACATAATTGTACTAGACGCGTGAAATTAATGTGAGAAAAAAAAAATACTCTGAACCCAAAGTGAATAAACACAAACTGAGAAAGTCAGAAAGTGTCAGGTTGTGCCCGCTCTCCTCTTCTTCCTCCTAGAGGTCATAAAACACAAAGGAACCTACTTGAAATAATAATTTGACAGCTTTAACTAAATTCTCCATAATTTGGTTACATTTATGCAAGTTCAACTGAGTTCAAGTCAACGGAAGCAACAGAATGGGCTTCATTTTATTTATCATCAGATAATTTGAAGATCAAAGACATCAGCACTGTAATATTATCTTTGCACTAAGTTTAAAAAGGCGACAGATTTTATTTACACTAAGAGAAAATAGTGATAGATTGATCCGTGCATCTCTAGTAACATCTAAAGGGGGGTGGGATGGTTTATTCATTTAAACCAATGATAAATTGTCATAATAGTCATAAAAATAGTCAATCAGACAAATGGGATTTAAGTGTAGCACAGTTTTCTGTTTGTTGCTTCCCTTTTAAAAGTCTTCAAACTGTCTTTTAACGTGCGAGTAACCGGCCACATTTGCCAGATCTACAGTAAATATGCATTAACAAAGATGAAGTTAAACCAAACGCTCATTCAAGAACACTAATACTAAAACAAAGAGTTCAGTCCTGTAGACCGTATGCGCCTGAGACACAGGTGCGCCGCCATCTTTAGAATATTGTCTTTGAACTTCCGTTTTAGCGGCAGCTCAGTATATCTCTATGGCATCGCTGTGGAAGAGTAATTAGCTGGTGAAGTGGATTTACTTATTGTAGAGTTAACGAAAGTTATCACAAGCATTGTGATGTTTAAAGCAGATGTCTTAACATATGTCAGTAGACCGGGAAGATTTTAAAATGGGCAGTTCATTCATAAATTCTTAAAGGGGTCATATAATGGTACATGCACTTTTACAAGTTGATTGTACTGACATGTGTGTTGGCAGTGCCTGTACACAACTATCATAAAATGATCAAAATCCATCCAGTGTTTTTTTTTTTATCTTCTTATATGTTTTCCCCTCTCTCAAATCAAGCCGTTCGACTGTGACGCCACAAAATCGACGCCCCTCCCACGATTGTTGATTGACAGCAGCGTTTCAACACTCACTCGTGAGCGAGCTGTCAATCATAGTCCGCGTGTCATTGTTGATACTAGAGCACTGCCTATGAGCAGAATGGCGTCTAAGCGATTGTGGTGTTCTGCTCTTGGGTGTAATAACGAACACAGCATCATGTTGATGTTCCTAAATCTGAACCGCTGAAGACGCAGTGGCTGAGTTTGTTTTCGAAGGGAATATTCCCCATGATCAACGTCAATGCTTTCATGTTTGCGCGAATCATTTCACACTCCAGACTGCTTTACAAACGAGGGTCAGTATAAAGCTGGTTTTGCTAAGAAGCTGCTCCTGAAAAAAGGATCGGTACCAACTATTCGTGTTCCTGCTGCACCTCCAGAAGAACAAGTGAGTGTAACGTTTTATTAACCTTTATATTAATATTAATCTTTGCAAATCGCTGGCACGCTTCACGATGAATGCGGCTGTTTACACTCAGGGTACATTACGGCATGCTTTCTATGTACGATGCTCTCAATATAATTCATAATCCCACGTTTATAATGAACGACGCGTTATGGTTATTGTGTTATGGTTATAACAAACGGTGTCCGCACAGAACAGAGGGGCGGGGTGAGCAAAGCTCATTATCATTTAAAGACACATGCACTCAAACGGCGTGCTGAAAACAGAGCTGTTTTTGACCAGGTAAAATGAGTGTTTTCTTACAATACTAATGAGAATTTTTAATTAAAGTATATTACAAACTTTTAATTTAGACCCTAAAGAATCACATTAGCTTGTACAAAAATGGCATTATATGACCCCTTTAAGATCGCTGTGGAAATACAGACCAGAGCGCAGCGCTGAAAACGGGCAGGGCTACATAAGGTCTTATAGATAACACGAGTCAACATGTGCATGTGAAAGCTGTAATTCATCGTCTATGACATGGTTCTATTCGCATGCATATTTTCATGCATGTTTACTCTTTAATGATAGACATAAAATAATTAATATATTAGCTGTTGATTTGTTTTAGCTACATCTTCCACACAGAGAGCATGTTAAGAGGAAGGCCTGCTTCATTTCAGTGTTTCTCTGAAGGATCGAAGGGTTTTCAATATCAACCTGTGTTTTACTTTAAGAAAGCAAGCGTACATTGGTGATGTTTCCTTTTCTTTTGAAGGAGTGTGTTCTGGAACGGGAACGGCCTACGAACTCCTTGTGAGTCTTGAAGCTGATTTCTGCCTGATGAAACTGCAGACTATCTTCAGTAAAAAATATCTTCAATTTATTATCATTCTGACTCGTCTTATATTGACTGCACTTCTAACTCCTGGTCTTCATTAATCATATCTGGTCCTTGTCTTTAAATGAAAATTCCCTAACACTTTGTTTTATATTTAATTTCATAATCATTTATAATCATTGATCATTTATGTAGTTGTCATTAGATTTATCATTTATTCATATTATCATTATTATTATTATTATTCAGTTTACATCATTTATTAATTTAGTCATATAATCATTTTATTATAATTCATGTATGTCATTTTATGTTTTTATATATTATGTTTTTATTGGCAGCTGCTATTTGCACTAAGTACAAATAAACTAAAATATAAAAATACAATGGGGCATGTTGTCACAATGGGAAGCTGCCATTAAATTGTCATATTATTATTGTTCATTTGTTTATCCACAAGCTTGTATAACATATGGTGATATTGAAATTTTAGTTTAGTTTCAGACCAACATTTGTAGTGATATTCTCATTTTCTAATAAAGATTTTCAGTTTAACAACATCATGATCATGCACTCTTAATTTACTCTGGACGACAACACTGTAAACTGGTCAAAGTATATTAGTGGAAATGGGTTGGGGAGTTCAGGAAGTAATCCAACAATGAGTTCCTGTGACTGATTCTGTGTTTGTTTTTGTGACCAGCATGACTCCACGGCCACATTTGTTCCTTTGGTACAATAGATACTACTGTAAAAAGTGTTCAGTTCACTTACTTAAAAAAAATTGTAAACCTGTTGACTTAAAATTATTACGTAAATAAACTCAATGCTTAATTGAAAAAAATAAGTTATGTGAACTTGACAATTCCACATTTATTTATTTTTTTTCGATTAAGCATGAAGTCACTGCAAGAACATTCACATCCAGAATTTGCACATTTTCCCAGATAATTTTAAACACACAGTATAGTATGGAGATCAGATGCATCTCTTTTGAATAAAAGCATAATTTCAACACTGCAAAGAAATATTATTGTTATACAGACCAACGGTAAGTTACTCTGTTCATTTTTTTAATGCATAATAGCTGGTGAAATATTATTTTAGTGATATTACTGATTATTTATTATATGATAATTAAAGAATAGGAATATCATCCTTCCTGTAGCTAATAATGGGACAGTGCTCAGATCTCGTGTCTTTCTTTGATATTTATGAGCATGTTTGTGCCTGTCATGTGTCTGTGGAAAAGTGCTGGTGTTTCCATTGAAAGGAACATGGAGACCCTCCTCCAAACGCTAGTATCCAGACATTAGAGTATGTGTAGCTCATGGAGGAACCAACTGAGTTTAGCCATTTATCATGATGTTAAAGTGGTTGGACTGACACTTTTTTAAAGCAATATTACAATCTCAAACAAAAGAGAAGGGCTGCAAAGATACTGTCCTTAAGTGCTGTCAGTGAGAATATCTTTTCTGAAACAGAGCTTACAGAGCCGTCCTACAGAACAAACATGCAGAAATGTCCAGTCTCCATATAGAGACACAGTATTAAATCCATTAGACAGCGCCCTCTTCTGGACGGAGTTTGTCATGAAGCACAGAGGCGCTGCTCACCTCAAATGCCCTGCAGTGTTGAACTCCTGCTGTTTATTGCTTTTAGTTTCTGTGTTTCAGTGTCATTGGTCCGATGGGTGTCTATTAGAATACATGGTAAAAAGTAACAACGAAAACATGAGTGAAAGAACATATTCTCTGTAGAGAGCTAAATTACAATATGCACATGTTTTAAAGCACACACGCTGAGCCACTTTTTACTGCAGTGAATAGAATATTGTTATGGCCAACAGAAACTGCAATTAATAAACTGCATGAAATTACAACAAATAAAACACTGTGACAACCTAAACTTGCCTGGCCTGACGTTATAAAGAATACAAATATCATTGCAATCTTTCAGTTCAAATCACAGGTTTGTGTAACTGGACATTTGACTAAAACATTACTGAGAATTTTTATTGAGATATTAACCTTATGCCTTCTATGTGTGACAACTAGCCCCGGTCTCCTTAAGAATTATTAAAGAATAATTGGAAATAGAATTCTGTTAACAATCAAAATCTGCATTTTAACAGTACATGATGATTAATTGAGTATAGGGCACTTCATAATTACACCATAAAACCGATTACAAGAAAACTGTTTCCAAGTGAATGTGTGATTTGATCTATCTATCTATCTATCTATCTATCTATCTATCTATCTATCTATCTATCTATCTATCTATCTATCTATCTATCTATCTATCTATCTATCTATCTATCTATCTATCTATCTATCTCTTATTGGGTGCGGAATAAAATAGAAATATAACTCATGAATATTAATGTTACGGGTGTCCATCCAGCATGTATATGACGTTGGCTTTGTTAATATTCATGAGCTCCGCCCACCCAAACAGAGGAGCGTGTCTCGAGCTCGCTGCTACACTGTATCACTCTCTGTTCAGCTGGTAAGTTCATTAATTTAATTTGTTAAAAACCATAACAGCTTTTACACACATTCACGGATGAACACGCTCAGTTTTGGATAATAAAAATCCTGGAAACATGTATCGTGTCGTCTGAACCTGAAATGAGCTTCATGCTGTCAGTCGCCAAACAGGATTCAGCGGTTGTGTGTGTGGACTGACAGTGACATGTATGTTTAATGTTGCATTTGCATTTGCATGTATGTGTGTCACATTGAACACACTATGAAGTGCTCAGGGATTTTACTTCTAAGAGAAAGAGAAAGTCTTTTCGTGGGCAGTAAGTAAGAGAGTTGATATTCTAGTTCCGGAAATAGATTTCTATTCTCCCTAAAACACTGACCTCCCTTCATCATTATGTCCGTCCGCTGATGTGCGTGTTTACATCGAGGCTTGACAAAAACTCGGTCTATTTTTAATTGAGTTTAATTTTAGTTTTACTTTATTGACAGCAGTGGCGGTTGTGCCTGATACTAAGTTACCACAGTTTTATTGTAGTAAATTTATTTACTATGTTTTGTAAGTGAGTGCACAGGGTTAAATATAACTACCTTACCATCTGAGTCTAACAGTTTATTGTCTAATACATCATATTGATCATTTCAAAACATGTCATTTCATATTTTATAGATCAGTATGCAATAATGTGGCAACGCAGTAGGATTGTAGAGATGTTTCAGATATTAATACTCATTTTGTGTGGTACAGTGTATAGATTAAACATTAATGGCAGATATAAAATCACCTGTAAACATTAAATAATCTAGTCTGACTAAGGTTCACTGTTAGGAACATCTTGGTTTATGATTTGCAATGCATCATGGGAAGGTTTGGTGTCCTCCAGAGCAAAAACTCATCTGAAATATATTAATTTGCGGTGTGGATGATTCACTTGATGATTGATTTTTGTCTTGGGTTTTCACGTCTCTTTTGTAATGTGTTTGACATTCATGCATTCTGGAGATTGTGTAACAGATTCAAACTGACTGTTTAGAGATTCTTACTACTATTGCTCAAAACGTGCCTCAACAGTCCAACAGGAAGTGATGTCAGTTAGTTGTTCTGTTCTGCATCTCTGATTACTCAAGGACAGGACTTGTGATATGTGGTTGATTAGAGTTAGACCAAAGACAGTGACATTTAAAGAGACAGTTCACCCAAAAAATTAAATTCTGTTATAATTTACTAATTCCCAACCTGTATGAATGTATTTCTTCTGCTGAAAACACAAGAATATATTTTGAAGAATGTCAGTAACCTGTATTCATATTTATGTAGATGTTTGGTGAATAGGGGGAAACTTTTATACAAGAATAATACAATGTTCCAAGAGGGACTTTGCAACCCAAAACCCTCTAAAATCACATGAAATGGTGTTTCCTGCGAGACACACACACACACACACACACACACACACACACACACACACACACACACCAAGGTTGTGCAAGAACAGCGTGTCAAAACACAGTCTGTTCGTTTTCATGCCAAAACAAATCAACAATTAACCAGGCAGAGAAACTGCAGCGCTGAGTGTCAAAAAATTCATTAATTTGTAATGAAAGATCAGATTATATTAAAATAGTAACAAATCTGCTGTGCATCCTGGGTTTAAAGAGGAAGGAATATTGCTCCTAAATTTAGCGTTCTGCCGCCTTGAACCTTCATATAAGATTAAGATCTGCATTTGTTTTACTCTTACTGTTATAAACTCAGCCAGTCTTTACAGAACGTCCCATAGAAATTAATAACATTAATTTGGATATTATTCTAATGTATAATATAATATCTAATGTGGGCTGGAATGATGATTCGTGACATTGCAATGCATTTTATCTGCTGTTTTTCTTGAAAAGCATTACATACATAGGCTGTTTCTAACATTTCTGGAAAAATTACTTTAGTGATTAGTTTAGTGCCTGTTTAGTTTAGTTACTAGTTAACTACTAACTAACTAACTAGTTTAGTTAACTCTAGTTAACTCTCAGTATTTGTTTTAAGATTTAGGATAAGTGTAATTTTTTTTAATCCTGTCTAGGTACCTTGTGTCACTATTAAAAGTGTCCTGGCAACAACATTTTACTGTATTTTTGGGTAATTTCTATAAAATTAAGTTCAACCCTGTGGTACTGTTCGTGTGTCGGTCAAAAATTCGTTTTTTTTTATTTAAATGAATTTTTTTATATTTTAGTACTATGTACTATATTTTAGTTTGATAATGTTTTTTATTTAATGTTTTGGAGTTTTTTGGTAGGTGATTTTATGGTACTAAATTATATTTCTGCAGTTACAATCCATTTATTCACTTTCTGAGCATGGACCTGAAAATGAAATTTCCAACTTAAACTGTGGTAAATCTTGAATTCTTTGGATCACTGACTTCAGTTTGGTCTCTTTTTAAAGATGGCACATGGCAAATTATTACTGAACTGAAAAAAGTTTAAAAAAGTGAACTTGAAAAAACTTATAAAAGGTTACATTTATTGCTATGAAAATGCACAAAAATACCATTTTCAATTTTTATCTAAAATATATCTTTTCCACAACACATTTTTCCCTAAAACTGTGAGAAAACCAAAACCATAAATCTAAACAAGTTATGTTCCAAAAAATATCATGTCTCAAAAATTAAGCTTTTAGTAAGATTTTGTTTGGCCGCAGTACCAAACGCTTCCACTAGATGAAATTCGTCTCCCATTCATTTCCAATGCGCTCAATTTTAACCATAAATGATACAAGTGACTATTTTTTTCAGGACCTTTTAACATTTTCGAATCATGTCCATTATGTTGTGTGTGTGTGTGTGTGTGTTCACACAGCATCTGCCGAAACCACTACAAAATGTTGTACCATTCCGATGAAGTAAAAAAATTATAATCTAAAATTATCAAAAAAAATTTTTAGACAAGGCAGGTCTATTTATATAGCACATTTCATACACTATGGCAATTCAAAGTGCTTTACATAGAAAGGAACTAAAATAATCACAAAATAAAAGCAAGGACAATAAAACAGTTGTTAAAAGAAATTAAAAGAGTTAAAAATGACACCAGAGGGTAAACACTATTCAATCCCACAGACTTGCATTAGAGAGCAAAAGCTTGTCTGATCAATAATGCACATCAACATCTGTTTATGTCTTTCAGCTCCTCCTATAACGATGGATTTGATCCTAATCTCAAGCATCATTCTAACCCTCTCCCTCCCAGTGCATTGTGGGAAAATCCTGGTGTTTCCTCACGAAGGCAGTCACTGGGTGAACATGAACGTCCTGATCCAGGCGCTTCACTCCAGGGGTCATCAGGTCACCGTGATCCGGGCCCTCGACAGCTGGTACATCTCGGAGACCTCGCCTCACTACGCCTCCATGACCGTCCCGTTCTCCCTGGGCGGAGACGACGAGTTCTACAGCAGTTTCATATCTAGACAATTACAGATCAAGCGGGAGCGGCAGTCGGCGTGGACCAGATTCAGACTCGACATGGACCTCAAGGACCGGTTCTCGGAAATGCACAGGAAGATCTGCGAAATGGTGATCTATATAATCGAGAGCGATCCCGCGCTGTTGGAACGGATCAAACAAGCCGACTTTGACTTGATGTTGACGGATCCGGCGAACGGAGGAGGAGTCGTTCTCGCTCGATATCTAAACCTCCCTCTCGTCTTTAACGTCCGATGGACGGTTCACGGAGAAGCGCATTTCGCGATCGCCCCGTCTCCGCTCTCCTACGTCCCCTTCCCGCTTTCCCAGCTCACCGACAACATGACGTTTCTCCAGAGGACATATAACGTGTTGTTTTACACTCTTCGGATGTTCCTCTACCGGCGCATCGTCGGCCCTCATTACGCCGCGTTGTGTGAGCGCTACTTCGGCCCTGATTTGGATTATTTTGAGTTATTTCAAGCCGCTGATATTTGGCTCATGAGAGTCGATTTTGTGTTTGAGTTTCCTCGTCCGACTATGCCGAACGTCGTTTACATCGGCGGTTTTCAATGCAAACCTGCGAAAGCGCTTCCGGTTGATCTTGAGGAGTTCGTGCAGAGCTCTGGAGAGCACGGCGTTATCATCATGTCTTTAGGAACGCTAGTCGCGCAACTTCCTGGTGATATCGCAGATGAAATAGCCGCTGCGTTCGCTCAGCTTCCCCAGAAAGTGATTTGGAGATACACAGGAGAGCGACCGTCGACTTTAGGCAACAACACTCTACTGGTTAACTGGTTACCGCAGAATGATCTCTTAGGACATGCGAAGACTAAGGTTTTTGTGTCTCATGGAGGAACTAATGGTATTTTTGAAGCCATTTACCACGGCGTTCCTCTAGTCGGGTTACCGCTTGTTTTCGATCAGGATGATAACATTTCAAAAATGAGACATAAAGGTGTAGCTAAAGCTGTGGACATCGCCACTATAGATCGAGGGATATTTAAAGATGCATTAGAGGAAGTGATTAATGAGCCGTCGTACAGAACGAACATGCAGAGACTCTCCGTTCTCCACAGAGACACGCCGTTAAAGCCACTAGACAGCGCCCTCTTCTGGATGGAGTTCGTCATGACACACAGAGGCGCTGCTCACCTGCGCACGGACTCTTATAAAATGCCCTGGTACTCGTACTACTGTGTTGATGTCGTCGTGTTTTTAGTGTTGATTGTGTCGTTTGTAGTTTTTATTGTGTTTAAAGTGATCGCATGTTTATGTTGCTGGTTATGTGCGAAAAGAAAACGAGCAAAGCAAGATTAAGTTTGATGGTGTCTTTTAAGGTTGTGGAAACACTGAAGTGATATTGAGTTTTGTTAACTGTGTGTGTGTGTGTGTGTGTGTGTATGTGTGAGAGAGAGAGAGAGAGTGGGTGAGTGAGTGAGTGTGTGTGTGAGTGTGTGTGTGTTTAAGAGAGTGATTATGTGTGTGTGTGAGAGTGAGTTTGTGTGAGAGACTGAGTTTGTGTGAGAGAGTAAGTGTGTGTGTGTGTGTGTGTGTGAGAGAGAGTGAGTGTGTGTGTGTGTGTGTGTGTGTGTGTGAGAGAGAGTGAGTGTGTGAGAGAGAGAGAGAGTGTGTGTGTGTGTGAGAGAGAGAGTGAGTTTAAAAGAGTGAGTGTGTGTGTGAGAGAGTGAGTGTGTGTGTGTGTGTGTGAGAGAGAGTGAGTGTGTGAGAGAGAGAGTGAGTGTGTGTGTGTGTGTGTGTGTGTGTGTGTGTGTGTGTGTGTGTGTGTGAGAGAGAGAAAGAGTGAGTTTAAAAGAGTGAGTGTGTGTGTATGTGTGTGTGTGAGAGAGAGTTAGTTTAAGAGTGTGTGTGTGAGAGAGTGATTGTGTGTGTGTGAGAGAGTGAGTTTGTGTGAGAGACTGTGTGTGTGAGAGTGTGTGTGTGTGTGTGTGTGTGTGTGTGTGTGTGTGTGTGTGTGTGTGTGTGTGTGTGTGTGTGTGTGTGTGATAGAGAGTGAGTGTGAGTGAGAGAGAGTAATTTTAAAAGAGTGATTGTGTGTGAGAGTGATTTTAAAAGAGTGATTGTGTGTGTGTGTGTGTGTGTGTGTGTGTGTGTGTGTGTGTGTGTGTGTGAGAGAGAGAGTGGGTGAGTGAGTGAGTGAGTGAGAGTGAGTGTGTTTAAGAGAGTGATTGTGTGTGAGAGTTAGTTTAAGAGAGTGTGTGTGTGTGTGTGTGTGTGTGTGTGTGTGTGTGTGTGTGTGTGTGTGTGTGTGTGTGTGTGAGTGAGTCAAAAGTTTGGAATGTTCATTATAGTAGAAGGATCATGTGACACTGAAGACTGAGTAAGACACAGTGAAGACACACACAGAGTAATGATGCTGAAAATTCAGCTTTGATCTCAGGAATAAATTACATTCTCAAATATATTCACATAGAAAACACTTATTTTAAAATTAAATATTTCACAGTATTACTGAAATATTTTTGATCAAATAAATTCAGCCTTGGTGGGCCGAAGAGACTTCTTTCAAAAACATTTAAAAAAATCTTTATTATTCCAAACTTTTGAATGGTAGTGTATATATTACTATTTTGTAAATAACAGCTTTTATCTCACTTTTGCTGTTTATGTTCTTTTACTGATTGAGTATGTCAACATGTTTAATTAAATAATAAAATAAAAACCTTTTTAACAGTCAACATGAATCTTCTGTAATGTGATGTATTTCTGGATTGCATATGTGAGAATGCATATTTAGCTTTTGATCAACGTTGAAGCATTTCTACTGAATAATGTGCACTGATGCATTGTTCACATTGAGACCAGTGATACGAATTAAACAATGTAAAGTCAATGTGATTTCATGTTGACTCTAAGATTGAAATGATTTCTTCCACTATTCTCCCCTCCAGAAAGCATTAGCTCATGATTAGAGCGTCTGTAATTACAGTGATGTATTACAGTGACCTGCGGGACTCGAGTCTAATAGAAGTGACACTCAGACTACTTACACTGCGGTTACTGCCTGTAATGACTAAAACCACAGTTTAATCACTGCTGCGTCTCTTCAGAGCAATTACAGCCGATTGCAAGGATAACAGAGCTTTTAAATGCAACATAAGTCAATTAACATGTTGTTTTTTTTATGCATAAGGAAGTGCTGAAATTGAATATATATATAATTTTATTTTGTACATCAGAACAAAAGATAATGTCTACAATTATACAACGAGTCTAGTGTAATATTTAAAGGTTGAAACATCACATGCATATGTAGTATAAAAATAAAACAACATGCAAAACAAAAAATAAGATATTAAAACACTCTTTGTGTGACCTTGCTCATATCATGTTGACGGGAGTTACAATTGCATGATGGGAAAGGTGAATCCTTTTCTGAATCCTTAAACAAACTGTTGCAACCCTGATTTCTCACGTTGTTCTGCTGATGTTTGGATTGTGACTATATGCAGTGTTCAATTAGTTACTAAAGCACTGCATTATGTTGAGGCGAGGCAATAATCATGTCAATCAAACTGTTTGTGTAAAGTTGTGTTTCTCTTAATGCTGTTCAGTTTGAACTTCAGTTAGACCGTGATGGCAAGTCCATTCATGGAAGTAATTTGGGGGGAAAGGACCATTAGTCTTGGTGATAATCATCAGTCCTGATTAATTGAACCTGTTATGCATATAAAAACCTTTGAATAGTGCAAAATTTTACATTACTGGGGCGAAACCCTCAAATGGGACACTTTTGCACATTATCAAGCCCTAACGAGTGTAAATATAATGAATTACAATAGTATTCTACCTAACAAAATGTATTTACACTTGCTCCATGACATCTCAATTGACAGCATCTGTGATATGTTGCTGATTGACACAGATAATTACTTTTTTTTTGTTTTGCGTTAATGCACTTGTATTGGAAATCTATGAGCTAGTGTGTTACAAGTAGTTTAAAAAGCAGAAATGTGCAGCTTTTGTTTTGTTAAAATTATATAAACATATATTAATTCTTCTGTATGATGTATATGTTCTTGTAAAAGAATGTTCTTGTTTACAGACAAGCGATTCTTATCACCCTCGATGTGTAAATGAGTCAAAATTAGTTCACCCAAAAATGAAGTCGTCATAATTTACCTGCCCTCATGTTGTTCCAAACCCGTAAGACTTTTGTGCATCTTAGAAACACAAATGAAAATAGTTTTGATAAAATCTGAGTGATTTCTGTCCCCCCCAATGACAGTTCATGCAACTATCACTTTGTCACTTCAAAAAGTTCATATAAAGAGATATTAAAATTCATCAATATGAATTGAGAGGTTTCATCCAAATTATCTGAAAAGACTCGATCACTTTATATGATGAACAGATTTATTTTAGGCTTTTATTCACATATAAACATTCATCAGCGAACATAAACAGAAGATCAACTGAACCTGCTTGATGCTCATGAACAAACCTCATTGGTTCTTGTGTAAACTCAAACGTTCTGCGTAACATGAGAATCAACCTCATTGGTTCTCAAACGTTCTGCGTAACACGAGAATTAACCTCATTGGTTCTTGCAGTAACTCAAAGGTTCTTTGTAACACGAGAATGAACTTCATTGGTTCTTGCTGAAGCTCAAACGTTCTGTGTAACACGAGAATGAACCTCATTGGTTCTCAAACGTTCTGTGTAACACAAGAATGAACCTCATTGGTTCTCAAACGTTCTGCGTAACATAAGAATGAACCTCATTGGTTCTCAAACGTTCTGTGTAACACGAGAATGAACCTCATTGGTTCTTGAAGAAACTCAAAGGTTCTTTGTAAAACGAGAATGAACCTCATTGGTTCTCAAACGTTCTGTGTAACACGAGAATGAACCTCATTGGTTCTTGAAGAAACTCAAAGGTTCTTTGTAACACGAGAATGAACCTCATTGGTTCTCAAACGTTCTGTGTAACACGAGAATGAACCTCATTGGTTCTCAAATGTTCTGCGTAACATGAGAATGAACCTCATTGGTTCTCAAATGTTCTGCGTAACATGAGAATGAACCTCATTGGTTCTCAAACGTTCTGTGTAACACGAGAATGAACCTCATTGGTTCTCAAACGTTCTGTGTAACACGAGAATAAACCTCATTGGTTCTCAAATGTTCTGCGTAACATGAGAATGAACCTCATTGGTTCTCAAACGTTCTGCGTAACATGAGAATGAACCTCATTGGTTCTCAAACGTTCTGCGTAACATGAGAATGAACCTCATTGGTTCTCAAATGTTCTGCGTAACATGAGAATGAACCTCATTGGTTCTCAAATGTTCTGCGTAACATGAGAATGAACCTCATTGGTTCTCAAACGTTCTGTGTAACACGAGAATGAACCTCATTGGTTCTCAAACGTTCTGTGTAACACGAGAATAAACCTCATTGGTTCTCAAATGTTCTGCGTAACATGAGAATGAACCTCATTGGTTCTCAAACGTTCTGCGTAACATGAGAATGAACCTCATTGGTTCTCAAACGTTCTGCGTAACATGAGAATGAACCTCATTGGTTCTCAAATGTTCTGCGTAACACGAGAATGAACCTCATTGGTTCTCAAACGTTCTGCGTAACATGAGAATGAACCTCATTGGTTCTCAAATGTTCTGCGTAAAAAGAGAATGAACCTCATTGGTTCTCAAACGTTCTGCGTAACATGAGAATGAACCTCATTGGTTCTCAAACGTTCTGCGTAACATGAGAATGAACCTCATTGGTTCTCAAACGTTCTGCGTAACATGAGAATGAACCTCATTGGTTCTCACGTATCAAGCGAACATGCTTGATCTTCCGTTTACCACAACTGATGTGTGAGTTGATGAATGTTTATATGTGAATAAAAGCATAAATTCAATCTGTTCATCATATGAAATGGTCGAGTCTCTTCAGAAAATTTGGAATAAACCACTCAATTCATAAGGATTCATTTTACGATCCCTTTAATGGATCACAGATACTGTCAATAGAGCTTAACTTGTACTGAACCTGGAAATAATCCTTTAAAGTGTTCGTTCCCTCCAAAAAATGTACTTTTATGTCATCGTCGACTCTTGTTGATCTAAAGTTGTATGACTTTATTTCCTCCTCAAAGATAATTGTGCTGTTTGTTCTTTTCCATGCAATTTCAATGAACAGAAATAATGTCAAGCTTTTAAAAGGACGAACTGTAAAAGCACCATAAAAGAAGTCCATAAAATGCTATATTTAAAGGTTTTTTTTTTAGGAACGGGCTGAAGTTGTTATTCACTCACAGTTTAACCCTTGTGATCTGATTCATGGATGAGTCATTCAGCAGATTCAGTTCTCATTCATTCAGTTGCAGTGAAAAGAGCGACCAGCACAGTCTTCAGAATTTGTCCTTTTCTCCACAGAAGAAAGAAAGTCAAACAAGTCTGGCACACTTGAGGGTGAGTAAATGGCTGAATCTTCTTTTTCGGGTGAATTATCCCTGTAAGCAAATGTTCTTGTGTGTTACTCACTGCTCTACATGAACACTGTAATGCACAGAGTGACTCAAGATGGTTACAGAAAGGCTTGTAACAGGTTTTTCTTCAGGCAGATGAGTAATATGTTCTGCTATCAGCTGGAGCTGAAGAGGGTCATCTCCGCCACATTGGCATCTTCTGTTTCTATCTCCTGCTGGCAGCTTTCTCTGATCACGTACACGACCAGTCCGAAACAGATAAAAATGAGCAGCACTATGCCGATCACCTGTTAATGAGACAGAGATACAGTGGACATCTGTAACAGGTAACGAGAGACCACACTGTAGAAAAAGTAGGCACATTCAATTAAATATCAACTTGGCTGTTAAAGTCATTTACATTTACATTTACATTAAACCATAAAATGAGTTGAGACTTGTATAACTTGTAAAACAGCATATGTTGTCATAACTTATTGATCATATACTTTTTTTGTTTGTTTTTTACAGTGCAATGATTTAATAGGGGTTGATTGCTCGCCTACATGTGTAAAGAGTACTTCAATTTTTTATCCGTTACATAATGGCATTAATTGAATGTGTCCGGGTCTTATTTCACCATAAAATCTAATTAAATATTTTTCAAGAAAATAAACCTTTTTAGGATTTGTTTTTGCATTGTGACATTGTTTATTAATATTAACCACATTTCTCTCTAGTTCTCATTACTTTAATACCAAAACAAAAACTATGTTATATTTTATTTAAATTTTAAAGTATTTATGTAACATGGTAATCAATGTAGTACTTTTTTATATGTATATTGTTAATAAATAAAAAATACTGTAACATTAATTTGATATATATTTAAAAATATATAGAATGTAGAATTTGTATACATTGTAATACACTATTTTTTATACTTTTACAAAGAATATAGTTTATTTATTGCATTACTTTCAAACTCTGTAAAATCAACTTAATTTGTCTTTAAGCACAAAAAACAAAACAAAAAGATATTATTTTCATTTTATTTTAAGGTGAAATGTGACCTGGACATGTTTTTGTGAGATTCCTCATAGACACCGTAACAAAACATCCACTATAATGGACATAAATTAATTGTTGGGTTACAGAAGTAGCAAATGTAATGTCAAAAGTTTCATTGGTTGTTCTCAATAATCTAGTCAAGAATGGAACTAAGCTGTAAATATAGACATTGATAGTATCAGAGTTTTAAAGATGTTCTCTATAGCAACATTCCAGGTATTAATTATCTACAGAGTTCTACAAATGTGTCACGGGATCTACAGAGTTCTAAAAATGTATCTGAAGATACAATGATACTTTTTTTAGAACTCTGTAGATACTATGATACATTTGTAGAACTCTTAAGATACAGAGTTCTACAAATGTATCAATGTATCTGCAGAGTTCTAAAAATTGATCTGAAGATACACTGATAAATTTTTTAGAACTCTGTAGATACTATGATACATTTTTAGAACTCTGTAGATACTATGATACATTTTTAGAACTCTGTAGATACTATGATACATTTTTAGAACTCTGTAGATACTATGATACATTTGTAGAACTCTGAAGATAAAGATACATTTGTAGAACTCTTAAGATACAGAGTTCTACAAATGTATCAGTGTATCTGCAGAGTTCTAAAAATGTATCTGAAGATACAATGATACTTTTTTTAGAACTCTGTAGATACAATGATACATTTGTAGAACTCTGTACATACAATGATACATTTGTAGAACTCTGTAGATAAAGATACATTTGTAGAACTCTTAAGATACAGAGTTCTACAAATGTATCAGTGTATCTGCAGAGTTCTAAGAAATGTGTCCCTGTCATTTGAAAGCGACACTGAGAGTTAGCAGGAGGTCTACTGGAGCGTGAAGACTCGAGAAGTGTCCTGACGGGTTCCAGGATCTCACCTGAGACTCCACAAACAGTTGCTGTGAGCGCAGCATGAGTTCCTGAGGAGTGACGCTCTCTTCTTGAATGGGCTCGCACCATTTCTGCGGAGCGGCTTTGTCCACGATCACGAACCGGCCGTGCCAGTCTGTCATCGCACAGGCGAAATACTGACCGTCCAGGAAGAGCAGGATCAACCAGACCACGGGGGGAACGAAACTGGACAGAGACACGGTCCTCCTGCACCAGACGTCACACCTGCATCCCTGAATGATCATCATCAGCGAGAAGGCCATGACGGCGGGAATGATGAAGAATGCGGAGGAAAACAACCCGTTCCAGGCCGGATTACACGGACACTCAAACTCCAGCTCCACCAACTTCTCCAGTCCCATCAGGATGAAGCCGAAGGCCACGTTGGACACCAGAGGACTGTTGCTCAGTTCATTCTTCAGTCTCGTAAGCCATTGTTGTCGACTTCCCATACTAACAACACCTGAAAGTCAGAGGAGAGCTGGTGAAATTCCTCCCACACATTTGCAGAAGGTCACTGACGCGAGACTAATTGATCCTGGGGCAAGTTTTCCCCCTCCTGACCTTTACGTTCCCATTGGCTCGGAGCAAAGGTGGGTGTGTCGTTCGTCACCTCTCCTCTGAAGGTCATTGGCTCGCGGCTGGCGGGAGGTGTGGCTTCCATTTAAATGTGTGTTTCATTGACGTGCTTGAGTAAAGTGGAGGGAAAAGTGTCCGCTCTGTTATTGGGCACGTCAGCGTGACTGCAGATCTCAACGTGCTGTGTCATCAGAATCATTCTCAACTCACTCGCATTGTTTAGGGTCGCCTTTACTCCTGGGAGCTTTTTTAAAAGAATCCTTAGATACGCAAACTCGACCGGTCAAAAGTTTGGACACAACAGGCTGAGTTTGTTACTTGTGACCCTAAAACCTTTAACCTAAAGGCTTCTGCTTACATGCTTTGAGTTAGTTTAATAGACAAATGTAAATTGTGCTTGCATTTGAATTTCTTTAGAAAACAGAAATGGTTTTACACAATTGGGTTGAAGTGGATAGTGAAGGAAGACGTCAAAAGTGCAGCCTATACGTTCCTCCTTTATAGTGTTTAAAAGTATACCAGAATGCACCTCATGAATGTTTCATTTTAAAACAATGAAAGAGTAGGTATATTCTAACTATTTTTATGCATTAAGATATTCATTAGTTCATCCACATGATGGCGAAAAGCAGATCATATGTGACCATGGACCATAAAACCAGTCACATGGGTCAAGTTTTTAAAATTGAGATGTATACATCATCTTAAAGCTGAATAAATAAGCTTTCCATTGATGTATGGATTGTTAGGATAGGACAATATCTGGTCGAGATTGTAACTATTGTAAATCTGGAATCTGAGGGTGCAAAAAAATCGAAACATTGAGAAAATCTCCTTTAAAGTTGTTCATTTATGTTGGCGATTGTGCTGCATTCACTCACAAAAATAAATGTTTTATATATTTACGGTAGGAAATTTACAAAATATCCTCATGGAACATGATCTTTACTTAATATCCTCATGATTTTTGGCATAAAAGAAAAATCGATAATTTTGACCCATACAATGTATTGTTGGCTATTGCCACAAATAAACCCGTGCGACTCGAGACTGGTGACGTGATCCAGGGTCACAAATAATAAATGTATTTAAGACATTCTTAAATATAAAGGTTCCAAAAGGTGTTTTCTCCCCACAGTGATGCAATATAAGAGTCCATGGATGTTAAAGTTCTTCATGGGATCATCAATGCCAGTAAAGATCCTTTATTTTGAAGAGTGTATCATCACACTATTCACTGTTTTA